>NW_026711594.1:0-370684 GCF_026419965.1 Kogia breviceps
TATCAAGTGACCATTAGCACTGGGTTTAAAGCTGCTGTTTTGAGAAACGGCCACAAGGCGGCAGCAGGTCTCCTTTACCAAACCTGGTTACTCGGGCAACAGAGCCTCCGTGGAAGTCGTATTCTAGGTTGTCAATTAGAATGGACTGTGCCAGGAAAAAGCCCCTTATGTTTGTGCCTCACGACTGACTTGTTCGTTTTTTAATTCAATGTTTATTGTTTCTCACAGCAAGTTTGATTACAATGTTTTGCTTGTTGTGGGTGTGAAAGATGTGGCTCTTTTACACATAAACACGTATCTAGTCTTCTTTGGATCCTTTTCCCATGTAGCTTATGACACAATGTTGAGTACTCTTCTCTTGGTATTCCGTAGGCCTTTGGTGATTTTGTATTTCACCTGTGTTTGTATCTCTCTCTTAAACCCAATTTCCTAATGTACACAATTCTCACACCTGTCCATGGGTGAACCATAAATCTGTTTATTGCATCTGTGATTGCCTTTCTCTGTGGAAATATCTTCAGTGATATCAATTTTTAGGGAACACCTATAAGTGATATCGTAGGCTATGTATCTTTCGCTCTGTGACTTACTGCAAGGTGCGTGATGAACTCTAGCCTCACCGATGGTGCTGTTGATGGCATTGTTTCCTTTTGTTCCTTGGCTAATATTCCATCTGTTCAGGTCCCTGTTCTTCTTGGTCCACTCATCTGTTGATGGACTTTCTGCTTGCTTCCATGTCCTGGCTATTGTAATACTCCTGCAATGCAGATTTGCCTGCCTGTGTCTTTCCACTTCTGTCTTCTTTCTTAGGTTATAGGCCCACGAGTGGGCCTGCTGGATCATATCGTAACTCAGTGTTTACCTTGTAAAGGCACCTCCATTCTGTTCCCATTAGTGCCTCTTACCAGGTGAAGTCCTGTGGCGAGCATTGCCCTCTGAGGAAGGCGCCACTAAGACCCTCCTAAGCCTCAGGGCCCGACTGTACTCTCCTTGGTGTGCATCCTGGACTTTATGGTATGAACATACAAAAGGAGATGGCCTTTGGCCAAATCGCTCCAGGGACCTGCTCAGTTACTGGGAGTCCCTGGTTGTTCCCTAAAGCTAGGAAAAGCAACCCTGGAGGGGAAATTGGTGCCTTTGAGGGAGAAGCCGAGCAGCCAACCAACCAGCTGATGCTGATAAGGTGTGACTAAGCCGAGAAGCCAACCAACGAGCTGATGCCGATAAGGCGTGACCAAGCAAAGTCCCTGCTTTAGGGGTATATATACGGCTAGGCTTTGTTATTAAACTTGCCTTGCAAGCGTCAGTTGCTTGTGCCCTTCTGATCCCATACCTTGGTGCGTTCAGTTCCCTACCCCCTCTCGTCGGTTGTTGCTACACTTTGAGGACCCGCCGCGGCTGGCGGCAAAGTCCCACTTAACCTAGAGGGTATGCACTTCTCCACAACCCCTTCAGCATGAATTGTTGGTAGTCTTGTTGCTGATGGTTCTTCTGACTGGTGTGAGCCGATACCTCTGTGGTTGGATTTGCATGCGTCTCATAAAGCCTTGAAATTGAGCTTTCAGGGATGTCCTTTTTTTCTTCAAACTGTGTGTGTAGCTTACCTCATCACATTCTTTTCTTGAAGTATGTGCCGCCTTTTGAAATATTTTGGCCACTACCTCCCTCAAGACATTTTGAGGGCAGGTTTCATTGACAGCCCTCCAGGACTTGTGCACACGAAGTGACCATTAGCACGGGTTTTCAAGCTGCCGTTGCAGGTAACGGCCAGAGGGCTGCAGCATTTCTGCGTTTCCCACTCTGGTAACTAGTGAAACAGACCTTCCTGCCAGTGGTGTTCCTCGGTTATCAATGACGGTGGGATGTGTCTGGAGAAACCCCCCAAAGCTGATGTCTCCTTACTTATATCTGTTTTTAAAATGGAATTTCTACTTTTCACTGGAGTACTCTTCCATTGTGTCCATGGACCACTGCTCCTTTCTGCATTCCTCTGTGGCTGGGCATTTTCATTGCTTCCAAGTGTTGGCTATGGTAAACATTGCTGGATTGCAGGATTGCCAGCCCGTGTCTTTTTGATTCTCATCCTCTCAGGTGATAGACCCAGCAGTGGCTATGCTTGATTGAACGGTCGCTCAATGTTGACCCTTTCCAGGCAACTCCACTGTGTTTTCCTTAGGGGCTCTTACCACGTCCCACTTAGAACCGAGGGTACGCATTTCTTCACCACCCCGTCAGCATTTCTTGTTTGCAGAAGTTTTGCTGCTGGCCATGCTGAGTCGTGTGACATGATAGGTTTTTGTAACGTGTATTTTCGTGTCTAATAATTCCTAAGGTTCAGCATTTTTCCACGCCTTTTTTTATTCTGTTAAACAAAAACAGAAAAAAAAAAAAACCGTGAGTACAATAAACCTCTCGAAATTGTCTTCTTGGAAGGTTGCCCTCTTTCGACTTTTTTGGTCGATTTTCGACCCCAGGATTTTGTTTTGGAGGGCAGGTGTCATTTACAAGCCTGCAATGGGTGTGAATATTGAGTGACCATTAGCACTGACTTTAAAGCTGCTGCTGTGGGAAACGGCCACAAGGCGTCAGCATTGCTACATTCCCACATCTGGTTACTAGGGCAGCAGAGCCTTCTGGAAGTCCTGTTCCCAGGTTGTCAATTAGAATGGAATGTGCCAGGAAAAAACCCCAGAAGTGTATGTCACATTACTTCTTGTTCGCTCTTTTAATTTGTTTAAATCGGGGTAATGATTAGAATACTGTTGGTCCTATATGTACAGAATCTGGTTCATTTGTACGTTTTATATGTGTATATATATATATATATATATATATATATATATATATATATATATTCTTGTACAGATCCTCTTCCCATGTAAATTATTGCAGAGTGTTCTGGTGACCTCCCTTGCTATATGGTCGGTCTGTTTGATATATATATTTAATACGTATTTGTACACATATGGTGACACTAATCTTAAGTTATCCATTCCCCCCACCTTTCATTTTACTTAAGCTTAGTTTGTTTTCTAAGTGTGTGAGTGTCTTTCTTTGTGGAAATATGTTCATTTGTGTCAGCTGTTAGATAACGCCTATAGGTGATGTCATACGGTATGCCTTTTGCTTTCCGACTTAACTCATGTTCTGTGATGATCTCTAGGCTCATCTCGGGTGCCTCAAAGAGCAGTGTTTCCTTGTTTTCCATGGCTAATAGTCCACTGTGTCCACGGACCAGCTCTTCTTATCCATTCATCTGTTGATGGACATTTGGGTTGCTTCGGTGTCTTGGCTACTGTGAAAACTCGTGGAGTGCAGCTCTTGCAGCCCGTCTTCTCAGGTGAGAGGCTCGGCTGTGGGTGTTCTGGATGGAAGGGTGGCTCAATTTTTAATTGAAAACGCAGCTCCTTTCTGTTCTCATTATTGGCTGTTACAACTAGACATGTCCTCCGCAGACAGAGGGAACAGAGTTCTCTAAAACCCCTTCAGCATTTATTGTTTGTAGTCTTTTGGCTGACGGTAGTTAACTTGGGTGAGCTGAAAGCTTTTTGTAGCTTAGAGGAGTCTGATCATTCCTGAGGTTGAGCTTTTCTCCATTTTGCTTTTTTGATAAAGAGTGAGTAAAACTTACCTCTTCATACTATCTCTTTGACACATTTGCCTGCTTTGAATTTTTTTCACCACTGCCGAGCTCAGGACATTTTTTTTTTTTTTTTGAGGGCAGGTGTCTTTTAGAGGCCGGAGTCCTTGTGAATGTTAAGTGACCCATAGCTATCCGTTTAAAGCCGCTCTTGCGGGAAACGGCCACAAGGCGGCAGCATTTCTCCATTTCCAACTCTGGGTTTTCCTGCAACAGAGGCTTCCTGGAAATTGTGTTAGTAGGCTGCAAATGAGAGTGCAGTGTGTCAGGGCAAACCCCCAAGAGCTTATATCTCCTTACTTCTTGTGTGTTTTTTAAAATTTAATTGTTATCTAGTATCACAGCCAATTGGATAAAAATGTGGTGTGTGTTCTAGGTGTACTGCATCTGGTTCATCATATGTATGTGTCAATCTATTCATCTTTGGATCCTTTCCCGTGTAGGTTATTACAGAGTGTTGAGTCGACCTCTCTTGGTATTCCTTAGGTATTTTGTGATTATATATTTCATATGTATCAGTACATGTCTGTAAACCCCCATATCCAAATTCATACATTCCTTACACCTTTCCACTTGGTTAAGCATAGTTGGTTTTCTGCATCTATGCACGGCCTTCTCTTGGAAATGACTTCATGGGTATCAATGTTGAAGTAACAGCTATAAGTGATGTCATAGGATATTTCTATTTCGGTTTCTTTCGTACTTCCTTTTGGGTGGGTATCTCTAGATCCTTCTACGGTGGTGCCAGAGGCACCTGTTGCATGCTCTTCCGTGGCTCATGTTCCATTGTGCGCATGGGCCCCCTTCTTCTTGGTGCATTGTTCTGTTGATGGACATTTGGGTTTCTTCCAAGTCTTGGCTATGGTACATGTTGCTGCAGTGCAGGATGGCCAGCCTGTGTCTTTTTGATTTTGGTCTACTCGGGAGATAGGCCCATCAGTGGGCCTACCCGATTACAGGTTAGCTCAATTTTTACCTTTCAACGCACCTCCACGGTGTTCTCACTACTAGCTGTTACCAGGTTACGTCCCAGCGGCCGCTAGAGGGCACAGAGTTCTCTAAAACACCTTGAGCATTTATTCTTTGTAGACTCTGTGGCTGATGATCATTCTGACGACGGTGGGTGAACGTTTCTGTCGACTGGATTTGCATGGCTTTATTAATTCCTGATGTTGAGCATTTTTCCATGCCCTTTTATTTATCACAAGAGAAAGAAAGAAAGAGAAGACAAAATGTGCACAAAATATGCCTCTTGAAATTGTCGTTTTGAAATGTGCACGTCTTTTGAGTTGTTTTCCTCGATGGACGACCCAAGAATCGTTTTTGAGGGCAGGTGTCATTTATAGGCCTGCAATGATTTTGAATATCAAGTGACCATTAGCACTGGGTTTAAAGCTGCTGTTTTGAGAAACGGCCACAAGGCGGCAGCAGGTCTCCTTTACCAAACCTGGTTACTCGGGCAACAGAGCCTCCGTGGAAGTCGTATTCTAGGTTGTCAATTAGAATGGACTGTGCCAGGAAAAAGCCCCTTATGTTTGTGCCTCACGACTGACTTGTTCGTTTTTTAATTCAATGTTTATTGTTTCTCACAGCAAGTTTGATTACAATGTTTTGCTTGTTGTGGGTGTGAAAGATGTGGCTCTTTTACACATAAACACGTATCTAGTCTTCTTTGGATCCTTTTCCCATGTAGCTTATGACACAATGTTGAGTACTCTTCTCTTGGTATTCCGTAGGCCTTTGGTGATTTTGTATTTCACCTGTGTTTGTATCTCTCTCTTAAACCCAATTTCCTAATGTACACAATTCTCACACCTGTCCATGGGTGAACCATAAATCTGTTTATTGCATCTGTGATTGCCTTTCTCTGTGGAAATATCTTCAGTGATATCAATTTTTAGGGAACACCTATAAGTGATATCGTAGGCTATGTATCTTTCGCTCTGTGACTTACTGCAAGGTGCGTGATGAACTCTAGCCTCACCGATGGTGCTGTTGATGGCATTGTTTCCTTTTGTTCCTTGGCTAATATTCCATCTGTTCAGGTCCCTGTTCTTCTTTGTCCACTCATCTGTTGATGGACTTTCTGCTTGCTTCCATGTCCTGGCTATTGTAATACTCCTGCAATGCAGATTTGCCTGCCTGTGTCTTTCCACTTCTGTCTTCTTTCTTAGGTTATAGGCCCACGAGTGGGCCTGCTGGATCATATCGTAACTCAGTGTTTACCTTGTAAAGGCACCTCCATTCTGTTCCCATTAGTGCCTCTTACCAGGTGAAGTCCTGTGGCGAGCATTGCCCTCTGAGGAAGGCGCCACTAAGACCCTCCTAAGCCTCAGGGCCCGACTGTACTCTCCTTGGTGTGCATCCTGGACTTTATGGTATGAACATACAAAAGGAGATGGCCTTTGGCCAAATCGCTCCAGGGACCTGCTCAGTTACTGGGAGTCCCTGGTTGTTCCCTAAAGCTAGGAAAAGCAACCCTGGAGGGGAAATTGGTGCCTTTGAGGGAGAAGCCGAGCAGCCAACCAACCAGCTGATGCTGATAAGGTGTGACTAAGCCGAGAAGCCAACCAACGAGCTGATGCCGATAAGGCGTGACCAAGCAAAGTCCCTGCTTTAGGGGTATATATACGGCTAGGCTTTGTTATTAAACTTGCCTTGCAAGCGTCAGTTGCTTGTGCCCTTCTGATCCCATACCTTGGTGCGTTCAGTTCCCTACCCCCTCTCGTCGGTTGTTGCTACACTTTGAGGACCCGCCGCGGCTGGCGGCAAAGTCCCACTTAACCTAGAGGGTATGCACTTCTCCACAACCCCTTCAGCATGAATTGTTGGTAGTCTTGTTGCTGATGGTTCTTCTGACTGGTGTGAGCCGATACCTCTGTGGTTGGATTTGCATGCGTCTCATAAAGCCTTGAAATTGAGCTTTCAGGGATGTCCTTTTTTTCTTCAAACTGTGTGTGTAGCTTACCTCATCACATTCTTTTCTTGAAGTATGTGCCGCCTTTTGAAATATTTTGGCCACTACCTCCCTCAAGACATTTTGAGGGCAGGTTTCATTGACAGCCCTCCAGGACTTGTGCACACGAAGTGACCATTAGCACGGGTTTTCAAGCTGCCGTTGCAGGTAACGGCCAGAGGGCTGCAGCATTTCTGCGTTTCCCACTCTGGTAACTAGTGAAACAGACCTTCCTGCCAGTGGTGTTCCTCGGTTATCAATGACGGTGGGATGTGTCTGGAGAAACCCCCCAAAGCTGATGTCTCCTTACTTATATCTGTTTTTAAAATGGAATTTCTACTTTTCACTGGAGTACTCTTCCATTGTGTCCATGGACCACTGCTCCTTTCTGCATTCCTCTGTGGCTGGGCATTTTCATTGCTTCCAAGTGTTGGCTATGGTAAACATTGCTGGATTGCAGGATTGCCAGCCCGTGTCTTTTTGATTCTCATCCTCTCAGGTGATAGACCCAGCAGTGGCTATGCTTGATTGAACGGTCGCTCAATGTTGACCCTTTCCAGGCAACTCCACTGTGTTTTCCTTAGGGGCTCTTAACACGTCCCACTTAGAACCGAGGGTACGCATTTCTTCACCACCCCGTCAGCATTTCTTGTTTGCAGAAGTTTTGCTGCTGGCCATGCTGAGTCGTGTGACATGATAGGTTTTTGTAACGTGTATTTTCGTGTCTAATAATTCCTAAGGTTCAGCATTTTTCCACGCCTTTTTTTATTCTGTTAAACAAAAACAGAAAAAAAAAAAAACCGTGAGTACAATAAACCTCTCGAAATTGTCTTCTTGGAAGGTTGCCCTCTTTGGACTTTTTTGGTCGATTTTCGACCCCAGGATTTTGTTTTGGAGGGCAGGTGTCATTTACAAGCCTGCAATGGGTGTGAATATTGAGTGACCATTAGCACTGACTTTAAAGCTGCTGCTGTGGGAAACGGCCACAAGGCGTCAGCATTGCTACATTCCCACATCTGGTTACTAGGGCAGCAGAGCCTTCTGGAAGTCCTGTTCCCAGGTTGTCAATTAGAATGGAATGTGCCAGGAAAAAACCCCAGAAGTGTATGTCACATTACTTCTTGTTCGCTCTTTTAATTTGTTTAAATCGGGGTAATGATTAGAATACTGTTGGTCCTATATGTACAGAATCTGGTTCATTTGTACGTTTTATATGTATATATATATATATATATATATATATATTCTTGTACAGATCCTCTTCCCATGTAAATTATTGCAGAGTGTTCTGGTGACCTCCCTTGCTATATGGTCGGTCTGTTTGATATATATATTTAATACGTATTTGTACACATATGGTGACACTAATCTTAAGTTATCCATTCCCCCCACCTTTCATTTTACTTAAGCTTAGTTTGTTTTCTAAGTGTGTGAGTGTCTTTCTTTGTGGAAATATGTTCATTTGTGTCAGCTGTTAGATAACGCCTATAGGTGATGTCATACGGTATGCCTTTTGCTTTCCGACTTAACTCATGTTCTGTGATGATCTCTAGGCTCATCTCGGGTGCCTCAAAGAGCAGTGTTTCCTTGTTTTCCATGGCTAATAGTCCACTGTGTCCACGGACCAGCTCTTCTTATCCATTCATCTGTTGATGGACATTTGGGTTGCTTTGGTGTCTTGGCTACTGTGAAAACTCGTGGAGTGCAGCTCTTGCAGCCCGTCTTCTCAGGTGAGAGGCTCGGCTGTGGGTGTTCTGGATGGAAGGGTGGCTCAATTTTTAATTGAAAACGCAGCTCCTTTCTGTTCTCATTATTGGCTGTTACAACTAGACATGTCCTCCGCAGACAGAGGGAACAGAGTTCTCTAAAACCCCTTCAGCATTTATTGTTTGTAGTCTTTTGGCTGACGGTAGTTAACTTGGGTGAGCTGAAAGCTTTTTGTAGCTTAGAGGAGTCTGATCATTCCTGAGGTTGAGCTTTTCTCCATTTTCCTTTTTTTGATAAAGAGTGAGTAAAACTTACCTCTATCATACTATCTCTTTGACACATTTGCCTGCTTTGAATTTTTTTGGCCACGGCCGAGCTCAGGACATTTTTTTTTTTTTTGAGGGCAGGTGTCTTTTAGAGGCCTGAGTCCTTATGAATGTTAAGTGACCCATAGCTATGCGTTTGAAGCCGCTCTTGCGGGAAACGGCCACAAGGCGGCAGCATTTCTCCATTTCCAACTCTGGGTTTTCCTGCAACAGAGGCTTCCTGGGAATTGTGTTAGTAGGCTGCAAATGAGAGTGCAGTGTGTCAGGGCAAACCCCCAAGAGCTTATATCTCCTTACTTCTTGTGTGTTTTTTAAAATTTAATTGTTATCTAGTATCACAGCCAATTGGATAAAAATGTGGTGTGTGTTCTAGGTGTACTGCATCTGGTTCATCATATGTATGTATCAATCTATTCATCTTTGGATCCTTTCCCGTGTAGGTTATTACAGAGTGTTGAGTAGACCTCTCTCTGTATTCCTTAGGTGTTTTTTGATTATGTCTTTCATATGTATCAGTACTTATCTGTTAACCCCCATATCCTAATTCATGCATTCCTTACAGATGAAATGAGAATTCTCCACATTATACTAGTCATTTCAGAGAGTGGGAAAGGATGGCAAGTGGTAAAATATTATCTTTTCCCTTAATCTTTTTAAATTTCCCTTGTTACAACATAGGATTATTATCCCTGAATCATAATTCTGTCAGTACACCAGTATAGAGATTATTTCTTAATAGTTAGGTGAGAACCATTTCCTTCTGTTTTTGAGAAAAATTCTGTTACCTCCTTTCAGTAATGGCACTCTTCCCCAAATCAACGGTTTAACAAGGGAGATGGAAGCAGAATAATCATGCAAATACAAAACAATACAACAGCAAGAGAAAATGTCTAACTTCCAATAAGAGCTCAATTTAGAAGAGGGTTTATATCTTCAGAACAAAAGCATGCCTCCTTGACTTGCTAACCAGTCAAAATCTGTGTATTCTACAGAAAATCTGTGATGTTATTCCCATAAAACTACCCTTTACTGCTTCTGCCTCCAATAGATTTCCTAAGCACTAGTGTTTTAATGTACAGGTTACAAACAAAATCCTAATGAGATTTATTTATAATGTGTGTGTTATTTGTCTTATCCTAGCGTCTATAATCTTCTCCATTCCTGGAGTCGAAATAATATTACTTTACCTGCTAAGTGATATCGGGAGAGTGGGAGAGGTTTCATAAATACCCCAACCCTAAAGCATACCCTAAACCTAACCCATACACTAACTCTAACCCATCGACATACCTTAAACTATACCCTAATCCTAACCCGTGCCCTAACCCTAAACTTAACTCTAACCTGTACGCTAATCCTAACTCGTACACTAACACGTATCCATACCCCAATCTTTACCCTAATCCTAACCTGTGCCCTAACCCTAACCCAAATGCTTAAACCTAAGCCATACCCTAGTCCTAAACCGTGCCCTAACCCTTAAAACCCTAACCGGTAGCCATAGCCTAATCTTTACCCTAATCCTAACCTGTGCCCTAACCCTAACCCTAACTGACCCTTTCCCTAAGTAAGCGCTGACACTGTCCCGAAGTGAGGCCCTGAGGTTGTCCCTAACTCACATCCTCATGCTAGGCCTAACCCTGGCCTTGTCATTGTCCCTAACAAAGGCCCTGACCCTAGTCTTAGCCTAGGCCTTGATATTTGGTCTATCTCAGGTTCTGATGCTGTCCCTAACTAAGGCCCTAAAGCTGTCCCTAACATCAGCCTTGCTGCCGCCAATAACTAACGTGCTGACACTATCCTGAGCTAATATCTTGATCCATCTCTTACCATGGTCCTGACACTGTCCTTACTAAAGTCCTGATGCCATCCCAAAGTGTGCATCCCCTTAGGAATTCAGCAGAATAAGCCTGAAACCTGGTCTGGAACTGGCACTTCAGAGAGATTTCGTAGCAAGTTGTCTAATTCTACCTAAGTAGGTTTTAACTTGTGATGTAGTATTGACATATCCATAACAGGAGCTACTGAACACTACACATATGTCTCATCTTTCTAATAGTATCTGATCTAAAGTCACTGTTTGAAATTTAATAGTTAAGATAGGAGTCCTTGAAAACGTACGGTTGCAGCTACCAGCAGACATTGTTTTCAGAATGGCTAGTGGCATCCTGAGTCTGATGTAGCTCAGAAATTCAATTTCAACAATACAGTTATGCGGGGACTTACCTGGTGGCTCAATGGTTAAGACTTCGCCTTCTAACACAGAGGGTGCCGGTTTGAGCCCTGGGCAGGGAGCTAAGATCTCACATGCCTCGTGGCCTAAAAACCAAAACATGAAACAGAAACAATATTGTAACAAATTCAATAGACTTAAAAAATGGTCCACATCCAAAAAAAACTTAAAAAGAAAACAGAAAAAGAATTCAGGAATGCATCTAAATCACATCTACAAAGGTCACTTAGGTTTATCTTGGATGTCTGAACCATAGTTACTACTCCTTTTTGACTGTAAAATGCATTCCCTTCCTCAATGCCAAAGCAGATGTACAATTCGTATCTAAAAGGCCACAAAACAGGCCACTCTGGTCAGTATAATTTAAGTTAAACCATGTATAAGCCAGAGAGATTTCCTCACACCTCAATACGTGAAGTTTTTTTCCTTTTGATTCCAAGTCTTTCAATAGAAAGCACTGATGATCAAAATGTCAATCCCTCAGTGCCAGAATGATTCAGCTGTTTGGCCCTGGTGTAGATCATGTCCCTCAGTGCTAGGCCTCCTTGTTATTTGCCTAGTTAATCCACTTTGGGGGAATACTGATCAGGTATCGTGAACATGCTCAGAGGTATGTTAATGACAAAACGCTTTATATAGGCCATACATTTTATTATTCATACCCAATTGTCACACAAGCATTGTACATGTGCTTTTAGCAGTAGACCTAAAGCAAACAGTGATACATCATGAGTCATTACATTCTGATAACTTCACTATGTAATTTTCCTTTCCTCTTAAACATCGGGGCAAAATGAAGCCAACACAGTAACTTTCATAAATACACACTTCAATACAGAGGTGTCATTTATCCAATTGCTCCAAGTCCTAAGTAGCTTGAGGGGAAGGACTTCCAATTTTACCAGGACATACTAGATTTTTAGGAATTCCATGTAATTTAATATACTAATCAAACATTTCTCTCTGAGATAGCTCAAGGGCCTTCTAAAGCATCCCAAAGTTAGCTGGAGATCAAAAGAACGGTTAGAATTGGCCAAAAAACACTTATTCACTGAACCAAAGTAAAGAGATTTCAAACAAAAATACAGATCACAGACACAGGCAAAGGAACTCACCAGCTGTTCACAATCAAAAGCAGCATTCTAAGAAAACTTTGGAGGGAGAAACAAAATGCAGGCTTGCCCTAACCCACTTCCAACAAAATCCATCTTAGAATATCGTGGTCAGGCACAACTCTTCCCTCCATGTTCCCTTTTCACAAATGTTCACCACCTTCTGTATCCATCTTATGTTGTCCCTTATTTTTTTCTGCATTCAGACACAACGAGCTCTAGTACAAAGTGACTTTCTTTTCTCTTTGTACCATCAGCCTGTTACCTAGCCGCTCACCTCCTTTATTACGTAGTTTCATAAATGCTTGAACGTATGGAATTTCTTTTGTCTTTCTCCTCCTGTGACAAAATAACTCTAGCTGAAGGATAGTATAGTCATTTAGGCTATCATTCAAAGACCACCTTTCCTCATTTTTCAAGAATGTATCCATACATTGGCCAGACAAAATTACAATAGAATTTCATTCTTTTCTTACTCTTAGGTTTACAACTATAGGTTGACCAGTCTGCCAGGATTTTGCCCATTGGCTCTCAGATGGAACTGAAGAAGAAGCACTTCTTACGTTTGAACCATGGAACACTCACACCACGGACTAAGAACACAACAAAATCCTAAACACCAATGGAAGCCTCACACCAAAGGAACCAGAAACCAAAGAGAAACCAACAACCAAACAGCACAAGACTCAAATCAGCTTCCAAGTCTCAACTTAGCCTGTGACCTCTGTCCAAGTGGTTCACCTTCCAAATGAGATTTCCTGGAATGAAAAGTCACCCAAATGGGAACCAAGGTTCCCCCAAATGTACAGGGCTAAAAGGACCTCAGACTGCTTGCCAGGGGAGTTACCACACACTGGCTGAGGTGCTGCAACATCCCAAATGCTATTTTTCTGGTTCCCCAAAATAATCCCTTGGAGTAGGACATTCAGGGCAGTCCAGGCAGGAGGAACAGAGGAACGTCCTCAAGGCAAAGACGGCCTCGGCAGCTGCTAGGGTGGTTCCTCTTCCACCATCTACTCCTGCCCTAGAGTTCTAACTGCTGGGATGACTGGGGCTTGGCCTTTCCAGGCAAGGGTCCCAGGTGGTTTGGCCTCTAAAGGAATTCTCCAACCTTACACTCTCTCGAAAGAGACTAGTGTGGAGAAAATCTCAGTGTCCGATCAAGTCAGGGGACCCACAGGGGGATCCCCAAGTCAGCCCCACATTGGGTACTAAATTTGATGTCGAAAACTCAACCTCTGTGCACCAGTGCCAAATCAAATCTCAGAGAGAGAGGTTTGCAGGAAGTAGAGAAGAATAGCTTTACTCCTTTGGCAGCCAAAGGGGGACACAGAAAACTCCGACCCTCAAAAACCGTGTGTCCCAATGCAGGAGGATCTGGTGAGGAGTTTTACAGCAATGGTTTAAGGAGACAGGTATCCTAAGGATTACTGTGTGTACAGGGCCTTAACTAAATATAACCTGACCTCAGATGGTCTCTTGAGGACCTTCTCTGGAATGAAGACTAAAATCTTCTATTTTGTGGGGGGGTTTAGGTTGCTAAAGAGCCCAAAGATGCTCTTAACTGTATCCCTTGAGGCAAAACCAGAATCTTGGCCCAAGGCTGCACTGTTCATTCTATTCTGTTCTTCTTTGGTCTGTGCAGTCCCTCCTTTCCATGATTAGCAACTGTTCGAATCAGCCCTTTAGAACTCAGGGAAGGTCTTGGAGTCTCTAGCATAACTAAGGCCCTGAAATTCTCCCTAACTCAGTCCCTGACGCTGTCTCTAACTAAGGCCAAGATGCCAACAATATCTAAAGTCCTGACATTATCCTGAGCTAATATCCTGACCCAGGTCTTACCAAGCTCCTGAAACTGACCCAAAGTAAGCCTTGATGCTGTCCATAAATGGGGGCATGAGGCTACCCCTAATAGAATCCCTGATAATGTCTTCAAAGATCCTCACATTGATCCCACAGAGGCCCTTATGCTGATCCTAAGACATGTCCTGACAGTGGCACTAACTCAGGCCCTAAAGACAGGCCTCACTTAGGCCCTTTAGCTGTACTTTAGATAGGCTCTGACGCTATCTGTATACAAAACGCTGGAAGACGTCCGGATTTAGGGCCCTGTCACTGGGCCTAACTAAGGTCCTGATGCTCTCAATAATTTTCTGGCACTATGCCTGGAACGGACCTAACTCTGTCCCAAGCTAATGTCCTGCATCTTTTCCTAACTGAAACCCTAATACACTCCATGACAAAGGCACAGACTAATCCTAACTAAGGCCTTAACACTATATCTCACTACGGCCCAGAATCTGTCCCTAATGGTCCCTGCTGCAAACAATAACTAAAATGCGGACACTGTCCTGAGAAAATTTCCTGACACATTTCTATGCACCATCCTGACTGTCCCAAAAAAATCCCTGTCGGTATCCTTAAGTGAAGACCTGAGGCTGTGCCTAACTCAGGCCCTGAAGCTTTCCCTAACGGAGGCCTCGATTCTCTGACTCACTCAGGCCCTGCTCATGTCTTTCACTATGACCCGAATGCTGACTCCACAAACGCCCTGAATGCTGCTCTTAAATCATGCCCTGACAGTGTCTGCATCTAGGGGCCTCACTCAGGCCCTCACCTTCTCCCTATATCAGGCTCTGACGCTGTCCCTACCCGAAGCCCTGGCACAGGTCTTAAATTAGGCCCTGATTCTCTAAGTACCTAAGGGCTTGATTCCAAACCTAGGTCATTACCTGACACTAGCCCTAGACCTGAATGTAACCTTGTCCGTTGCTAATGTCAAATTTATCTAAAGAGATTCTTTAGGATGAAATTCTTTCATCTTCTGAATAGAGTTTTCTGAAAAAAATAATGTTTAAACTCTTACCGACCTTAAACAAAATGTACTCAACTTCTGCGGAATATTCCTTTATACCAGCGTGTATGGTTTCCTTCTGCATCTGCGTGTGTTGGCTTAAAGGGTGCTTGTAGGAATGCCTACTGTTATGCTAACTAAATCCCTGATGCTGTCCCTAAATAACGTCCTGAAATTAGTCTCAAGGCTGTGAACCTGTCCCAAACTGAGGCCTGGAGGCTCATCCTAGCTCAGGCCCTGACACTGTCCCTAGCAAAGGCCCTCACACAACTCCTAGCTCAGTCCCTGACACTATACCTAACAAAGGCCATAATGCTAGTCCTAACTCAGGCCCTGACACTGTTTCTAACTAAAGCCCAGCTGCCGCCAATATCTAAAATCCTGATACTATCCTGAGTTAATATCCTGACCCAGGTCTTACCAAGGTCCTGAAACTGACTAAAACTAAGCCTTGATGCTGTCCATAAATAAGGCCCTGAGGCTCTCCCTAACAGAGGCCCTGATAATGTCTTTAATGAAGAACCTGACGCTGATCCCAAAGAGGCCCTTCTGCTGCTCCTAAGTCATGCCCTGACAGTGTCCCGGACTCAGGCCCTAAAGATAAGCCTCACTTAGGCCCTTTGGCTGTACCTTCCTTATGCTCTGACGCTGTCTGTATAGGAAGCCCTGGCAGTGGTCCTGATTTAGGCCCTCACGCTGGTCCTAAGTAAGGCCCTGAGGCTCGCAATAACGAAGGTCTTCACGCTTTTCCTGGGTCATTTCGTGACGTTATCCCTGGCCCGGAACCTGACTCTGTCCCAAGCTAATGTCCTGCATCTTATCCTAAATGAAACCCTAATAGTATGCCTAACTAAGCCCTGACCAATCCGAACAAAGGCCTTGACACTATCTCTCACTAAAGCCCGGAATCTGTCCCTAACATGGGACCTGTTGCAATCAATAACTAAAATCCGGACACTGTCCTGAGATACTTTCCTGACACATTTCTATGCACGATCCTGACACTGTCCCAAACCGGTCGGTGTCTTTAAGTGAAGACCAGACACTCTGCCTAACTCAGGCCCTGAAGCTTTCCCTAACGGAGGCCTTGATTCTGTGACTCACTCAAGGCCTGCTCATGTCTTTCACTATGACCTTTCGCTGACCCAACCAAGGTGTTTATGCTGCTCCTAAGTCATGCCCTGACTGTGTCTACAGCTACGGGGATGACGCTAGGCCTCACTCAGGCCCTGAAGTTCTCCATAAGTCAGGTCTGACGCTGTCCCTACCGAAAATCTTGACGCAGGTCCTAAATTTTAGGCCTTGATTCTCTAAGTAAGTAAGGTCTTGACACTAAAACTAGGTCATTAACTGACACTACCCCTAGACCTTAATCTAATCTTGACTTTAGCTAATGTCAAGTTTAGGGAAAGAGATTCTTTACGATGAAATTCTTTCATCATATGAATATTGGTTTCTTAAAACAATAATTTTTAAACTCTTGTTAACCTTAAACAAAGTGTACTCAACTGCTGTGGAATATTCCTTCATAGCAGCATGCATGGTTCACTTTTACATTCTTGTGTGTTGGCCTTCAAGGTTCTTGCAGGAATGGCTCCTCTTATGCTAACTAAATCATCCCTGATGCTGAACATAAATAAGGCGCTGAAATTACTCCCGATGCTCTGAACCTGTCCCTAACTACGGCCTGGAGACTCGTGCTAAACCAGGCCCTGACACTGTCCCAAACCAAGACCCTGACATTACACGTAACTCGGACCCTGACACTACTCCTAGCTCAGTCCCTGACACTATTACCTAACAAAGCCCATAATGATATTCCTAAATCAGACCCTGACACTGACTCTAACTAAGGCCCTGCTGCCGCCAATATCTAAAGTCCTGATGCTATCCTGAGTTAATATCCTGACCCAGGTCTTACCAAGGTCCTGAAACTGACCCAAAGTAAGCCTTGATGCTGTCTGAAAATGAGGCCCTGAGGCTCTCCGTAACAGAGGCCCTGATAATGTCTTTAGTGAAGACCCTCACGCTGATGCCACAGAGGCCCTTCTGCAGCTCCTATGTCATGCCCTGACAGTGTCCCGAACTCAGGAACTAAAGATAAGCCTCACTTAGGCCCTTTGGCTGTACCTTCCTTATGCTCTGACGCTGTCTGTATAGGAAGCCCTGGCAGTGGTCCTGATTTAGGCCCTCACGCTGGTCCTAAGTAAGGCCCTGAGGCTCTCAATAACGAAGGTCTTCACGCTTTTCCTGGGTCATTTCGTGACGTTATCCCTGGCCCGGAACCTGACTCTGTCCCAAGCTCATGTCCTGCATCTTATCCTAAATGAAACCCTAATAGTATCCCTAACTAAGCCCTGACTAATCCGAACAAAGGCCTTGACACTATCTCTCACTAAAGCCCGGAATCTGTCCCTAACATGGGACCTGTTGCAATCAATAACTAAAATCCGGACACTGTCCTGAGCTAATATCCTGACTCATTTCTATCCACTGTTCTGATACTTTCCAAAAGAAAGCCTGTTGCCGTCCTTAAGTGAAGACCTGAGGCTGTTCCTAACTCAGGCCCTGAAGCTTTCCCTGACTGAGGCCTTGATTCTGTGACTAACACAGGCCCTGTTCATGTCTTTCACTATGACCTGCATGCTGACCCCACAAAGGCCCTGATGCTGTTCCTACGTCATGCCCTGACTGTGTCTCCAGCAGGTGGGCTGGCACTAGGCCTCACTCAGGCCTAGACGTTCTCCCTAAGTCAGGCTCTGACGCTGTCCCTACCCGAAGCCCTGACACAGGTCCTAAATTAGGCCCTGATTCTCTAAATAACTAAGGTCTTGACACCAACCCAGGTCATTTTCTGACACTATCCCTGGCTCGGATCATGAGTCTGTCCCAAGCTCATGTCCTGCATCTTATCCTAAATGAAACCCTAATAGTATCCCTAACTAAGCCCTGACTAATCCGAACAAAGGCCTTGACACTATCTCTCACTAAAGCCCGGAATCTGTCCCTAACATGGCACCTGTTGCAATCAATAACTAAAATCCGGACACTGTCCTGAGGTAATTTCCTGACACATTTCTATGCACGATCCTGACACTGTCCCAAACCGGTCGGTGTCTGTAAGTGAAGACCTGACACTGTGCCTAACTCAGGCCCTGAGGCTTTCCCTAAGTGAGGCCTTGATTCTGTGACTCACTCAAGGCCTGCTCATGTCTTTCACTATGACCTTTCGCTGACCCAACCAAGGTGTTTATGCTGCTCCTAAGTCGTACCCTGACTGTGTCTGCAGCTAGGGGGCTGACGCTAGGCCTCACTCAGGCCCTGACGTTCTCCATAAGTCAGGTCTGACGCTGTCCCTACCGAAAATCTTGACGCAGGTCCTAAATTTTAGGCCTTGATTCTCTAAGTAACTAAGGTCTTGACACCAAATCTACGTCATTAACTGACACTACCCCTAGACCTTAATCTAATCTTGACTTTAGCTAATGTCAAGTTTAGGGAAAGAGATTCTTTACGATGAAATTCTTTCATCATATGAATATTGGTTTCTTAAAACAATAATTTTTAAACTCTTGTTAACCTTAAACAAAGTGTACTCAACTGCTGTGGAATATTCCTTCATAGCAGCGTGCATGGTTTACTTTTACATTCTCGTGTGTTGGCCTTCAGTGTTCTTGCAGGAATGGCTCCTCTTATGCTAACTAAATCATCCCTGATGCTGAACATAAATAAGGCGCTGAAATTACTCCCGATGCTCTGAACCTGTCCCTAACTACGGCCTGGAGACTCGTGCTAAACCAGGCCCTGACACTGTCCCAAACCAAGACCCTGACATTACACGTAACTCGGACCCTGACACTACTCCTAGCTCACTCCCTGACACTATTACCTAACAAAGCCCATAATGATATTCCTAACTCACACCCTGACACTGACTCTAACTAAGGCCCTGCTGCCGCCAATATCTAAAGTCCTGATGCTATCCTGAGTTAATATCCTGACCCAGGTCTTACCAAGGTCCTGAAACTGACCCAAAGTAAGCCTTGATGCTGTCCGAAAATGAGGTCCTGAGGCTCTCCCTAACAGAGGCCCTGATAATGTCTTTAATGAAGACCCTCAGGCTGATCCCACAGAGGCCCTTCTGCTGCTCCTAAGTCATGCCCTGACACTTTCCCTAACTCAGATCCTAAAGATAGGCCTCACTTAGGCACTTGGGCTGTACCTTACTTAGGCTCTGATGCTGTCCTTATATGAAGCCAGGGCAGTGGTCGTGATTTAGGGCCTGACTCTGGTCCTAAGTCAGGCCCCGATGCTCTCAATAACTAAGGTTTTAACGCTTTCTCTTGGTCGTTTCCTGACACTATCCCTGGCCCGGAACCTGACTCTGTCCCAAGCTCATGTCCTGCATCTTATCCTAAATGAAACCCTAACACTCTCCGTAACTAGGGCCCTGAATAATCCTGCCTAAGGCCTTGACACGACTTCTCACTAAGGCCCGGAACCTGACATTGTCCCTAGAAAAGGCCCTGACTATACCTAACAAAGGCTATAATGCTAGTCCTAACTCAGGCCCTGACACTGTTTCTAACTAAAGCCCAGCTGCCGCCAATATCTAAAATCCTGATATTATCCTGAGTTAATATCCTGACCCAGGTCTTACCAAGGTCCTGAAACTGACTAAAAGTAAGCCTTGATGCTGTCCATAAATGAGGCCCTGAGGCTCTCCCTAACAGAGACCCTGATAATGTCTTTAATGAAGAACCTGACACTGATCCCACAGAGGCCCTTCTGCTGCTCCTAAGTCATGCCCTGACAGTGTCCCGAACTCAGGCCCTAAAGATAAGCCTCACTTAGGCCCTTTGGCTGTACCTTCCTTATGCTCTGACGCTGTCTGTATAGGAAGCCCTGGCAGTGGTCCTGATTTAGGCCCTGACGCTGGTCCTAAGTAAGGCCCTGATGCTCTCAATAACGAAGGTCTTCACGCATTTCCTGGGTCATTTCGCGACGCTATCCCTGGCCCGGAACCTGACTCTGTCCCAAGCTCATGTCCTGCATCTTATCCTAAATGAAACCCTAATAGTATCCCTAACTAAGCCCTGATTAAACCTAACAAGGGCCTTCACACTATCTCTCACCAACACCCAGAATATATCCCTAATGGTCCCTGCTGCAATCAATAACTAAAATCCGGACACTGTCCTGAGCTATTACCCTGACTCCTTTCTATCCACTGTCCTGATACTTTCCAAAAGAAAGCCTGTTGCCGTCCTTAAGTGAAGACCTGAGGCTGTGCCTAACTCAGGCCCTGAAACTTTCCCTAACTGAGGCCTTGATTCTGTGACTAACACAGGCCCTGCTCATTTCTTTCACTATGACCCGAATGCTGACCCAACAAAGGCCCTGATGCTATTCCTACGTCATGCCCTGTGACTCCAGCTAGTGGGCTGACACTAGGCCGCACTCAGGCCTAGATGTTCTCCCTAAGTCAGGCTCTGACGCTGTCCCTACCCGAAACCCTGACACAGGTCCTAAATTAGGCCCTGATTCTCTAAGTAACTAAGGTCTTGACACCAACCCAGGTCATTGGCTGACACTATCCCTGGCTCGGATCGTGACTCTGTCCCAAGCTAATGTCCTGCATCTTATCCTAATTGAAACCCTAATACTCTCCCTAACTAAGTCGCTCACTGATCCTAACTAAGACTTTCACCCTATCTCTCACTAAGGCCCAGAATCTGTCCCTAACATGGGACCTTCTGCAGTCAATAATGAAAATCCGGACACTATCCTGAGCTAATATCCTGACACATTTCTATCCACCCACCAGACACAGTCCCAAAGAAAGGCCTGTCGCTGTCCTTAACTGAAGACGAGAGGCTGTGCCTAACTCAGGACCTCAAGATTTCCCTAACTGAGGCCTCGATTCTCTGACTCACTCAGGCCCTGCTCATGTCTTTCACTATGACCCGAATGCTGACTCCACAAACGCCCTGAATGCTGCTCTTAAGTCATGCCCTGACAGTGTCTGCATCTAGGGGCCTCACTCAGGCCCTCACCTTCTCCCTATATCAGGCTCTGACGCTGTCCCTACCCGAAGCCCTGGCACAGGTCTTAAATTAGGCCCTGATTCTCTAAGTACCTAAGGGCTTGATTCCAAACCTAGGTCATTACCTGACACTAGCCCTAGACCTGAATGTAACCTTGTCCGTTGCTAATGTCAAATTTATCTAAAGAGATTCTTTAGGATGAAATTCTTTCATCTTCTGAATAGAGTTTTCTGAAAAAAATAATGTTTAAACTCTTACCGACCTTAAACAAAATGTACTCAACTTCTGCGGAATATTCCTTTATACCAGCGTGTATGGTTTCCTTCTGCATCTGCGTGTGTTGGCTTAAAGGGTGCTTGTAGGAATGCCTACTGTTATGCTAACTAAATCCCTGATGCTGTCCCTAAATAACGTCCTGAAATTAGTCTCAAGGCTGTGAACCTGTCCCAAACTGAGGCCTGGAGGCTCATCCTAGCTCAGGCCCTGACACTGTCCCTAGCAAAGGCCCTCACACAACTCCTAGCTCAGTCCCTGACACTATACCTAACAAAGGCCATAATGCTAGTCCTAACTCAGGCCCTGACACTGTTTCTAACTAAAGCCCAGCTGCCGCCAATATCTAAAATCCTGATACTATCCTGAGTTAATATCCTGACCCAGGTCTTACCAAGGTCCTGAAACTGACTAAAACTAAGCCTTGATGCTGTCCATAAATAAGGCCCTGAGGCTCTCCCTAACAGAGGCCCTGATAATGTCTTTAATGAAGAACCTGACGCTGATCCCACAGAGGCCCTTCTGCTGCTCCTAAGTCATGCCCTGACAGTGTCCCGAACTCAGGCCCTAAAGATAAGCCTCACTTAGGCCCTTTGGCTGTACCTTCCTTATGCTCTGACGCTGTCTGTATAGGAAGCCCTGGCAGTGGTCCTGATTTAGGCCCTCACGCTGGTCCTAAGTAAGGCCCTGAGGCTCGCAATAACGAAGGTCTTCACGCTTTTCCTGGGTCATTTCGTGACGTTATCCCTGGCCCGGAACCTGACTCTGTCCCAAGCTAATGTCCTGCATCTTATCCTAAATGAAACCCTAATAGTATGCCTAACTAAGCCCTGACCAATCCGAACAAAGGCCTTGACACTATCTCTCACTAAAGCCCGGAATCTGTCCCTAACATGGGACCTGTTGCAATCAATAACTAAAATCCGGACACTGTCCTGAGATACTTTCCTGACACATTTCTATGCACGATCCTGACACTGTCCCAAACCGGTCGGTGTCTTTAAGTGAAGACCAGACACTGTGCCTAACTCAGGCCCTGAAGCTTTCCCTAACGGAGGCCTTGATTCTGTGACTCACTCAAGGCCTGCTCATGTCTTTCACTATGACCTTTCGCTGACCCAACCAAGGTGTTTATGCTGCTCCTAAGTCATGCCCTGACTGTGTCTACAGCTACGGGGATGACGCTAGGCCTCACTCAGGCCCTGAAGTTCTCCATAAGTCAGGTCTGACGCTGTCCCTACCGAAAATCTTGACGCAGGTCCTAAATTTTAGGCCTTGATTCTCTAAGTAAGTAAGGTCTTGACACTAAAACTAGGTCATTAACTGACACTACCCCTAGACCTTAATCTAATCTTGACTTTAGCTAATGTCAAGTTTAGGGAAAGAGATTCTTTACGATGAAATTCTTTCATCATATGAATATTGGTTTCTTAAAACAATAATTTTTAAACTCTTGTTAACCTTAAACAAAGTGTACTCAACTGCTGTGGAATATTCCTTCATAGCAGCATGCATGGTTCACTTTTACATTCTTGTGTGTTGGCCTTCAAGGTTCTTGCAGGAATGGCTCCTCTTATGCTAACTAAATCATCCCTGATGCTGAACATAAATAAGGCGCTGAAATTACTCCCGATGCTCTGAACCTGTCCCTAACTACGGCCTGGAGACTCGTGCTAAACCAGGCCCTGACACTGTCCCAAACCAAGACCCTGACATTACACGTAACTCGGACCCTGACACTACTCCTAGCTCAGTCCCTGACACTATTACCTAACAAAGCCCATAATGATATTCCTAACTCAGACCCTGACACTGACTCTAACTAAGGCCCTGCTGCCGCCAATATCTAAAGTCCTGATGCTATCCTGAGTTAATATCCTGACCCAGGTCTTACCAAGGTCCTGAAACTGACCCAAAGTAAGCCTTGATGCTGTCTGAAAATGAGGCCCTGAGGCTCTCCGTAACAGAGGCCCTGATAATGTCTTTAGTGAAGACCCTCACGCTGATGCCACAGAGGCCCTTCTGCAGCTCCTATGTCATGCCCTGACAGTGTCCCGAACTCAGGAACTAAAGATAAGCCTCACTTAGGCCCTTTGGCTGTACCTTCCTTATGCTCTGACGCTGTCTGTATAGGAAGCCCTGGCAGTGGTCCTGATTTAGGCCCTCACGCTGGTCCTAAGTAAGGCCCTGAGGCTCTCAATAACGAAGGTCTTCACGCTTTTCCTGGGTCATTTCGTGACGTTATCCCTGGCCCGGAACCTGACTCTGTCCCAAGCTCATGTCCTGCATCTTATCCTAAATGAAACCCTAATAGTATCCCTAACTAAGCCCTGACTAATCCGAACAAAGGCCTTGACACTATCTCTCACTAAAGCCCGGAATCTGTCCCTAACATGGGACCTGTTGCAATCAATAACTAAAATCCGGACACTGTCCTGAGCTAATATCCTGACTCATTTCTATCCACTGTTCTGATACTTTCCAAAAGAAAGCCTGTTGCCGTCCTTAAGTGAAGACCTGAGGCTGTTCCTAACTCAGGCCCTGCAGCTTTCCCTGACTGAGGCCTTGATTCTGTGACTAACACAGGCCCTGTTCATGTCTTTCACTATGACCTGCATGCTGACCCCACAAAGGCCCTGATGCTGTTCCTACGTCATGCCCTGACTGTGTCTCCAGCAGGTGGGCTGGCACTAGGCCTCACTCAGGCCTAGACGTTCTCCCTAAGTCAGGCTCTGACGCTGTCCCTACCCGAAGCCCTGACACAGGTCCTAAATTAGGCCCTGATTCTCTAAATAACTAAGGTCTTGACACCAACCCAGGTCATTTTCTGACACTATCCCTGGCTCGGATCATGAGTCTGTCCCAAGCTCATGTCCTGCATCTTATCCTAAATGAAACCCTAATAGTATCCCTAACTAAGCCCTGACTAATCCGAACAAAGGCCTTGACACTATCTCTCACTAAAGCCCGGAATCTGTCCCTAACATGGCACCTGTTGCAATCAATAACTAAAATCCGGACACTGTCCTGAGGTAATTTCCTGACACATTTCTATGCACGATCCTGACACTGTCCCAAACCGGTCGGTGTCTGTAAGTGAAGACCTGACACTGTGCCTAACTCAGGCCCTGAAGCTTTCCCTAAGTGAGGCCTTGATTCTGTGACTCACTCAAGGCCTGCTCATGTCTTTCACTATGACCTTTCGCTGACCCAACCAAGGTGTTTATGCTGCTCCTAAGTCGTACCCTGACTGTGTCTGCAGCTAGGGGGCTGACGCTAGGCCTCACTCAGGCCCTGACGTTCTCCATAAGTCAGGTCTGACGCTGTCCCTACCGAAAATCTTGACGCAGGTCCTAAATTTTAGGCCTTGATTCTCTAAGTAACTAAGGTCTTGACACCAAATCCAGGTCATTAACTGACACTACCCCTAGACCTTAATCTAATCTTGACTTTAGCTAATGTCAAGTTTAGGGAAAGAGATTCTTTACGATGAAATTCTTTCATCATATGAATATTGGTTTCTTAAAACAATAATTTTTAAACTCTTGTTAACCTTAAACAAAGTGTACTCAACTGCTGTGGAATATTCCTTCATAGCAGCGTGCATGGTTTACTTTTACATTCTCGTGTGTTGGCCTTCAGTGTTCTTGCAGGAATGGCTCCTCTTATGCTAACTAAATCATCCCTGATGCTGAACATAAATAAGGCGCTGAAATTACTCCCGATGCTCTGAACCTGTCCCTAACTACGGCCTGGAGACTCGTGCTAAACCAGGCCCTGACACTGTCCCAAACCAAGACCCTGACATTACACGTAACTCGGACCCTGACACTACTCCTAGCTCACTCCCTGACACTATTACCTAACAAAGCCCATAATGATATTCCTAACTCACACCCTGACACTGACTCTAACTAAGGCCCTGCTGCCGCCAATATCTAAAGTCCTGATGCTATCCTGAGTTAATATCCTGACCCAGGTCTTACCAAGGTCCTGAAACTGACCCAAAGTAAGCCTTGATGCTGTCTGAAAATGAGGCCCTGAGGCTCTCCCTAACAGAGGCCCTGATAATGTCTTTAGTGAAGACCCTCACGCTGATCCCACAGAGGCCCTTCTGCTGCTCCTAAGTCATGCCCTGACAGTGTCCCGAACTCAGGCCCTAAAGATAAGCCTCACTTAGGCCCTTTGGCTGTACCTTCCTTATGCTCTGACGCTGTCTGTATAGGAAGCCCTGGCAGTGGTCCTGATTTAGGCCCTCACGCTGGTCCTAAGTAAGGCCCTGAGGCTCTCAATAACGAAGGTCTTCACGCTTTTCCTGGGTCATTTCGTGACGCTATCCCTGGCCCGGAACCTGACTCTGTCCCAAGCTCATGTCCTGCATCTTATCCTAAATGAAACCCTAATAGTATCCCTAACTAAGCCCTGACGAATCCGAACAAAGGCCTTCACACTATCTCTCACGAGCGCCCGGAATCTGTCCCTAATGGTCCCTGCTGCAATTAATAACTAAAAAAAGGACACTGTCCAGAGCTAATATCCTGACACATTTCTAGCCACTGTCCTGATACTTTCCAAAAGAAAGCCTGTTGCCGTCCTTAAGTGAAGACCTGAGGCTGTGCCTAACTCAGGCCCTGCAGCTTTCCCTAACTGAGGCCTTGATTCTGTGACTAACACAGGCCCTGTTCATGTCTTTCACTATGACCTGCATGCTGACCCCACAAAGGCCCTGATGCTGTTCCTACGTCATGCCCTGACTGTGTCTCCAGCAGGTGGGCTGGCACTAGGCCTCACTCAGGCCTAGACGTTCTCCCTAAGTCAGGCTCTGACGATGTCCCTACCCGAAGCCCTGACACAGGCCCTAAATTAGGCCCTGATTCTCTAAATAACTAAGGTCTTGACACCAACCCAGGTCATTTTCTGACACTATCCCTGGCTCGGATCATGACTCTGTCCCAAGGTAATGTCCTGCATCTTATCCTAATTAAAACCCTAATACTCTCCCTAACTAAGGCCCGGACTAATCCTAATTAAGGCATTGACCCTATCTCTCACTAAGGCCCAGAATCTATCCCTAACATGGGCCCTGCTGCAATCAATAATGAAAATCCGGACACTATCCTGAGCTAATATGCTGACACTTTTCTATCCACGGACCTGACACAGTCCCAAAGAAAGGCCTGTCGCTGTCCTTAAATGAAGACCTGAGGCTGTGCCTAACTCAGGCCCTGAAGCTTTCCCTAACGGAGGCCTCGATTCTCTGACGCACTCAGGCCCTGCTCATGTCCTTAACTATGACCCGAATGCTGACCCAACCAAGGCCCGGATGCTGCTTCGACGTCATGCCCTGACACTGTCTCCAGCTAGGGGCCTGAAGCTGGGCCTCACTCAGGCCCTGTTTCTTGCCCTAAGTCCGGTCCTGATGCTGGTCCTAAATAAGGCCCTCAGGTTCTCAGTAACTAAGGTCTTGACACTATCCCGAGGTCATTTGCTGACACAATCCCTAGACTTTACCCTAACCCTGTCCCTAGCTAATGTCCTGCCTCTTATGCTAACTGAAGCCCTTATGCTGTGCCCATGTCAGGACCTGAATTGAGTCCCCATGCCGTGACACTGTCCCTAACTAAGGCCTGGATGTTAGGCCTAACTCAAGGCCTGACACTGTCCCTAACTAAGGCCCTGATGCCATCAATATCTAAAGTCCTCACACTATCCTCAGCTAATTTACTATCCCATCTCTTACTAAGGTCCTGAAAATATCGCTAAGTAAGCCGTGACGCTGTCCCTAACAGAAGGCCTGCTCATGTCTTTAACGAAGACCATAATGCTGATCCAACAACGGCACTGATGCTGCTCCTGTGTCACGCCCTGACAGTGTCCCCACCTACAGGAATGACGCTAGGCCTCACTCAGGCCCTGTCGCTCACCCCAAGCCAGTCCGGGATGCGATTTTTACATGAAGCCCTAACATTGCTTCTAAAGAAGGCCCTGATGCTCTCAGTAACTAAGGTCTTGACACTATCTCTCACTAAGGCCTGGAATCTGTCCCTAACATGGGTCCTGCTGCAATCAATAACTAAAATCCGGACACTATCCTGAGCTAATATGCTGACACATTTCTATCCAAGGTTCTGACACTGTCCCAAAGAGAGCCCTGTCGCTCTCCTTAACTGAAGACGTGAGGCTGTGCCTAACTCAGGCCCTGAAGCTTTCCTTAACCCAGGCCTTGATTCTGTGACTCACTCAAGCCCTGCTCATGTCTTTCACTATGACCCGAATGCTGACTCCACAAACGCCCTGATGCTGCTCCTAAGTCATGCCTTGACAGTGTCTGCATCTAGGGGCCTGATGCTAGGCCTCACTCAGGCCCTCACTTTCTCCCTATACCAGGCTCTGACACTGTCCCTACCCGAAGCCCTGGCACAGATCCTAAATTAGGCCCTGATTCTATAAGTAACTAAGGGCTTGATTCCAAACCTAGGTCATTACCTGACACTAGCCCTAGGCGTGAACGTAAACTTCTCTTTTGCTAATGTTAAATTTAGCTAAAGAGATTCTTTAGGATGAAATTCTTTCATCTTCTGAATAGAGTTTTCTGAAAAAAATAATGTTTAAACTCTTACTGAACTTAAACAAAATGTACTCAACTTCTGTGGAATATTCCTTTATACCAGCCTGCCTGGTTTACTTCTGCATTTGCCTGTGTTGGCTTTCAGGGTGCTTGTAGGAATACCTCCTCTTATGCTAACGAACTAACTCTTATTATGCTAAATCCCTGATGTTTTCCCTAATTAAATTCAGGAAACTCCTCCCAAGGCTGTGAACCCCTCCCAAACTGAGGCCTGGAGGCTCATCCTAGCTCAGGCCCTGACACAACTCCTAGCTCAGTCCCTGACACTATACCTAACAAAGGCTATAATGCTAGTCCTAACTCAGGCCCTGACACTGTTTCTAACTACAGCCCAGCTGCCGCCAATATCTAAAATCCTGATACTATCCTGAGTTAATATCCTGACCCAGGTCTTACCAAGGTCCTGAAACTGACCCAAAGTAAGCCTTGATGCTGTCCATAAATGAGGCCCTGAGGCTCTCCCTAACAGAGGCCCTGATAATGTCTTTAATGAAGAACCTGACGCTGATCCCACAGAGGCCCTTCTGCTGCTCCTAAGTCATGCCCTGACAGTGTCCCGAACTCAGGCCCTAAAGATAAGCCTCACTTAGGCCCTTTGGCTGTACCTTCCTTATGCTCTGACGCTGTCTGTATAGGAAGCCCTGGCAGTGGTCCTGATTTAGGCCCTCACGCTGGTCCTAAGTAAGGCCCTGAGGCTCTCAATAACGAAGGTCTTCACGCTTTTCCTGGGTCATTTCGTGACGCTATCCCTGGCCCGGAACCTGACTCTGTCCCAAGCTAATGTCCTGCATCTTATAATAAATGAAACCCTAATAGTATCCCTAACTAAGCCCTGACCAATCCGAACAAAGGCCTTGACACTATCTCTCTAAAGCCCGGAATCTGTCCCTAACATGGCACCTGTTGCAATCAATAACTAAAATCCGGACACTGTCCTGAGATAATTTCCTGACACATTTCTATGCACGATCCTGACACTGTCCCAAACCGGTCGGTGTCTTTAAGTGAAGACCTGACACTGTGCCTAACTCAGGCCCTGAAGCTTTCCCTAAGTGAGGCCTTGATTCTGTGACTCACTCAAGGCCTGCTCATGTCTTTCACTATGACCTTTCGCTGACCCAACCAAGGTGTTTATGCTGCTCCTAAGTCGTACCCTGACTGTGTCTGCAGCTAGGAGGCTGACGCTAGGCCTCACTCAGGCCTTGACGTTCTCCATAAGTCAGGTCTGAATCTGTCCCTACCGAAAATCTTGACGCAGGTCCTAAATTTTAGGCCTTGATTCTCTAAGTAACTAAGGTCTTGACACCAAATCCAGGTCATTAACTGACACTACCCCTAGACCTTAATCTAATCTTGACTTTAGCTAATGTCAAGTTTAGGGAAAGAGATTCTTTACGATGAAATTCTTTCATCATATGAATATTGGTTTCTTAAAACAATAATTTTTAAACTCTTGTTAACCTTAAACAAAGTGTACTCAACTGCTGTGGAATATTCCTTCATAGCAGCGTGCATGGTTCACTTTTACATTCTTGTGTGTTGGCCTTCAGGGTTCTTGCAGGAATGGCTCCTCTTATGCTAACTAAATCATCCCTGATGCTGAACATAAATAAGGCGCTGAAATTACTCCCGATGCTGTGAACCGCTCCCTAACTACGGCCTGGAGACTCGTGCTAGCCCAGGCGCTGACACTGTCCCTAACCAAGACCCTGACATTACACGTAACTCGGACCCTGACACTACTCCTAGCTCACTCCCTGACACTATACCTGACAAAGGCCATAATGATATTCCTAACTCAGACCCTGACACTGACTCTAACTAAGGCCCTACTGCCGCCAATATCTAAAGTCCTGATACTATCCTGAGTTAATATCCTGACCCAGGTCTTACCAAGGTCCTGAAACTGACCCAAAGTAAGCCTTGATGCTGTCCGAAAATGAGGTCCTGAGGCTCTCCCTAACAGAGGCCCTGATAATGTCTTTAATGAAGACCCTCAGGCTGATCCCACAGAGGCCCTTCTGCTGCTCCTAAGTCATGCCCTGACACTTTCCCTAACTCAGATCCTAAAGATAGGCCTCACTTAGGCACTTGGGCTGTACCTTACTTAGGCTCTGATGCTGTCCTTATATGAAGCCAGGGCAGTGGTCGTGATTTAGGGCCTGACTCTGGTCCTAAGTCAGGCCCCGATGCTCTCAATAACTAAGGTTTTAACGCTTTCTCTTGGTCGTTTCCTGACACTATCCCTGGCCCGGAACCTGACTCTGTCCCAAGCTCATGTCCTGCATCTTATCCTAAATGAAACCCTAACACTCTCCGTAACTAGGGCCCTGAATAATCCTGCCTAAGGCCTTGACACGACTTCTCACTAAGGCCCGGAACCTGACATTGTCCCTAGAAAAGGCCCTGACTATACCTAACAAAGGCTATAATGCTAGTCCTAACTCAGGCCCTGACACTGTTTCTAACTAAAGCCCAGCTGCCGCCAATATCTAAAATCCTGATATTATCCTGAGTTAATATCCTGACCCAGGTCTTACCAAGGTCCTGAAACTGACTAAAAGTAAGCCTTGATGCTGTCCATAAATGAGGCCCTGAGGCTCTCCCTAACAGAGACCCTGATAATGTCTTTAATGAAGAACCTGACACTGATCCCACAGAGGCCCTTCTGCTGCTCCTAAGTCATGCCCTGACAGTGTCCCGAACTCAGGCCCTAAAGATAAGCCTCACTTAGGCCCTTTGGCTGTACCTTCCTTATGCTCTGACGCTGTCTGTATAGGAAGCCCTGGCAGTGGTCCTGATTTAGGCCCTGACGCTGGTCCTAAGTAAGGCCCTGATGCTCTCAATAACGAAGGTCTTCACGCATTTCCTGGGTCATTTCGCGACGCTATCCCTGGCCCGGAACCTGACTCTGTCCCAAGCTCATGTCCTGCATCTTATCCTAAATGAAACCCTAATAGTATCCCTAACTAAGCCCTGATTAAACCTAACAAGGGCCTTCACACTATCTCTCACCAACACCCAGAATATATCCCTAATGGTCCCTGCTGCAATCAATAACTAAAATCCGGACACTGTCCTGAGCTATTACCCTGACTCCTTTCTATCCACTGTCCTGATACTTTCCAAAAGAAAGCCTGTTGCCGTCCTTAAGTGAAGACCTGAGGCTGTGCCTAACTCAGGCCCTGAAACTTTCCCTAACTGAGGCCTTGATTCTGTGACTAACACAGGCCCTGCTCATTTCTTTCACTATGACCCGAATGCTGACCCAACAAAGGCCCTGATGCTATTCCTACGTCATGCCCTGTGACTCCAGCTAGTGGGCTGACACTAGGCCGCACTCAGGCCTAGATGTTCTCCCTAAGTCAGGCTCTGACGCTGTCCCTACCCGAAACCCTGACACAGGTCCTAAATTAGGCCCTGATTCTCTAAGTAACTAAGGTCTTGACACCAACCCAGGTCATTGGCTGACACTATCCCTGGCTCGGATCGTGACTCTGTCCCAAGCTAATGTCCTGCATCTTATCCTAATTGAAACCCTAATACTCTCCCTAACTAAGTCGCTCACTGATCCTAACTAAGACTTTCACCCTATCTCTCACTAAGGCCCAGAATCTGTCCCTAACATGGGACCTTCTGCAGTCAATAATGAAAATCCGGACACTATCCTGAGCTAATATCCTGACACATTTCTATCCACCCACCAGACACAGTCCCAAAGAAAGGCCTGTCGCTGTCCTTAACTGAAGACGAGAGGCTGTGCCTAACTCAGGACCTCAAGATTTCCCTAACTGAGGCCTCGATTCTCTGACTCACTCAGGCCCTGCTCATGTCTTTCACTATGACCCGAATGCTGACTCCACAAACGCCCTGAATGCTGCTCTTAAGTCATGCCCTGACAGTGTCTGCATCTAGGGGCCTCACTCAGGCCCTCACCTTCTCCCTATATCAGGCTCTGACGCTGTCCCTACCCGAAGCCCTGGCACAGGTCTTAAATTAGGCCCTGATTCTCTAAGTACCTAAGGGCTTGATTCCAAACCTAGGTCATTACCTGACACTAGCCCTAGACCTGAATGTAACCTTGTCCGTTGCTAATGTCAAATTTATCTAAAGAGATTCTTTAGGATGAAATTCTTTCATCTTCTGAATAGAGTTTTCTGAAAAAAATAATGTTTAAACTCTTACCGACCTTAAACAAAATGTACTCAACTTCTGCGGAATATTCCTTTATACCAGCGTGTATGGTTTCCTTCTGCATCTGCGTGTGTTGGCTTAAAGGGTGCTTGTAGGAATGCCTACTGTTATGCTAACTAAATCCCTGATGCTGTCCCTAAATAACGTCCTGAAATTAGTCTCAAGGCTGTGAACCTGTCCCAAACTGAGGCCTGGAGGCTCATCCTAGCTCAGGCCCTGACACTGTCCCTAGCAAAGGCCCTCACACAACTCCTAGCTCAGTCCCTGACACTATACCTAACAAAGGCCATAATGCTAGTCCTAACTCAGGCCCTGACACTGTTTCTAACTAAAGCCCAGCTGCCGCCAATATCTAAAATCCTGATACTATCCTGAGTTAATATCCTGACCCAGGTCTTACCAAGGTCCTGAAACTGACTAAAACTAAGCCTTGATGCTGTCCATAAATAAGGCCCTGAGGCTCTCCCTAACAGAGGCCCTGATAATGTCTTTAATGAAGAACCTGACGCTGATCCCACAGAGGCCCTTCTGCTGCTCCTAAGTCATGCCCTGACAGTGTCCCGAACTCAGGCCCTAAAGATAAGCCTCACTTAGGCCCTTTGGCTGTACCTTCCTTATGCTCTGACGCTGTCTGTATAGGAAGCCCTGGCAGTGGTCCTGATTTAGGCCCTCACGCTGGTCCTAAGTAAGGCCCTGAGGCTCGCAATAACGAAGGTCTTCACGCTTTTCCTGGGTCATTTCGTGACGTTATCCCTGGCCCGGAACCTGACTCTGTCCCAAGCTAATGTCCTGCATCTTATCCTAAATGAAACCCTAATAGTATGCCTAACTAAGCCCTGACCAATCCGAACAAAGGCCTTGACACTATCTCTCACTAAAGCCCGGAATCTGTCCCTAACATGGGACCTGTTGCAATCAATAACTAAAATCCGGACACTGTCCTGAGATACTTTCCTGACACATTTCTATGCACGATCCTGACACTGTCCCAAACCGGTCGGTGTCTTTAAGTGAAGACCAGACACTGTGCCTAACTCAGGCCCTGAAGCTTTCCCTAACGGAGGCCTTGATTCTGTGACTCACTCAAGGCCTGCTCATGTCTTTCACTATGACCTTTCGCTGACCCAACCAAGGTGTTTATGCTGCTCCTAAGTCATGCCCTGACTGTGTCTACAGCTACGGGGATGACGCTAGGCCTCACTCAGGCCCTGAAGTTCTCCATAAGTCAGGTCTGACGCTGTCCCTACCGAAAATCTTGACGCAGGTCCTAAATTTTAGGCCTTGATTCTCTAAGTAAGTAAGGTCTTGACACTAAAACTAGGTCATTAACTGACACTACCCCTAGACCTTAATCTAATCTTGACTTTAGCTAATGTCAAGTTTAGGGAAAGAGATTCTTTACGATGAAATTCTTTCATCATATGAATATTGGTTTCTTAAAACAATAATTTTTAAACTCTTGTTAACCTTAAACAAAGTGTACTCAACTGCTGTGGAATATTCCTTCATAGCAGCATGCATGGTTCACTTTTACATTCTTGTGTGTTGGCCTTCAAGGTTCATGCAGGAATGGCTCCTCTTATGCTAACTAAATCATCCCTGATGCTGAACATAAATAAGGCGCTGAAATTACTCCCGATGCTCTGAACCTGTCCCTAACTACGGCCTGGAGACTCGTGCTAAACCAGGCCCTGACACTGTCCCAAACCAAGACCCTGACATTACACGTAACTCGGACCCTGACACTACTCCTAGCTCAGTCCCTGACACTATTACCTAACAAAGCCCATAATGATATTCCTAACTCAGACCCTGACACTGACTCTAACTAAGGCCCTGCTGCCGCCAATATCTAAAGTCCTGATGCTATCCTGAGTTAATATCCTGACCCAGGTCTTACCAAGGTCCTGAAACTGACCCAAAGTAAGCCTTGATGCTGTCTGAAAATGAGGCCCTGAGGCTCTCCGTAACAGAGGCCCTGATAATGTCTTTAGTGAAGACCCTCACGCTGATGCCACAGAGGCCCTTCTGCAGCTCCTATGTCATGCCCTGACAGTGTCCCGAACTCAGGAACTAAAGATAAGCCTCACTTAGGCCCTTTGGCTGTACCTTCCTTATGCTCTGACGCTGTCTGTATAGGAAGCCCTGGCAGTGGTCCTGATTTAGGCCCTCACGCTGGTCCTAAGTAAGGCCCTGAGGCTCTCAATAACGAAGGTCTTCACGCTTTTCCTGGGTCATTTCGTGACGTTATCCCTGGCCCGGAACCTGACTCTGTCCCAAGCTCATGTCCTGCATCTTATCCTAAATGAAACCCTAATAGTATCCCTAACTAAGCCCTGACTAATCCGAACAAAGGCCTTGACACTATCTCTCACTAAAGCCCGGAATCTGTCCCTAACATGGGACCTGTTGCAATCAATAACTAAAATCCGGACACTGTCCTGAGCTAATATCCTGACTCATTTCTATCCACTGTTCTGATACTTTCCAAAAGAAAGCCTGTTGCCGTCCTTAAGTGAAGACCTGAGGCTGTTCCTAACTCAGGCCCTGCAGCTTTCCCTGACTGAGGCCTTGATTCTGTGACTAACACAGGCCCTGTTCATGTCTTTCACTATGACCTGCATGCTGACCCCACAAAGGCCCTGATGCTGTTCCTACGTCATGCCCTGACTGTGTCTCCAGCAGGTGGGCTGGCACTAGGCCTCACTCAGGCCTAGACGTTCTCCCTAAGTCAGGCTCTGACGCTGTCCCTACCCGAAGCCCTGACACAGGTCCTAAATTAGGCCCTGATTCTCTAAATAACTAAGGTCTTGACACCAACCCAGGTCATTTTCTGACACTATCCCTGGCTCGGATCATGAGTCTGTCCCAAGCTCATGTCCTGCATCTTATCCTAAATGAAACCCTAATAGTATCCCTAACTAAGCCCTGACTAATCCGAACAAAGGCCTTGACACTATCTCTCACTAAAGCCCGGAATCTGTCCCTAACATGGCACCTGTTGCAATCAATAACTAAAATCCGGACACTGTCCTGAGGTAATTTCCTGACACATTTCTATGCACGATCCTGACACTGTCCCAAACCGGTCGGTGTCTGTAAGTGAAGACCTGACACTGTGCCTAACTCAGGCCCTGAAGCTTTCCCTAAGTGAGGCCTTGATTCTGTGACTCACTCAAGGCCTGCTCATGTCTTTCACTATGACCTTTCGCTGACCCAACCAAGGTGTTTATGCTGCTCCTAAGTCGTACCCTGACTGTGTCTGCAGCTAGGGGGCTGACGCTAGGCCTCACTCAGGCCCTGACGTTCTCCATAAGTCAGGTCTGACGCTGTCCCTACCGAAAATCTTGACGCAGGTCCTAAATTTTAGGCCTTGATTCTCTAAGTAACTAAGGTCTTGACACCAAATCTACGTCATTAACTGACACTACCCCTAGACCTTAATCTAATCTTGACTTTAGCTAATGTCAAGTTTAGGGAAAGAGATTCTTTACGATGAAATTCTTTCATCATATGAATATTGGTTTCTTAAAACAATAATTTTTAAACTCTTGTTAACCTTAAACAAAGTGTACTCAACTGCTGTGGAATATTCCTTCATAGCAGCGTGCATGGTTTACTTTTACATTCTCGTGTGTTGGCCTTCAGTGTTCTTGCAGGAATGGCTCCTCTTATGCTAACTAAATCATCCCTGATGCTGAACATAAATAAGGCGCTGAAATTACTCCCGATGCTGTGAACCTGTCCCTAACTACGGCCTGGAGACTCGTGCTAAACCAGGCCCTGACACTGTCCCAAACCAAGACCCTGACATTACACGTAACTCGGACCCTGACACTACTCCTAGCTCACTCCCTGACACTATTACCTAACAAAGCCCATAATGATATTCCTAACTCACACCCTGACACTGACTCTAACTAAGGCCCTGCTGCCGCCAATATCTAAAGTCTTGATGCTATCCTGAGTTAATATCCTGACCCAGGTCTTACCAAGGTCCTGAAACTGACCCAAAGTAAGCCTTGATGCTGTCTGAAAATGAGGCCCTGAGGCTCTCCCTAACAGAGGCCCTGATAATGTCTTTAGTGAAGACCCTCACGCTGATCCCACAGAGGCCCTTCTGCTGCTCCTAAGTCATGCCCTGACAGTGTCCCGAACTCAGGAACTAAAGATAAGCCTCACTTAGGCCCTTTGGCTGTACCTTCCTTATGCTCTGACGCTGTCTGTATAGGAAGCCCTGGCAGTGGTCCTGATTTAGGCCCTCACGCTGGTCCTAAGTAAGGCCCTGAGGCTCTCAATAACGAAGGTCTTCACGCTTTTCCTGGGTCATTTCGTGACGCTATCCCTGGCCCGGAACCTGACTCTGTCCCAAGCTCATGTCCTGCATCTTATCCTAAATGAAACCCTAATAGTATCCCTAACTAAGCCCTGACGAATCCGAACAAAGGCCTTCACACTATCTCTCACGAGCGCCCGGAATCTGTCCCTAATGGTCCCTGCTGCAATTAATAACTAAAAAAAGGACACTGTCCAGAGCTAATATCCTGACACATTTCTAGCCACTGTCCTGATACTTTCCAAAAGAAAGCCTGTTGCCGTCCTTAAGTGAAGACCTGAGGCTGTGCCTAACTCAGGCCCTGCAGCTTTCCCTAACTGAGGCCTTGATTCTGTGACTAACACAGGCCCTGTTCATGTCTTTCACTATGACCTGCATGCTGACCCCACAAAGGCCCTGATGCTGTTCCTACGTCATGCCCTGACTGTGTCTCCAGCAGGTGGGCTGGCACTAGGCCTCACTCAGGCCTAGACGTTCTCCCTAAGTCAGGCTCTGACGATGTCCCTACCCGAAGCCCTGACACAGGCCCTAAATTAGGCCCTGATTCTCTAAATAACTAAGGTCTTGACACCAACCCAGGTCATTTTCTGACACTATCCCTGGCTCGGATCATGACTCTGTCCCAAGGTAATGTCCTGCATCTTATCCTAATTGAAACCCTAATACTCTCCCTAACTAAGGCCCGGACTAATCCTAATTAAGGCATTGACCCTATCTCTCACTAAGGCCCAGAATCTATCCCTAACATGGGCCCTGCTGCAATCAATAATGAAAATCCGGACACTATCCTGAGCTAATATGCTGACACTTTTCTATCCACGGACCTGACACAGTCCCAAAGAAAGGCCTGTCGCTGTCCTTAAATGAAGACCTGAGGCTGTGCCTAACTCAGGCCCTGAAGCTTTCCCTAACGGAGGCCTCGATTCTCTGACGCACTCAGGCCCTGCTCATGTCCTTAACTATGACCCGAATGCTGACCCAACCAAGGCCCGGATGCTGCTTCGACGTCATGCCCTGACACTGTCTCCAGCTAGGGGCCTGAAGCTGGGCCTCACTCAGGCCCTGTTTCTTGCCCTAAGTCCGGTCCTGATGCTGGTCCTAAATAAGGCCCTCAGGTTCTCAGTAACTAAGGTCTTGACACTATCCCGAGGTCATTTGCTGACACAATCCCTAGACTTTACCCTAACCCTGTCCCTAGCTAATGTCCTGCCTCTTATGCTAACTGAAGCCCTTATGCTGTGCCCATGTCAGGACCTGAATTGAGTCCCCATGCCGTGACACTGTCCCTAACTAAGGCCTGGATGTTAGGCCTAACTCAAGGCCTGACACTGTCCCTAACTAAGGCCCTGATGCCATCAATATCTAAAGTCCTCACACTATCCTCAGCTAATTTACTATCCCATCTCTTACTAAGGTCCTGAAAATATCGCTAAGTAAGCCGTGACGCTGTCCCTAACAGAAGGCCTGCTCATGTCTTTAACGAAGACCATAATGCTGATCCAACAACGGCACTGATGCTGCTCCTGTGTCACGCCCTGACAGTGTCCCCACCTACAGGAATGACGCTAGGCCTCACTCAGGCCCTGTCGCTCACCCCAAGCCAGTCCGGGATGCGATTTTTACATGAAGCCCTAACATTGCTTCTAAAGAAGGCCCTGATGCTCTCAGTAACTAAGGTCTTGACACTATCTCTCACTAAGGCCTGGAATCTGTCCCTAACATGGGTCCTGCTGCAATCAATAACTAAAATCCGGACACTATCCTGAGCTAATATGCTGACACATTTCTATCCAAGGTTCTGACACTGTCCCAAAGAGAGCCCTGTCGCTCTCCTTAACTGAAGACGTGAGGCTGTGCCTAACTCAGGCCCTGAAGCTTTCCTTAACCCAGGCCTTGATTCTGTGACTCACTCAAGCCCTGCTCATGTCTTTCACTATGACCCGAATGCTGACTCCACAAACGCCCTGATGCTGCTCCTAAGTCATGCCTTGACAGTGTCTGCATCTAGGGGCCTGATGCTAGGCCTCACTCAGGCCCTCACTTTCTCCCTATACCAGGCTCTGACACTGTCCCTACCCGAAGCCCTGGCACAGATCCTAAATTAGGCCCTGATTCTATAAGTAACTAAGGGCTTGATTCCAAACCTAGGTCATTACCTGACACTAGCCCTAGGCGTGAACGTAAACTTCTCTTTTGCTAATGTTAAATTTAGCTAAAGAGATTCTTTAGGATGAAATTCTTTCATCTTCTGAATAGAGTTTTCTGAAAAAAATAATGTTTAAACTCTTACTGAACTTAAACAAAATGTACTCAACTTCTGTGGAATATTCCTTTATACCAGCCTGCCTGGTTTACTTCTGCATTTGCCTGTGTTGGCTTTCAGGGTGCTTGTAGGAATACCTCCTCTTATGCTAACGAACTAACTCTTATTATGCTAAATCCCTGATGTTTTCCCTAATTAAATTCAGGAAACTCCTCCCAAGGCTGTGAACCCCTCCCAAACTGAGGCCTGGAGGCTCATCCTAGCTCAGGCCCTGACACAACTCCTAGCTCAGTCCCTGACACTATACCTAACAAAGGCTATAATGCTAGTCCTAACTCAGGCCCTGACACTGTTTCTAACTACAGCCCAGCTGCCGCCAATATCTAAAATCCTGATACTATCCTGAGTTAATATCCTGACCCAGGTCTTACCAAGGTCCTGAAACTGACCCAAAGTAAGCCTTGATGCTGTCCATAAATGAGGCCCTGAGGCTCTCCCTAACAGAGGCCCTGATAATGTCTTTAATGAAGAACCTGACGCTGATCCCACAGAGGCCCTTCTGCTGCTCCTAAGTCATGCCCTGACAGTGTCCCGAACTCAGGCCCTAAAGATAAGCCTCACTTAGGCCCTTTGGCTGTACCTTCCTTATGCTCTGACGCTGTCTGTATAGGAAGCCCTGGCAGTGGTCCTGATTTAGGCCCTCACGCTGGTCCTAAGTAAGGCCCTGAGGCTCTCAATAACGAAGGTCTTCACGCTTTTCCTGGGTCATTTCGTGACGCTATCCCTGGCCCGGAACCTGACTCTGTCCCAAGCTCATGTCCTGCATCTTATAATAAATGAAACCCTAATAGTATCCCTAACTAAGCCCTGACCAATCCGAACAAAGGCCTTGACACTATCTCTCACTAAAGCCCGGAATCTGTCCCTAACATGGCACCTGTTGCAATCAATAACTAAAATCCGGACACTGTCCTGAGATAATTTCCTGACACATTTCTATGCACGATCCTGACACTGTCCCAAACCGGTCGGTGTCTTTAAGTGAAGACCTGACACTGTGCCTAACTCAGGCCCTGAAGCTTTCCCTAAGTGAGGCCTTGATTCTGTGACTCACTCAAGGCCTGCTCATGTCTTTCACTATGACCTTTCGCTGACCCAACCAAGGTGTTTATGCTGCTCCTAAGTCGTACCCTGACTGTGTCTGCAGCTAGGAGGCTGATGCTAGGCCTCACTCAGGCCTTGACGTTCTCCATAAGTCAGGTCTGAATCTGTCCCTACCGAAAATCTTGACGCAGGTCCTAAATTTTAGGCCTTGATTCTCTAAGTAACTAAGGTCTTGACACCAAATCCAGGTCATTAACTGACACTACCCCTAGACCTTAATCTAATCTTGACTTTAGCTAATGTCAAGTTTAGGGAAAGAGATTCTTTACGATGAAATTCTTTCATCATATGAATATTGGTTTCTTAAAACAATAATTTTTAAACTCTTGTTAACCTTAAACAAAGTGTACTCAACTGCTGTGGAATATTCCTTCATAGCAGCGTGCATGGTTCACTTTTACATTCTTGTGTGTTGGCCTTCAGGGTTCTTGCAGGAATGGCTCCTCTTATGCTAACTAAATCATCCCTGATGCTGAACATAAATAAGGCGCTGAAATTACTCCCGATGCTGTGAACCGCTCCCTAACTACGGCCTGGAGACTCGTGCTAACCCAGGCGCTGACACTGTCCCTAACCAAGACCCTGACATTACACGTAACTCGGACCCTGACACTACTCCTAGCTCACTCCCTGACACTATTACCTAACAAAGCCCATAATGATATTCCTAACTCAGACCCTGACACTGACTCTAACTAAGGCCCTGCTGCCGCCAATATCTAAAGTCTTGATGCTATCCTGAGTTAATATCCTGACCCAGGTCTTACCAAGGTCCTGAAACTGACCCAAAGTAAGCCTTGATGCTGTCCGAAAATGAGGCCCTGAGGCTCTCCCTAACAGAGGCCCTGATAATGTCTTTAGTGAAGACCCTCACGCTGATCCCACAGAGGCCCTTCTGCTGCTCCTAAGTCATGCCCTGACAGTGTCCCGAACTCAGGCCCTAAAGATAAGCCTCACTTAGGCCCTTTGGCTGTACCTTCCTTATGCTCTGACGCTGTCTGTATAGGAAGCCCTGGCAGTGGTCCTGATTTAGGCCCTCACGCTGGTCCTAAGTAAGGCCCTGAGGCTCTCAATAACGAAGGTCTTCACGCTTTTCCTGGGTCATTTCGTGACTCTATCCCTGGCACGGAACCTGACTCTGTCCCAAGCTCATGTCCTGCATCTTATAATAAATGAAACCCTAATAGTATCCCTAACTAAGCCCTGACCAATCCGAACAAAGGCCTTGACACTATCTCTCACTAAAGCCCGGAATCTGTCCCTAACATGGCACCTGTTGCAATCAATAACTAAAATCCGGACACTGTCCTGAGATAATTTCCTGACACATTTCTATGCACGATCCTGACACTGTCCCAAACCGGTCGGTGTCTTTAAGTGAAGACCTGACACTGTGCCTAACTCAGGCCCTGAAGCTTTCCCTAAGTGAGGCCTTGATTCTGTGACTCACTCAAGGCCTGCTCATGTCTTTCACTATGACCTTTCGCTGACCCAACCAAGGTGTTTATGCTGCTCCTAAGTCGTACCCTGACTGTGTCTGCAGCTAGGAGGCTGACGCTAGGCCTCACTCAGGCCTTGACGTTCTCCATAAGTCAGGTCTGAATCTGTCCCTACCGAAAATCTTGACGCAGGTCCTAAATTTTAGGCCTTGATTCTCTAAGTAACTAAGGTCTTGACACCAAATCCAGGTCATTAACTGACACTACCCCTAGACCTTAATCTAATCTTGACTTTAGCTAATGTCAAGTTTAGGGAAAGAGATTCTTTACGATGAAATTCTTTCATCATATGAATATTGGTTTCTTAAAACAATAATTTTTAAACTCTTGTTAACCTTAAACAAAGTGTACTCAACTGCTGTGGAATATTCCTTCATAGCAGCGTGCATGGTTCACTTTTACATTCTCGTGTGTTGGCCTTCAGGGTTCTTGCAGGAATGGCTCCTCTTATGCTAACTAAATCATCCCTGATGCTGAACATAAATAAGGCGCTGAAATTACTCCCGATGCTGTGAACCGCTCCCTAACTACGGCCTGGAGACTCGTGCTAACCCAGGCGCTGACACTGTCCCTAACCAAGACCCTGACATTACACGTAACTCGGACCCTGACACTACTCCTAGCTCACTCCCTGACACTATTACCTAACAAAGCCCATAATGATATTCCTAACTCAGACCCTGACACTGACTCTAACTAAGGCCCTGCTGCCGCCAATATCTAAAGTCTTGATGCTATCCTGAGTTAATATCCTGACCCAGGTCTTACCAAGGTCCTGAAACTGACCCAAAGTAAGCCTTGATGCTGTCTGAAAATGAGGCCCTGAGGCTCTCCTTAACAGAGGCCCTGATAATGTCTTTAGTGAAGACCCTCACGCTGATCCCACAGAGGCCCTTCTGCTGCTCCTAAGTCATGCCCTGACAGTGTCCCGAACTCAGGCCCTAAAGATAAGCCTCACTTAGGCCCTTTGGCTGTACCTTCCTTATGCTCTGACGCTGTCTGTATAGGAAGCCCTGGCAGTGGTCCTGATTTAGGCCCTCACGCTGGTCCTAAGTAAGGCCCTGAGGCTCTCAATAACGAAGGTCTTCACGCTTTTCCTGGGTCATTTCGTGACGCTATCCCTGGCCCGGAACCTGACTCTGTCCCAAGCTCATGTCCTGCATCTTATCCTAAATGAAACCCTAATAGTATCCCTAACTAAGCCCTGACGAATCCGAACAAAGGCCTTCACACTATCTCTCACGAGCGCCCGGAATCTGTCCCTAATGGTCCCTGCTGCAATTAATAACTAAAAAAAGGACACTGTCCAGAGCTAATATCCTGACACATTTCTAGCCACTGTCCTGATACTTTCCAAAAGAAAGCCTGTTGCCGTCCTTAAGTGAAGACCTGAGGCTGTGCCTAACTCAGGCCCTGCAGCTTTCCCTAACTGAGGCCTTGATTCTGTGACTAACACAGGCCCTGTTCATGTCTTTCACTATGACCTGCATGCTGACCCCACAAAGGCCCTGATGCTGTTCCTACGTCATGCCCTGACTGTGTCTCCAGCAGGTGGGCTGGCACTAGGCCTCACTCAGGCCTAGACGTTCTCCCTAAGTCAGGCTCTGACGATGTCCCTACCCGAAGCCCTGACACAGGTCCTAAATTAGGCCCTGATTCTCTAAATAACTAAGGTCTTGACACCAACCCAGGTCATTTTCTGACACTATCCCTGGCTCGGATCATGACTCTGTCCCAAGGTAATGTCCTGCATCTTATCCTAATTGAAACCCTAATACTCTCCCTAACTAAGGCCCGGACTAATCCTAATTAAGGCATTGACCCTATCTCTCACTAAGGCCCAGAATCTATCCCTAACATGGGCCCTGCTGCAATCAATAATGAAAATCCGGACACTATCCTGAGCTAATATGCTGACACTTTTCTATCCACGGACCTGACACAGTCCCAAAGAAAGGCCTGTCCCTGTCCTTAAATGAAGACCTGAGGCTGTGCCTAACTCAGGCCCTGAAGCTTTCCCTAACGGAGGCCTCGATTCTCTGACGCACTCAGGCCCTGCTCATGTCCTTAACTATGACCCGAATGCTGACCCAACCAAGGCCCGGATGCTGCTTCGACGTCATGCCCTGACACTGTCTCCAGCTAGGGGCCTGAAGCTGGGCCTCACTCAGGCCCTGTTTCTTGCCCTAAGTCCGGTCCTGATGCTGGTCCTAAATAAGGCCCTCAGGTTCTCAGTAACTAAGGTCTTGACACTATCCCGAGGTCGTTTGCTGACACAATCCCTAGACTTTACCCTAACCCTGTCCCTAGCTAATGTCCTGCCTCTTATGCTAACTGAAGCCCTTATGCTGTGCCCATGTCAGGACCTGAATTGAGTCCCCATGCCGTGACACTGTCCCTAACTAAGGCCTGGATGTTAGGCCTAACTCAAGGCCTGACACTGTCCCTAACTAAGGCCCTGATGCCATCAATATCTAAAGTCCTCACACTATCCTCAGCTAATTTACTATCCCATCTCTTACTAAGGTCCTGAAAATATCGCTAAGTAAGCCGTGACGCTGTCCCTAACAGAAGGCCTGCTCATGTCTTTAACGAAGACCATAATGCTGATCCAACAACGGCACTGATGCTGCTCCTGTGTCACGCCCTGACAGTGTCCCCACCTACAGGAATGACGCTAGGCCTCACTCAGGCCCTGTCGCTCACCCCAAGCCAGTCCGGGATGCGATTTTTACATGAAGCCCTAACATTGCTTCTAAAGAAGGCCCTGATGCTCTCAGTAACTAAGGTCTTGACACTATCTCTCACTAAGGCCTGGAATCTGTCCCTAACATGGGTCCTGCTGCAATCAATAACTAAAATCCGGACACTATCCTGAGCTAATATGCTGACACATTTCTATCCAAGGTTCTGACACTGTCCCAAAGAGAGCCCTGTCGCTCTCCTTAACTGAAGACGTGAGGCTGTGCCTAATTCAGGCCCCGAAGCTTTCCTTAACCCAGGCCTTGATTCTGTGACTCACTCAAGCCCTGCTCATGTCTTTCACTATGACCCGAATGCTGACTCCACAAACGCCCTGATGCTGCTCCTAAGTCATGCCCTGACAGTGTCTGCATCTAGGGGCCTGATGCTAGGCCTCACTCAGGCCCTCACTTTCTCCCTATACCAGGCTCTGACACTGTCCCTACCCGAAGCCCTGGCACAGATCCTAAATTAGGCCCTGATTCTATAAGTAACTAAGGGCTTGATTCCAAACCTAGGTCATTACCTGACACTAGCCCTAGGCGTGAACGTAAACTTCTCTTTTGCTAATGTTAAATTTAGCTAAAGAGATTCTTTAGGATGAAATTCTTTCATCTTCTGAATAGAGTTTTCTGAAAAAAATAATGTTTAAACTCTTACTGAACTTAAACAAAATGTACTCAACTTCTGTGGAATATTCCTTTATACCAGCCTGCCTGGTTTACTTCTGCATTTGCCTGTGTTGGCTTTCAGGGTGCTTGTAGGAATACCTCCTCTTATGCTAACGAACTAACTCTTATTATGCTAAATCCCTGATGTTTTCCCTAATTAAATTCAGGAAACTCCTCCCAAGGCTGTGAACCCCTCCCAAACTGAGGCCTGGAGGCTCATCCTAGCTCAGGCCCTGACACAACTCCTAGCTCAGTCCCTGACACTATACCTAACAAAGGCTATAATGCTAGTCCTAACTCAGGCCCTGACACTGTTTCTAACTACAGCCCAGCTGCCGCCAATATCTAAAATCCTGATACTATCCTGACCCAGGTCTTACCAAGGTCCTGAAACTGACCCAAAGTAAGCCTTGATGCTGTCCATAAATGAGGCCCTGAGGCTCTCCCTAACAGAGGCCCTGATAATGTCTTTAATGAAGAACCTGACGCTGATCCCACAGAGGCCCTTCTGCTGCTCCTAAGTCATGCCCTGACAGTGTCCCGAACTCAGGCCCTAAAGATAAGCCTCACTTAGGCCCTTTGGCTGTACCTTCCTTATGCTCTGACGCTGTCTGTATAGGAAGCCCTGGCAGTGGTCCTGATTTAGGCCCTCACGCTGGTCCTAAGTAAGGCCCTGAGGCTCTCAATAACGAAGGTCTTCACGCTTTTCCTGGGTCATTTCGTGACGCAATCCCTGGCCCAGAACCTGACTCTGTCCCAAGCTCATGTCCTGCATCTTATAATAAATGAAACCCTAATAGTATCCCTAACTAAGCCCTGACCAATCCGAACAAAGGCCTTGACACTATCTCTCACTAAAGCCCGGAATCTGTCCCTAACATGGCACCTGTTGCAATCAATAACTAAAATCCGGACACTGTCCTGAGATAATTTCCTGACACATTTCTATGCACGATCCTGACACTGTCCCAAACCGGTCGGTGTCTTTAAGTGAAGACCTGACACTGTGCCTAACTCAGGCCCTGAAGCTTTCCCTAACGGAGGCCTTGATTCTGTGACTCACTCAAGGCCTGCTCATGTCTTTCACTATGACCTTTCGCTGACCTAAACAAGGTGTTTATGCTGCTCCTAAGTCGTACCCTGACTGTGTCTGCAGCTACGGGGATGACGCTAGGCCTCACTCAGGCCTTGATGTTCTCCATAAGTCAGGTCTGAATCTGTCCCTACCGAAAATCTTGACGCAGGTCCTAAATTTTAGGCCTTGATTCTCTAAGTAACTAAGGTCTTGACACCAAATCTAGGTCATTAACTGACACTACCCCTAGACCTTAATCTAATCTTGACTTTAGCTAATGTCAAGTTTAGGGAAAGAGATTCTTTACGATGAAATTCTTTCATCATATGAATATTGGTTTCTTAAAACAATAATTTTTAAACTCTTGTTAACCTTAAACAAAGTGTACTCAACTGCTGTGGAATATTCCTTCATAGCAGCGTGCATGGTTCACTTTTACATTCTTGTGTGTTGGCCTTCAGGGTTCTTGCAGGAATGGCTCCTCTTATGCTAACTAAATCATCCCTGATGCTGAACATAAATAAGGCGCTGAAATTACTCCCGATGCTGTGAACCGCTCCCTAACTACGGCCTGGAGACTCGTGCTAACCCAGGCGCTGACACTGTCCCTAACCAAGACCCTGACATTACACGTAACTCGGACCCTGACACTACTCCTAGCTCACTCCCTGACACTATACCTGACAAAGGCCATAATGATATTCCTAACTCAGACCCTGACACTGACTCTAACTAAGGCCCTACTGCCGCCAATATCTAAAGTCCTGATACTATCCTGAGTTAATATCCTGACCCAGGTCTTACCAAGGTCCTGAAACTGACCCAAAGTAAGCCTTGATGCTGTCCGAAAATGAGGTCCTGAGGCTCTCCCTAACAGAGGCCCTGATAATGTCTTTAATGAAGACCCTCAGGCTGATCCCACAGAGGCCCTTCTGCTGCTCCTAAGTCATGCCCTGACACTTTCCCTAACTCAGATCCTAAAGATAGGCCTCACTTAGGCACTTGGGCTGTACCTTACTTAGGCTCTGATGCTGTCCTTATATGAAGCCAGGGCAGTGGTCGTGATTTAGGGCCTGACTCTGGTCCTAAGTCAGGCCCCGATGCTCTCAATAACTAAGGTTTTAACGCTTTCTCTTGGTCGTTTCCTGACACTATCCCTGGCCCGGAACCTGACTCTGTCCCAAGCTCATGTCCTGCATCTTATCCTAAATGAAACCCTAACACTCTCCGTAACTAGGGCCCTGAATAATCCTGCCTAAGGCCTTGACACGACTTCTCACTAAGGCCCGGAACCTGACATTGTCCCTAGAAAAGGCCCTGACTATACCTAACAAAGGCTATAATGCTAGTCCTAACTCAGGCCCTGACACTGTTTCTAACTAAAGCCCAGCTGCCGCCAATATCTAAAATCCTGATATTATCCTGAGTTAATATCCTGACCCAGGTCTTACCAAGGTCCTGAAACTGACCCAAAGTAAGCCTTGATGCTGTCTGAAAATGAGGCCCTGAGGCTCTCCCTAACAGAGGCCCTGATAATGTCTTTAATGAAGAACCTGACACTGATCCCACAGAGGCCCTTCTGCTGCTCCTAAGTCATGCCCTGACAGTGTCCCGAACTCAGGCCCTAAAGATAAGCCTCACTTAGGCCCTTTGGCTGTACCTTCCTTATGCTCTGACGCTGTCTGTATAGGAAGCCCTGGCAGTGGTCCTGATTTAGGCCCTCACGCTGGTCCTAAGTAAGGCCCTGAGGCTCTCAATAACGAAGGTCTTCACGCTTTTCCTGGGTCATTTCGTGACGCTATCCCTGGCCCGGAACCTGACTCTGTCCCAAGCTCATGTCCTGCATCTTATCCTAAATGAAACCCTAGTACTCTCCCTAACTAAGCCCCGACTAAACCTAACAAAGGCCTTCACACTATCTGTCACCAACACCCAGAATCTATCCCTAATGGTCCCTGCTGCAATCAATAACTAAAATCCGGACACTGTCCTGAGCTATTACCCTGACTGATTTCTATCCACTGTCCTGATACTTTCCAAAAGAAAGCCTGTTGCAGTCCTTAAGTGAAGACCTGAGGCTGTGCCTAACTCAGGCCCTGAAACTTTCCCTAACTGAGGCCTTGATTCTGTGACTAACACAGGCCCTGCTCATGTCTTTCACTATGACCCGAATGCTGACCCAGCAAAGGCCCTGATGCTGTTCCTACGTCATGCCCTGACTGTGTCTCCAGCTAGTGGGCTGACACTAGGCCTCACTCAGGCCTAGACGTTCTCCCTAAGTCAGGCTCTGATGCTGTCCCTACCCGAAGCCCTGACACACGTCCTAAATTAAGCCCCGATTCTCTAAGTAACTAAGGTCTTGACACCAACCCAGGTCATTGGCTGACACTATCCCTGGCTCGGATCATGAGTCTGTCCCAAGCTAATGTCCTGCATCTTATCCTAATTGAAACCCTAATACTCTCCCTAACTAAGGCGCTCATGGATCCTAACTAAGACTTTCACCTTATCTCTCATTAAGGCCCAGAATCTGTCCCTGACATGGGCCGTGCTCCAGTCAATAATGAACATCCCGACACTATCCTGAGCTAATATCCTGACACATTTCTATCCACGGACCTGACACAGTCCCAAAGAAAGGCCTGTCGCTGTCCTTAAATGAAGACGAGAGGCTGTGCCTAACTCAGACCCTGAAGCTTTCCCTAACGGAGGCCTCGATTCTCTGACTCACTCAGGCCCTGCTCATATCTTTAACTATGACCCGAATGCTGACCCAACAAAGGCCCGGATGCTGCTTCGACGTCATGCCCTGACACTGTCTCCAGCTAGGAGCCTGAAGCTGGGCCTCACTCAGGCCCTGTTTCTTGCCCAATTCCGGCCCTGATGCTGGTCCTAAATAAGGCCCTCAGGTTCTCAGTAACTAAGGTCTTGACACTATCCCGAGGTCATTTGCTGACACAATCCCTAGACTTTACCCTAACCCTGTCCCTAGCTAATGTCCTGCCTCTTATGCTAACTGAAGCCCTTATGCTGTGCCGACGTCAGGACCTGAATTGGTTCCCCATGCCGTGACACTGTCCCTAACTAAGGCCTGGATGTTAGGCCTAACTCACAGCCTGACACTGTCCCTAACTAAGTCCCTGATGCCATCAATATCTAAAGTCCTCACACTATCCTCAGCTAATTTACTATCCCATCTCTTACTAAGGTCCTGAAAATATCGCTAAGTAAGCCGTGACGCTGTCCCTAACAGAAGGCCTGCTCATGTCTTTAACGAAGACCATAATGCTGATCCAACAATGGCACTGATGCTGCTCCTGTGTCACGCGCTGACAGTGTCCCCACCTACAGGAATGACGCTAGGCCTCACTCAGGCCCTGTCGCTCGCCCCAAGCCAGTCCGGGATGCGATTTTTACACGAAGCCCTAACATTGCTTCTAAAGAAGGCCCTGATGCTCTCAGTAACTAAGGTCTTGACACTATCTCTCACTAAGGCCTGGAATCTGTCCCTAACATGGGTCCTGCTGCAATCAATAACTAAAATCCGGACACTATCCTGAGCTAATATGCTGACACATTTCTATCCAAGGTTCTGACACTGTCCCAAAGAGAGCCCTGTCGCTCTCCTTAACTGAAGACGTGAGGCTGTGCCTAACTCAGGCCCTGAAGCTTTCCTTAACCGAGGCCTTGATTCTGTGACTCACTCAAGCCCTGCTCATGTCTTTCACTATGATCTGAATGCTGACTCCACAAACGCCCTGATGCTGCTCCTAAGTCATGCCCTGACAGTGTCTGCATCTAGGTGCCTGACGCTAGGCCTCACTCAGGCTCTCACATTCTCCCTATATCAGGCTCTGACACTGTCCCTACCCGAAGCCCTGGCACAGGTCCTAAATTAGGCCCTGATTCTCTACGTAACTAAGGGCTTGTTTCCAAACCTAGGTCATTACCTGACACTAGCCCTAGACCTGAACGTAAACTTCTCATTTGCTAATGTTAAATTTAGCTAAAGAGATTCTTTAGGATGAAATTCCTTCATCTTCTGAATATAGTTTTCTGAAAAAAATAATGTTTAAACTCTTACGCACCTTAAACAAAATGTACTCAACTTCTGTGGAATATTCCTTTATACCAGCGTGCATGGTTTACTTCTGCATCTGCGTGTGTTGGCTTAAAGGGTGCTTGTAGGAATTCCTCCTGTTATGCTAACTAAATCCCTGATGCTGTCCCTAAATAACGCCCTGAAATTAGTCCCGAGGCTGTGAATCTGTCCCAAACTTAGGCCTGGAGGCTCCTCCTAGCTCAGTCCCTGACACTATACCTAACAAAGGCTATAATGCTACTCCTAACTCAGGCCCTGACACTGTGTCTAACTAAGGCACTAGTGCCGTCAATATCTAGAGTCCTGATACTATCCTGAGTTAATATCTTGACCCAGGTCTTACCAAGGTCCTGAAACTGACCCAAAGTTAGCCTTGATGCTGTCCATAAATGAGGCCCTGAGGCTCTCCCTAACAGAGGCCCTGATAATGTCTTTAATGAAGAACCTGACGCTGATCCCACAGAGGACCTTCTGCTGCTCCTAAGTCATGCCCTGACAGTGTCCCGAACTCAGGCCCTAAAGATAAGCCTCACTTAGGCCCTTTGGTTGTACCTTCCTTATGCTCTGACGGTGTCTGTATAGGAAGCCCTGGCAGTGGTCCTGATTTAGGCCCTCACGCTGGTCCTAACTACGGCCCTGAGGCTCTCAATAACGAAGGTCTTCACGCTTCTCCTGGGTCATTTCGTGACGCTATCCCTGGCCCGCAACCTGACTCTGTCCCAAGCTAATATCCTGCATCTTATCCTAACTGAAACCCTAATAGTCTCCCTAACTAAGCCCTGACTAACCCTAAATAAGTCCTTCACACTCGCTCTCACTAAGGCCCGGAATCTGTCCCTAACATGGGACCTGTTGAAATCAATAGCTAAAATCTGGACACTCTCCTGAGATAATTTCCTGCCACATTTCTATGCACGTTCCTGACTCTGTCCCAAAGAAAGCCCTGTCAGTGTCCTTAAGTGAAGTCCTGAGGCTGTGCCTAACTCAGGCCCTGAAGCTTTTCCTAAATGAAGCCTTGATGTTCTTAGTAACTCAGGTTCTGATCATATCTTTCACTGAGACCATAATGTTGACCCAACAAAGGCCCTGATGCTGCTCTTAAGTCATGCCCTGACAGTTTCTCCAGCTAAGATCCTGTTAATGTACACATTCAACGCAATCCTTACCAAAAGTCCAATGACATTTTCCATAGAAACAGGACGAACCATCTTAGGTTGTGTGTGGAACCACAAAGGACCCAGAAGAACCAAAGCGACCCTGAGGCAGGGGAATGTGTGGAGGCATCTCGTTCCCTGACTTCACACTTCATTATGAAGCTAGTCCCCCAAAATTGTGGCATTGGCAGAAAAACAGGCACACAGACCAGAGGAATAGAGCAGAGAGCCCAGGAATCAACCTACAGGTATGTGATCAGTTAATTCACAAGAAAGGAGCCAAGAACATACACCAGGGAAAGGACAGGCCCCTCAATAAACGGTGCTGGGAAAACCAGACACTACACGCCAAAGAACAACATTCAACTGTCTACACCCCACACAAAATGGGCCAAAAACCCAGTTTTCCACATCAAGCCCTTCCTCTCCTGGGTCCTCTGGAGACAGACACCCACAGCGGTCAGCCCTGCACAGGAACCTTCTCCCCACTTTTCCTCACCTTCTCCCTCAGCGGCATCACCTCCTAGCAGGTCCTGAGGAGATCAGGCTCATGTCAGCCTGAACTGGACCCCCCAGTGTCCCAGAGCTGAAGCCTCGGCGGGTCCTGAGGAGACCCGGTTTCCGTTAGTGTGGACTTGACCCCGGGTTGTACCGAAGCCAGGCCATCAGCGTGGACTCAGCCCCGCGTGTTCCTGAAGCCAAAGCCCCAGCAGGTCCCGAGGAGACAGGGCTCCTCCCAGCATGAACATGAACAGCGTGATCTGAACAGACATCCTGCCAAAAAAGTTACAGATAGTAAAAGTCATACAGAAAAAAGCTCAACATCATATACCATTAGGGAACTACAAATTAAAATCATGAGACACCATAGCACACCAATTGGGACTGCTAAGCTCCAAAAATATGACAATACCAATTGCTAGAGGGTGAGGAACAAAAGGAACTCTCCCTCATAGCTGGGGGGATGCCTGTGCAGCCACTTTGTAAGACAATTTGGCAGTTTTTTCCAAAGCTAAACAAGTCTCACGTTGGGATCCAACAATCATACTTCCAGTATTTAGGCAACTGCTTTGAAAATCTATGTCCAAATGCAAACAAGGATGCAATTATGCACAGCAGCACTTCCATAATGGCTAAAAACTTGAAATCAGGATATCCTTCAAAAGATGAATGCATAAGCAAATTGGGATACATCCATGTCAAGGCGAGTAGAATATGCCACCTCAAAATATGTCTCTCTGGCATAAGGGTTATTGGTCTGCTTTAAAAAGAATAGGGCTTCCCTGGTGGCTCAGTGAGTAAGAGTCCACCTGCCGATTCAGGGGACACAGGTTCGAGGCCCGGTCCGGGAAGATCCCACATGCCGCAGAGCAACTAAGCCTGTGCGCCACAACTACTGAGCCTGTGCTCTAGAGCCCGCGAGCCACAACTACTGAGCCCGTGTGCCACAACTACTGAAGCCTGCATGCCTAGAGCCTGTGCTCCGTGACAAGAAAAGCCACCACAATGAGAAGCCCCTGCTCGCCAACACCCAGAGAAAAGACTGCACGCAGCAACGAAGACCCAATGAAGCCAAAAATAAAATAATAAATTTATTTTTTAAAAAATCTCAGAAAACTGAGATTGCCGTTTTATGAAGGGCATTTACAATAGAGAAATCTCCATTTATAAGGGTATGTCCCTCTTTGCACCAAACATAGAAGGATAATTAAATCTTAAGTAACTCTTTTCAATGGGGAAGTCCTGACTTAAATGTGCACACAGCCATACCCTTGTTTACTGTGCTTTGCATGATAACCTTCCATAACTGGCCTTCCCCCCTTCCCCAGCATCTTTTCTGTGTTTAGCTGAAGACGGTATTGAAGGGGATGGTTTGGGGAGTGACTCAGTTTTCCGTGGTATCCCCCCTCTATTCAGAAGGTATACATGTTATTAAACTTCTGCTTTTCTCCTGGTAATCTGTCTTTTATTACAGGGGCGGGGGGGGGCCTCAACCAAGAACCTAGAAAAGTAGAGGGAAAATTGTTTTTCCTCCCATACACATGCAGTGGAATACTACTCAGCAGAAAGGAATGCACCATCCACCTATGGAAAGACATGGATAAACCTTCAGCGTGTACTGCTAAGTGAAAACTCCAGCCTGAGCAGGCTGCACACAGTATGACCCCATTGATGACATCCCGGGAAAGGCAAAGCTACATAGATGATAAGCAGATCATGGGGTGGGGGGTTTGAAGTAGTCCATGTGATACTCTAGGATGGATACCTGTCACTATGCATTTGTCTAAGCCCATAGATGTGTGTAGCCCAAGGGGCCAATCATAATCTACTCAAATTTAGTTATTTAGGGTGTAGGATGTTGCACGATGGAATACGTCATGTGACAGAATCTAACTGTATTAGAAATATATGGAAACAACTCACTGTAGGGGATGGGGTAAAAGCTGCTGACTTAAGTTACCTTTGGAAATGAATGGAATCTGTAGGCTAAAGGCAAAATGGCCCGTATATATACAGTGGGCTTTGTTTTATGAAGTTCTTTCCAGGGTGTAGTAGCTAACAATTCTGAAACCTCTGCACATGTAATGTGGAAAGGAGCAATGCATAGATAAATGGCAGATGGTGGGAGCCAGGCTCCTTGCTGTGGGAGTGCGAAGTTACAGGTACGCAAGGGGAGAGCCTCTGCCCTCGTAATCCTGGATCTGGGCTTCCTGGGAGGATGCCGACTGGCCGGGGGGAACACACAGATCTTCACGCCGGGAAGACCCTGCAGACATAGGAACTTCGCACCCCATCTTTCCATCCACACCTGCTGGAAACACTCAGCACTCCGTAATCAGTCAACTGCAGCGTTTAAGACATTCTCACCCCTAAGCAAATAAAGGAGCGTGAGGGTCTTGCTTACCCCTAAGCTGTCCCAGAATCTAGGCCCTGGGTGGAGACAGTTTGGGGATTCCTGGGACACTGAATCCTGGCTCTGGGGGTGGAGCCAAGTTGGGGGCTCCTGGGCCTCTGAATCCAGGCCCTGGGGGTGGAGCCAGGTTGGGGGTTCCTGGGTCTCTGACCAGCAGGTGAGAGGAAGGAGGAAGACCAGTCCTGAGGACAGAGGTGCCCTGAAGTCTGTGAGCCCAGGAGCCCCGATGGGACTCATTCCCAGTGAGGACATGGGCGGGGCCTGCAGTGGTTCTGTGTTCCCCCTGGGCCCTTTGATGAAGCCATGGCAGCACTGGGCCCAGACGTCTCCTGGCGGCGTCTCAAACTCTGACACAGTGGTTTTACAAAGGAACAAGAGAATGGAGCTGAGCCCCTGACGGCCACTCCTTTCTGGCTCTGAGTTGCTTCCAACAAGACCGCAGTCACCTGCATTAGTCTGCTGTGACCCATCTGCCCCCACTTTGCCTTTCCTCTCCCTCCCTGCCATGATTCCAGTGACATTTCCAGCCCGGACCCGTCTCCCAGGCCAGAAGCCTCCGTCCAGTCACTGCACACCCATCTCACCTTGGGGGCTTAGCAGGGTTTCAGAGGACTGGGATCCTGCAGCTCCCCACACCCAGGAGCAGCCCCACCTTCCCAGGTTGCTGAGCCCAGGCACCAGGTGTAACCGAGCAGGACCCTGTGGGGCCTTCCCAGGACAGACCCCTCCCCCACACCCTCTGCTGTAGCTCCCCTCTGAAGTACCTGGATAACAGTGCCCGATGCATGCTTCCTCCACCACCAAGTGGAAGAAATTAACTACTTGATGATCAGGAACAGGTAACCCCGGAGCTCCTGGTGCTTAAGAATTTATAACGTTAACCGCCCGTTACCTCACCATCAATCAGAGAATTGTGCACCAGCTGATCACATACCCTGCGACCCCCCTCCTTCACTTGGCCTTGAAAATTGCTTTGCTGAAATCCTTCAGGGAGCTCGGGGTTTTAGAGCACAGGCCACCTGGCCTCCTTGTATCCGCACTTTGACAATTTAGGCTGCACCTTCCTCCACCACCCCCGGTGTCAGTAGACTGGCTCTGCTGCCCTCGGGCGAGCGGACCCACGTTCGGTTCGGTAACACTGGGGCCTCCCAGGCTCCCACTCGCCTTGTGCCCCAGTGACTGTCAGCTCCTCCTCCACAGTCTTGTTGCAGCAAAAACAGAAACGAAGTTTCCCTGCCCTGAGAACAAGGGGACAGCGAAAAGACTAGAGAAGAAGCGTAACCTGGCCTGAAAGAGCTCATCACTCCTTGTTTCACTTTGTCATTCATTTGTAGTAACTAGATTTGTACTCTACAAAGCTAACCTCACTCCGACACTATGGAATTTACCTTCGGCACCCATCACCCCTCACTGTGTGTGTTACAGCCCCTGCTTCTCACTCCCTAACCTTATTATGTAACGCACTTAGATTCTATACGCTCCTCATAACAAATCACCCCCTAGTTTTTCATTTCAGAAACAAGGTCACTGGCCAATAAACCAGAGGCAAACGGACGCAATTACCAGTCTGCTGGACCCCAATTACCGGCGACCTGATGCCAGCGATGACTGTTTTGAAATAATGCAAAGGAAAGGAGGAATGCAAGACCTTCACTACTTTGATCCTTATCCTCTACCCTGGACTGCAGAAGCCCCACATATAAAATCTTCCCTGATTCTCAAAGAGGGGTGCCCAGTTCTTGAGGTGCTAGCCAGCTGTGTCTTCCCTGCTGCCTGGCAGAAAAATAAAGCCATCTGTCTCTTCCTCCAAAACCCCTGTCTCCGTATTTCTGTTCGGCCTCGGTGCACAGGGAAACCGATATTTCGACAACAGCCTGTGGCCAGTTCCCACACTAATTCCCCTCTACGCCCACAGCCGTGGCCCAAGCCCGATCTTGTGCCTGGTTCCTCCATCAGACCTGACAAACCTCCCTGCCCCACGGTGCGTCTCACATCCCACCCCAACGTGGTCTTTCTGAAGCATAAACGAGACTGTGACTCTCTCCCTCCTGTAATCCCCCAAAGTTTCCCCACTTTCGCTAGGGTATGTGCCAAGGCCCTGAGAGTCCCCGGCAGCCCCACTAGGCTGCTGACTCCTGGGTTCCCAGACACTGAGCACCTCAGCAGGCCAGGTGACACGGCAGGAAACCCCAGAACTGCTCACCTCAGGAGGGGGCTGGCACTGCCACTGCCTGATCAAAGAGAGCAGAGAAGGGTTCCCCAGCTGGGACACAAACTCTGCACGAGTGGCCTCTCCTTGAGCCATTAGCTCACCTCGTATGACTTGAGGGAAGGAAGGACCGAGGCACACTTGCTTCCTAAGGAGGATGCTATAGGCTCAGTCATGTCTCCCCAAATCCACATGCTGAATGCCTAACCCCCAGGACCCCAGGATGTGTCTGTATTTGGAGATGGGATTTTTAAAGAGATGATCAAAGTAAAAATGACGTCACTAGGGTGGATCCTAATCCAATAGGATTGATGTCCTACAAGAAGAGATTAGGACACAGATAGGCACAGGGGGAGACCATGTGAGGACCTGGGGAGAAGGTGGCTGTCTAAGCACCAAGGAGCGAGGCCTCAGGAGAAGCCAGCGTGCAGACACCTTGATCTCCGACAGCATCCAGGACTGGGAGATAGGCCTGTTATTCAAGCTGCGCAGTCTGTGGTATTTGTTACGGTGGTCCCGAGCAGACTCACAGGGCTCAGACTGGACAGACCCCGCTCTCCATCCCCTTGTACGTGAGTTACAGGAGCCCCAGGCACTGAGGAGGGGGTCCCTGAGGAGGCACAAGATAGAAGATGCTAGGCATTAACATGACTGCATTCATGTTAAACGTGCCTGAAGTCCATTCACCTGAGATGGTTTTGTCCTGCATGTACATCGGCACCTTTAGTCTGAACTGCAGACCTTTGGCTTCACCACCTCCACTGCGAGCATTAGCTTCACCTGCTGTGGACCATCTCCTATAGGATTTCCAGAACCACAGAGCATCGAAGCTTCACAGAACCCAGAATCTGTGCGCTAGTGTCTGGGCGACCCTCACAACAGAGCCGCACAGCTGCCCATCAGAACCCATTTCCCTTTTTCCTGTGCACAGCTACCCTGCACATCCCAGCCTTCCCACCCCTTACAGCTGGGGCACAGTGTCTCGTGTTACCAAGGGGAAGGGGTGGAGGTGGTGAGGGCCTTGGCCAGCCTGCATCCTAGGACGGAGGGCACGATGTCCCTGTGGTCACCCCACCCCGCTGGTTGAAACACTCACCTGGAAGCAGGGAGGAGAAACAAAGTGGGGGCAGAGCCTGGGAACTGACACCCACCTGCCCTGGACTCTCACAGGAAGGGGACAGAGACATCTTGAGCTTCAGCCCAGTCTTGGGAGACACTATGTTCCAGCAACAAACTTGGCCTTAAACGCTAAGTTGCTTTACAAACCCCTCCCCAGCTGTCACAGAAAGTCAGGCTTCATCTCATCACACGTTTCTCAAACACCAGCTCACGCTGAGACCACCTCTCAGGTGATGGTGTTTCAGAGCAGCCCCTTTAAAAGATCCCTGGATTTCAGCTCTCCCCGCCCTGCCTTCAGTTTAAGGGAGAAGTTTCCTTGACAACCTACCTTGACAAACCTGCTCAGTTTCCTTAACAACCAAGCTTCGCAATCTCCCAAACTCTTCTCCTTCAAACATTCCTATTCTAAGCTTGATGAGCCTAAAGTGACAGTGCTGTCATCACGTGCCACAGCGTGACTCCTCCAAGCCCGTAGTTACTGGTTACATGATGCTACTGATGATGACATCCCAGAAGAGCCAGCTTTGCAATATCACCATTTCTGGACTCGGCACTGGGTCCCTTTCCACGGACAGAGTGGAGTGGCTGTTTCCACGGGCCCCGTGGTGGAAGAGCTCACCTAATGCAGCCAGGACTTCATCCTTTCCAGGTGATTCCAGGGTCCTCATTCTCCCCAGACCCCCACCCACATGGCTGCTGGCTGCTATCTATACGGGACCTTGGTAATCTCCTAAAATTAGGGTTATTTTATACACAGGTAATGGGTTGAATGCTGGTCCCAAAATATGTTCCCCCCAGAACACAGGAACCGGACCATATCTGGGAAAAGCGTCTTTGTATATGTAGTTAAGGGTCTCAAGGTGAGGCCATCTGGGGTTAGCGTGGCCCCCAATCCAATTGAGAGAGTCCTTATGAGACAAAAGAGGAGAAACACAAACATAGAGGAGAAGCCACGTGAAGGCAGAGACAGGAGGGCTGCAGCCGCAAGCCTGGGGATGCCTGGAGCCCCCCAAAGCTGGAAAAGGCAGGAAGAGCCCTATCCTGGAGCCTCTGGAGGGACGTCCATCCTGGAACACCTGGATCTCAGATGTCTGGTCTCCAGGACTGGGGGAGGGTGAATTCCTGTTGTTTTAAACCACCCAGCTTGTGGTCATTTGTTACAGAAGCCACAGAACAGTCACACGGACCCTGCTCTGTGGGACCCTGGAAGTGCGGGTCTCATTAAAGACCAACAGAGCCTGGGTTACAGAACCCTTAGAGTCAGCACTGGGCCCCAGAAATTCTAAAGCAGTGGCTGGACACCAGAACGTTGAGGGGTCAGTCGGAAGCCAATCCCTAAGGGTGCCGGCTGCACACGGCCTCCCCAGGTTTTTATGCCTGCCTGTACAAGTTGGGGATAAGTATTTCCATCCTGATTCGGGACCTCTGATATCACCGTTCACGCTGCCAATTAAGAACCCACTAGTTACACAGAGGAAAACCCTATCAGGAAAACCCTTGCTCCAGTGGTAAACAATTCTGAAGTTGGTCAGAGGTGGGGAATCATCTCTCATGCAGCCAGCAGCCCCCCCGCAAGGAACGTCCTCATTGCAAAGCTGGGGGACCATGTCAAGGCGTCCCTGAGTAAACATGAGCTGACCCCCAGGCCAGCTGCTGCTGAACTGTTCCCACCCTTCCCAGCTAAAACACCTGAATGTGTGCAAGGACTTGAAAGCCTAGAGGAAGGGCCATGGAGCCACACCAGCACGGAGGCCGACTTGGGGCCTGCAGGCCAGCCAGCATGGTCCTGGCCCCGGGCGCTCTTCTGGAAGCTTTCCATCTCCCTGCCCAATGTACCCCTCCTGTCCCGGCGCCCACCGCTTTTCTCCGTCCTCACCTCTGCCCGGGGAGAAATTCCAGCGGCAGGTATGGGTGACACATCCTCTTCTTTAGCAGGTGGCAGCGCGGCAACTCCTGCAGAAAGTCCACCAGAGCCCCACTCGCACCGGGCCACGCACAGAGCCGTGGGCCCTACTCCCTCCCACCAGCCCAGCCCCGAGACTGCCGATGGGGCAGAGAATATGGCGTCAGGCACAGCTGCAGGGGCTCTTGCTGCCTGGAGCGGTGTTTATATTGACCTCAGCCCAGGCACACCTGGGGAGGACTGGCCGGCCGGGTCAGACTGCCCAGGTCAGCCACTCCTCGCCCCTCAGGGGCTCACAGTTGCATAAAATGGACCTTCCTGCACCGGTCAGTTCCAAGGAACACGTGTAGGTCCTGAGGGTCAGGATAGACAAGGGGCTGCAGCCCTGGCTTGTTTTCTAACCATTTTATCTGGCCCATGAGTGGGAGACAACTTCAAGAAGACCCTCTCCTAATAAGAGGAACCCAGGAGTCAGGGAGAGGAGGGGTGGTGGGTGGAGACAGAGACCTGGTGCCCCGGCTGCAGTGGAAGTCTCTGGAAGACCAGGCGGAGGGAGGCCACACAGAGTGAAGCCCAGGGTCACAGACCTGTCGGAGCTGCTGTTTGTTAGTTCAAGTCCTGCTCTGAGGTGCTCTGTGTCAGCTCTGAGGGACAGGTGAGATGGGGGTGCTCTGCAATGAGGGCTATGTGCACGGTTCCTGTGTGCCCAGCCCTGCCGTGGTACCTGCACAAGGGTGTTCCGTATCCAAGGAGGGGCCTGACCACGAGAGCCCCGTGGGCTGCTGGGTAGCTGCACAGGTGAGCTCCATATCCTGGGAGGGGCCTGACCACGAGAGCCCCGTGGGCTGCTGGGTACCTGCCCAGGTGAGCTGTATATCCTGCGAGGGGCCTGACCACGAGAGCCCCATGGGCTACTGGGGAACTGGTAAAGATGTCGGGACAGTCAGTGAAGCCACTGAGGATATGCATCCAATAGTTCCTAATTCCTACACCCTGCTGGTCATTGTACCATCCCCCAGGACATAGTATTCTGTATGAGACGTACATGATGCTTTCTTCTGTATTCCATTAGTCCCAGAGGTCACAGAAATTTTGGCTTGTGACTGGCAGGACTCAACATACAAGGAAGACAGTACTGCTGGGCCGTCCTCCCCCAAGGGTTCAAAACTTCCCGCACCACCTTTGGGGAAACTTAACTAAAACCTCAAAGATCTACCTCTGGAGAAGGGAACCCTCCTTCAATATGCAGACGACATTCTGATCCCCAGCCCTACTAAGGAGGCCTCTGAACTACCTAGCCAATAAAGGATAGAAGGTGTCCAAGACAAAGGCTCAAATATCACAGACTAAGGTGACCTGCCTGGGCTTCATTCTCACAGAAGGTCAGAGAAGCCCATCCCAGGAAAGGGAAGAAGTCATTTGCAGCCTTACCCCTTCTAAACCTAGAAGACAGCTTAAGGATTCCTAGGGAGGTCGGGGTTTGCTGCATCTGGATCCCTAACTACAGTCTAATAGCTGGGCCTCTATAGGAAACATTGAAAGGAAAAGATGATGATCTGTTCGCATAGAATCCAGAAGCGGTCTTTCAAGAATGGAAAGAGCAGTTAATTCAGACCCTTGCCCTGGACCTCCCTAATTTAGCTAAACCCTTTGACCTTTACATTCTGGGTAGAAAGTGAATCGCCCTTGGAGTATTAGTGCAAAAACTGGGACCTCTTGAAATGGAACAATGCAAGAATGCCCTCCAGGTAGGAGAAAGTACGGTCACCAAGGGCTTGGCCCGCCGCCCCATCCAGCCAAGATACTGGGGGTATCTAAAAACCTGGAATCCGCAGCCCGCAAGGCCAACTCCCTCCTAAGGGGAAAGGACCGCACACGGTGATCCTAACCACCCACCATGCCCTGAAGTTGCAGGCATCGCTCCGTGGGCACACTGACCTCGAGTGAGGAAGCCCTCCAACTCCAACCTCCAGAGGGACAACTGGGGGCAACGGGTCCCCATGATGACCCGTGTGACCATCACTTGACGTGGATCTTCTCTCAGAAAACAACAAGAGCGTGCCCCAAAAGAGCAGACTACTGCTTGCAGGACTTACTGCACCCAGAGCGGAGCTCATAAGCTTGGCGGGGGAACCCTAAATAACGCTGTCACCATAGAAACGCCTACAGACACCGCGGTGACGGCGGCGGCCATGAGACCGGCTGCACTCCTGGCTACTTGAAAAGGCCGTTGACTCAGTGGCCGTCATGGGTCTGGATCACCACCGGCCCTGGACTGTGTGGGAGTTGAGCAGGCAGGGTTCTGACACCTGGTGCTGTTTGTACGTTAATTCAGGGGCCTAATTGAAGAAAGCGCAGACTACTGGTCAGAGCATCTAGGCTGGCAGAAACCGTCTGCCTAAGGTGGCCGAACAAATGTGGGCGGGGTAAAACCGGCCCCCCCAGCGTCTCTGCGCATCTCTTTCCTGCACCCTTAAAGGTCATTAGAATCTATAACACTTCAAATGCTGGGGCTCAGGCGGACGAGCAGTGAGGGAAGAGCCCTGGGGACAGTCAACCTCACCTGGAGGCTGCTGGGGAGAAGTTCTGCCCCTCCCCCCGGGTATGAGGCCTCCCGACTCAGCACGAAGCAGTTACAGAAGCGGGGTCTGCACCCTCAGCGCCCCAACAATGAGGAATGGGACAAAAGGCAGAGGAGGGGTTTGTCACCGGCAGAGCCCATGAAAAAATCCTGGGAGATAAAAATAGAATCCGGGCAATAAAGTAAAGTCTAACGTTTATTCCTTTGTGCTTTGTCTAATTTCACTTGCTCCTAGGTTTCCACATGCAGAGGTCCCACACCCGGCACTTCAGAACCTATTTCCTGGTGCAAAATGGCTGGGCCGACACCTCAGCTCGCGGGGCCCCATGCAGACTCTGCGACATGGAGCCTGAGCTCCAGCCAACCCGGCCCTCGAGACTCCGCCCCTTCCGTCCCGCTGATGCTGCCTGGATCCCCACACAGCAGCCCCGCCCACAGCCCTCGGGGGAGCGCACGCTCTCACCTCTCCCCGTTCTCTGATCAGAATCTAAAGTTTCCTTTGCTTCTGAACCAAACTCAGTCTCGTTCTCTTGGCTCCAATGACACGGGGCAGGGGACCCTTGTTGGGGCCCACTCTGCAGGATCAGTGACAGAAATTGAGAACATTGTAACTTCAATGAACAGATGTGTGAGCCAAACTGTAATTAACCTAGAGCCGTGTATAAGGCTCAGGTAAAATAAGATGTTTCCAACACTTCCATTTGATATTTCCATCACTTTAGTATAGGCAAGTTCAGTGAAGGGGATTGTCTTATTTGTCAGGTCAACATTGGAGAAATGAAGTGATTTCTTTCCAAGGATGTACATCGAATAATCTTGACTGAAGCTTCAATATAGTTTTGAATGCTTTTCCATTGAAAATGATACCTCTCTTTCAGCTCCCCCATTTCTGAGAAGCATAAAATCTTATAATTTATTATTACCAAAGGGGAAAGGTGCAGGGAGGGATAAATGAACAGTTTGGGATTAACACGTACACACTGCTATGTATAAATAGATCATCAACACAGAACTACTGTACAGCACAGGGAACTACACTCAATATTTTGTAATACCTAGAAGCGGAAATAATCTGAAAACGAATAGATATTTTTATTGACATCATCTATCAATGACAGATACAATGTACCCTAAGGGAGGCCGATGGTCAGCGCTTCTGACCCTGAAGACTTTAATCATCTTAAGTTCGGACTCTGCCTACTGCCCAAGGCCCTTAATGAACATACGTGTAGCCATAGCGTAAAATTCCCCAGTTTAGGGTTCAGGGAGACACTGATTTGGAAACATCCCTGGTGTTCTCTTACCATGCACGGGACCCTTCCTACAGCTAAAACATGACTCTGACACCCAGAAGGTGGTACACCATTTGATCGGGAAGAGTTTGGAAAAGGCATCTCATCTCCTCATCTCCAGGGAGTCGGGTTCACCCCTCCAGCGTCTTTCCTAACAATCTCCCCACTTGGGGATGTCAGCACCTTCAACCTCCTGTTGCGCACAGTTTGGAATTTGTCCAGAGGATGAAGCGGAAGGATGAGAAACAATGAGAGAAAAGTCCTAGGTGTTCGGACAGGCACATGTCACTCTCATTTCCAATCAGGAAGACGAAATGACCAAAGGCTAAGATTGCCCATGGAAAAAGAATACGGTTTGAGGAAATCCCACTATTTTGTGGCCAGTTCCAAAAAACACAAGTTGAAAAATGGAACTCGGGATCACTAAAATTCACGAAACTGCAGAGTTGAAAATATCTATCATTGAAAAATGTCTTGAGGGAAGTCACCGAAAAGGAATTGTAAACAAGGGAGAATGGCAGGAAAGGGATTTGAAGAGGTAAAAAGGACTCATCATGAAAGCACAAAAAAGGGGCTGAACATCGCCAACGGTGCAGTTAGCCAAAAAGGGCGTATGCTTTTTTCCTGAATATATTCAAGAAAAGGGCATACACCCTTTTTAGCCAACCAAACAGGTGGGCATTGCAAATCAATACTACAAAAAGTATCACACTTCGCATCAGTCAGAAGAGCCATCCTCATAAAGTGTAAACACCAGAAATGCAGGACAGGGCGAGGAGTGAAGGGAGCCCTGTGAGGCTGATAGTGGAAATGTAAATTGCCAACGGGCACACTGAAGAAGTGTACTGTGTTTACTAAAACATCTAAACAGATGAGCTACAGAGCATAGGGCACTTGCACTCATGGGCGAATATCTTGGGAAAAACAAAAATCGTCAGGATACAGGCACCCCAACGTTTACCGCCTCTCTGTTTAAAAGAGCCTCGACTTGGATAAAACCTAAATATACCTGGAAGGAAAAAATGGATAAAAGAGATGTGGTACATATGTAGAGTGGAATATAACTCAGCCAGGAAATCAATGAAATAAGGCCAGTTGCATCAACTCAGGAGGAGTTATGTAAGATCATTCTAGGTAACATAAGTCAGAAAGAAAAAGACACATATCGTAAGATATAACTTAAAGGTAGAATCAACAATGGCTACACATGAAACAAATTACAAAACAGAAACATAGTCAAATATGTAGAAAACACACATAAGGCTGCCAAAGGGGAAAGGTGGGGAGGGGTGAGGCATTATCCAGGAGGTTGAAATTAGCAAAGATACCGTTCCAAATACCAAATTGATAATAGACGAGGCCTACACAGAACCTCAAAGAACTGCACTCAGCACACTCAAGTCACCAGAAAAAATTCTATACGACTGTTAAGAATCTGAAAAAGAATTTATTGATGTCTGTTTCTACGTGAATCAAGTGGATGTAGAACAGCAACAAACAGCGTTGAAAATCAGCTGTAACCAATATAACAATAGTAGAAAAAGACAGTGACAGACATAAAAACCCTTATAACTTTTGCTCAGGGGCTATGATGCAACATGGATTGAACACACCTAGACACACAGCAGGATGAGACATAAGGTTGGACACTCTTGGGACTGAGAGGATTGGTGAGGTTGAGTGAGCAAATGCAGACCCTTTAAAGTAATACTGTGTGCTACCCATTCCATGGGTCCCAACTCTCCAGGTGCAACGCAACCTTCCTACAGCTAAAAGCTGCATGGGAAGCCCAGAGGATGATACACCGTGTGATCATGAAAGGTTTCGACAGCGCACCTCATTTTTCATCTCCTGGTGCTCGGGTTCACCATTCCAGCCGCTTTACTAACAATCTCCCCACTTGGAGAATCAGCACCTTTAACCTCCTGTTTCGAACAGTTTGCAATATGTGCCGAGGATGAACGGGAAAAGGGGGAACCAATGAGAGACTCGCTGGAGGTGTTTGGTCGGGCACATGTTACTCTCATTTCCCATCACGAAGAAGAATTCACCAAAGGCTCAGCCTGACGCCCCGAAACCAGGATAGGGCCTGAGGCGATGCTGTGGTTTTCTGGGCCAGCTCACAAAAAGGGCAGTTGAAACATGGAGCTCAGGGGCACTGCAACTCACAAACCTGCACAGTGATAAATGACAACTACCATCCAAAAATACATTGAGTTAAGGCAACGAAGAGGATTTGAAAGCAAGGCAGAATTGCAGGAAACAGATTTCAAGAGGTAGATTGGAGTTTCCTTGAAAGCACATGAAAAGCGGCAGAACTTGGACAATGATGCAGTTGGCCAAAAAGGGAGTATGTGTTCCTTCCTGAATATATTCAGGTAAAAAAGCATACACACGTTTTGGCCAACCAAGCAAGCTGGGAGAGCAAATCAGCACTACAAAGAAGTCTCACTTCCCCCCGGTCAAAACGGCCATCTGAAAAAAGTGTAAAAAACCACAAATGCAGGACAGGCCATGGAGAACAGGAAACCTTGTTATGCTGACGGGCGGGATGAAAATTGCCGCAGACACTCTACAAAAGTGTATGGTGTTTCCTAAAACATCTAAACAACAGAGCTACAGAGCATAGGGCACTTCCACTCATGGGCGTATATCTTGGGAAGACTAAAAATCAACAAGACACAGGCACCCCAAAGCTTAGGGCTGCTCTGTTTACAAGAACCTCGACTTCGGTACCCGTTCCATATCCCAGGAAAGAGAAAAATGGATACAGAAGTTGTGAAACTTATGTACAATGGAATATCACTCAGCCATGAAATCAATGTCATAAGGCTAGTAGCAGCATAATGAGTGGATTTAGGTACGATAATTCAAAGTGAAAAAGGTCACACAGAAAAAGAAATTTATCAAAACATATCACTTATAGAGGGAATGTAAACATGGCTACAAAGAACTGAATTAAAACAGAACAGAGTCACGCTTTTAGAAAACACACTTATGCCTGCTTCAGGGGAAAGGTGAGGGGGGGTTTTCATAAAACAAGAGTTTGAAATTAGCACAGATACCGTTCCAAAAACCAAATATGTAATAGACAAGACCTACTCCTTGCTCAATGAACTGGACTCAACAGCTCCTATTCATCGCAGAAGAAAAATTCCAGCCCTTGTTTCTCAGGAGCTCTGGGGTCTACCTGCGAGGTAAACTTAACACACCTGGCACAAGGCGGCCATCCCGGGTTTCACATCAACATGATCTCAGGCACAAACCTCCTGGCTTTTCCATTGTGTCTTTAAGTTACTTCTTGAAACAACTGCACAAATATGACAAAGATATAAAATCAGGCATCTTCTGCCCCAGTGCCTGCTCATAAATGATTTTCTGCCACTTTAATGATAAAGATAGAACATTTCAACATTCTGCTGCCCTTATTATTTGTCATTTTTCTTGATATTTCTATTGAATACTCTTTCAATATTTTAACAATGGAACATTTATTTACCTTGTTCCAGACCCAGCCTGTAGTGGTAAAGGTTTTGTTGTTATATTTCTATTATGTTTCCTTTAAAAATCATTATGCTATTTAACTGGATTAAGTCAATTCTACAGGCATTTATCTTATGATATTGATGAAATTAATACATAGAGGGCAGTAGTACAAGTTGATTGTACTCCAGAGCCTCTATTAGCACAGTTAAGTAAGTATAACTATTATCTATATGTAAACCAAAGTACATGCCAAGTGAGACTCTCCGACGCTTCTTCACTGTCTGCCCCTCAAGCCTGTGAGAAATGGAATATTTCTTGCCATCTCAGTAAACAAAAGATGCCACAGTCATCCTCTCCAATGTGAGCGGGCAGGCCCTGAGGAACTCAGGATGTGCAATTACAGAATGCAGGCCCCAGAGAGCTGAGGTGCATATCAAAGGAAGGAATTCGTGAGCCTGACTCCGGCATCTTCGCATAAGGAAAGCCCTGCATTCCTGTAGAACCTGGGAGAGCAGGTTCTCCTTAGCTGACAATCACCTTTTCCCGTCCCCCATCACCTGCGCCAGCCCCCCGCCCTGTCCCCTCCCCCCCCCCCCCGGTGCTTTAGCTCAGGGACGAAGGGGCGCACAGGGCCTCGGCTGAACAAGAGGCCTGGGAGCCTCGGGAGGAACTTTCGCCGCTTTCCCCGCCGTCGGGAGGAGGGTCGCTGACGCTGCGGCCGGACCCTGCGCCTCCCTCGCCCCGTGTCCCCTCAGGACGTTCAGCCGCCCTCTCCCCACGCCCGCCGGGCCCCGCGAGCCAGGCCGAGGGCAGGGCCGAGAGGAGGGGCCGAAGTTCCCCGGGACCAGACCCCGAGGCCGCTCGTTCTGCACAGCAGCGGCGGGTGGCCGCGAAACCCTTCCCCTCAGAAGCTGCTCTTGCGCGGCCGCCCGGGCACCAGACCCACTTACCCGGCCCGCCGTCTCCACGACTGTCGCGGCTTCGGCCGCCGGGGCCCCTCCGCAGCCGGCAGCGTCAGTGAGGCCGCCCTCCCCTTGGGCTCCGGGGCAGCTCCGTGACGGCGGAGGGAAGAGACCCCGAGCCGGGAGCTCCAGCTCTGAGGAAACGCGGGCTCCGTTCCGGGCGCAGTGGGTGGGGCCGTTCTGCCCCGAGGCCTCCTGGGAGGGGGCGGGGCGCCGGGGGAGGAGCCGCCAGGAGCTCAGGGCCCCGTCGGGGGGCCTGGAGGGGCGGCCCGGCCTGAGGGCCCCGCCCACTGTGGCCGCAGCACAGGCCTTTTACCTGCAATCCTACACAAAAAGTCAGAAAGATACACACGGTCTACAGTGAATGTTCACAAATGGTGGTTGCTGCTGTGCTTACTATCCTATTAAACGTGGGAAATCCATAACACACTTGAAGTTAGAAGTTAACTATGAATGTTTACCTTTCCTTATTATGTCTCTGCTATTCACAATTGTCGTTAATGAATCAGAGACTGTGGCATCACTAGTTAAAAATGAGCTCGTTTAAAAAATAGAACTCAGGCCCACCGGCCCTACTGTATCAGAATCTGCAATTTTACACTCTCTCCAGTGTACTTGTGGACCCATGAATAGTTGAAAGATACATTTCTACCTCGACATGTCTTTTCTGTCTGAGAAATACGCACATTTTATCCAGTTTGATATAAATAAAACACTCAAAAATGCATATGTCCGTGTTGAAACCACCATTTTATCATTTCTTTTCCAGATGACTATAGTCTCTATACTAGTTTTATGGATCACATGACATACTCTTTTTTGTAGTTAGAAATAGAGAAAGTTACTTTGTGAAAAAAAATATATATGTATATATATATATTAGTGGATGATTGAAGACACTCTTCTAAATTAAAACCAGTTCTCTTAATTTGCTCTTTTCTTCTTGCGTCACATTATGAACTCTTCCCGTGGCCAAATGTCATGTGTACTTTTAATTTCAGGGACTGCTGACATCCCAGGATGTGCCCATAGATTTCTCTCAAGAGAACTGGGAATGCCTGGACCGAGATCAATGGGAATTGTACAGGGATGTGATGTGACAAAAGTATAGGATCATGCTCTCCTTGAGTGAGGATACCTTCCTTCCAGAATTCCTTATCCACCCACAGGGTTTAGAGGCCTTCATTTGTAGAATGTCTCCTGGAATGTTCTGCTTCCTACAATAGGGTTTCAGATTGCAACGATTCAGGAAATATTGGGAGTTTGTGGGTATAATTTATGTTGTTCTTTGCAAACTGCAGCCTCCTTTATAATATACTTTGTAACTGCTTGGGATGTGTCTATATGAACAGTGTACTATATGCTTCTGTTATAGTCCTTACAATATTTTATTCTCTTATTATCTGTAACAATCTTCCATGGATTCTTTGGGCTTAAGGTGTATTAAAAGGGAGACGGCGATTCTGGGACTTCCCTGGTGATGCAGTGGTTAAGACTGCGCCTGCCAATTCAGGGGACACGGGTTCGATCCCTAGTCTGGGAAGATCCCACGTGCAACGGAGCAACTAACCCAGTGGGCCACAACTACTGAGCCTGCGTGCCACAACTACTGAAGCTGGTGCACCTTGAGCCCGTGTGCCATTCATTTTTAGAGAATAAAATCACCTCTGAGTGATTACAATTTAGACCAGCTAGTCAAAATTCTTTATCACCTGTTCTTCTCAAACACTGATCAATGGAACAAGTTTTACTAGGGATAAGAGTGTAATTGTATTCTAGAGTTCATATCGGCAATATGGTTTTTGACCTTGATGCTGGATCACGACATTTCAATGGTATAACTGCTATTAATTGTCTCTTTGTTCAATGATTAAAGTCTCACATGATCTGAGTTCAGACTGGAGCCATCCTGCTTGGTTTCTGTCTATTGCAGATTTCTTCCAGTATGAAAGGACAAGAGCAATACGGCTTACTTTACACAATGTCTTCAAACTAAATGATGACATAATCTACATTCAATTAATTTATACATACCCTACTGTAGAGCAGGGTTTGTTACGGTGGCAGAGCCCGGTAATTATGTAAAACTGAAACTTTTATCTGCACTGGTTCAAGTCCTCTTCCTAAGAATATGTTTATAATCAACACTCTTTCACAAGTTACCCAATTTAATTCACCATAGCATTCCTCATATTAACTAAATGGAAAATCCTAAGCTATATACAAATCCAGAAAGGGCCAAAAATCATCTGCCCACATGGATTATTACAACCCATTGCTGAGGCATTCAAATTACTTATTAAAGACCCACTATGTCCATCAACAGCATCAATTTATATATTATTGCCCCAATGCTAGCCTTAACCCTGGCTCTCACAACATGAATTCCTCTTCCCATATCTTAGCCACTAATTAATATAAATGTAGGCATACTCTTTATATTAGCCATATCACACCTAGCCATTTATTCCATCCTCAGTTCTGGATGAGCTTCACATTCACCATACTCACTCACTGGAGCTCTAGGGACAGTAGCATAGACAATCTCATATGAAGTAATGTAGCAGTTATTCTATTCTCAGTCTTACTGATAAATGGATCATTTACACTTTCAACAGTAATTATTACACAGGAACACCTATGACTATTTTCTTCTGACCCCTACTCAGAATTTTATTATCTCCGCAGTAGCAGAAATTCAATGAAGCCCCACCTGATTCAACAGAAGTAGAATCAAAACCTGTATATGACTTCAATGTAGAAGATGTAGCAGGCCCATTCACCTCTTCCTTGCTAGACAATATGTCAATTTCCTTATAATAAACATTTCCACAACAATCCATTTGTAGGAGCATTCGACAATCCCTAGGTGCCAGAATTATATGCACCCCAAGTCATCATTAAAACACATCTAACAATCTCCTTTCTATGAATTTGAGCATCCTACCCACAATTTTGATATGATCAACGTCTACATCTCGTATAAAAATTTTTTTCTACTAACATTAGCCCGATGTATATGAGAGTTTTCACCACCTGTCATCATACCAGGCAACCCACCACAAACTTAAGAAATATGTCTGACAAAAGAGTTACTGTGATAGAGTAAATTATAGAGGTTTCAATGCTCTTATTCCTGGAATTGAATTCTTCCTAAGAATTTTATATTCTCCATGTTACCACATTACAGCACATGCTATATACTAAGGTTCACTAGGTAAGCTTCAGGCCCATACCCCCAACATGTTGTCGTAGATCCTTCCTGTACTAATAAACTCTCATTGTTTTTACTATCATTCTACTGACCATTATCACAGGAAATATAATTGTATAAGAAGCTCACACTGGTTAATGGTATCCCCATTCTAATAAAAAACACAAACCCATAAGCTACAGAAGCATCCAACAAATATTTCCTAAAACAATCCACCACACCAATACTACTTATAATGGCTAGTATCATTAATCTAATATACTCTGGTCATGGAACACAATGAATAACAAAAATCTTTCATCCAGCAGCATCCACCCTCATGACAATCGCCCTTGTCACAAAAGTAGGACTTTCCCCATTTCACTTCTGAGTGCCTCACGTCACACAAGGCGTCCCATGAACAGCAGGCCTGATGCTATTAATATGACAAAAGTGCACCCCTGTCACTTTTATACCACATGTCACCATCCATCAACCTAAATATACTATTAATCATAGTGATATTATAAATCATAGCTGGAGGCTGAGGGAGATTTAGTCAGACTCACCTGGAAAAAATTAAACCCTCCTCATCAAGTGCCCATATAGGATGAATAACAGCCGTTATAAAGTATATTCCGATTATAACAATCCTAAACATACTAATTTATATCATAACAGTACTCTCTTCTTATTATTTATGCCCAGAGCATGGACTACAAGAGTGTCATTATCACACACATGAGGTAAAACACCTCCCATCACAATCCTTTTCCTCACCATTATAGTATCATTAGGACATAGTCCATCACTATCAGGGTTTTTACCCAAATGAATACTTATCCAAGAGATAACGAAAATGACAACATCATTCTACCAACATTAATAGCCATCACAGCAGTGCTCAGCATATATTTCTACTTGCAGCTAACATACTCCACATCACTAACTGTATTCCCTTCATGAAACAACACAAAAACAAAGCACACTGAACATTCAAAGAAATAACCTTCCTATCATTACTAATCATAAAACCCAGACAATTACTCCACATAACACCCATTCCATCCGTGCTGGACTAGGAATTTAGGTTAGTTCAGACCAAGAGCTTTCATAACCCAAAACAAGTAAAATTTACTTAATTTCTAAAAATAAGGATTGAAAGACTTCATCCTACATCAATTGAATGTAAAGCAAACATTGTAGTTAAGCCAAATCTTTACGAGACTGATGAGTTTTAACCCCAGGAAACTTTAGTTAACAGGCAAATCCTCTAGTCAACTGGCTTCAATCTGCTTCTTCTTCATTTGAGAAAGAAAAAAAGAAAAAAGGCAGGAAAATCTCTGGCAGAATTGAAGCTGCTTCTCTGAAATTACAATTCAATTTGTTGATTCACCACAGGGTTTGTGAGAAAGAGGGCTCAATCTCTGTCTTCAGATTTACAGTCGAATGCTAGCTCAGTCATTTTACCTCTGTTCATACACTGTTGATTATTTTCAACAAATCACAAAGATATCGGCATCTTATAATTACTATTTGGTGCTTGAGCTGGAGTAGCAGGCAGCACCTTAAGAATATTAATCCAGGCTGAGCTATGCTAACCTGGAGCGCTACTTGGAGATGCACAAATCTGTAACGTGGTCATAACAGTCCCTGCATTTGTAATAATTTTCTTTATTGTTGTACCCCTTATATTGCAGGGTTTGAAAACTCACTTGGGCCACTAATAACTCGCACACCTGAGGTAGCATTTCCCCGAGTAAACCATGTAAATTTTTGACTACTTCCCCCATCGTTCTTACTCCTACTCATATCACCAATAGTAGAAGCTTGTTCTGGTACCAGTGGACCGTGTATTCAGCTCTAGCCTGCAACCTGGCCCACGCAGGAGCCTCTGTCGACATAACCATTTCCTCCTTACATTTATCAGGTGTCTCCTCAATTCTTGGTGCTATTGCTTTTATTACTATAGTCTTTCATACAAAACCAGCAGTCATACCCCAATACCAAACACCATTATTTGTTTAATCTTCACCAACTATAGCCATATTACTATAATTACCACTCTCAGTCCGAGCAGCCAGAATTGCCATACTCTTAAGAGATAGAAATCTCAACACTACTTTCTCTGACCCTGCAGGAGGAGGCCGAATCCTATACCAACACCTATTTTGATTCTTTGGTCACCCTGAAGTCTGTATTCATGGCCTACCAGGGTTTGTTATAAATTCACACATCATTACACACTATTTAGGACAAAAGGTGCCTTTCAGCTATTTGGGAATAGTATGAGTCATGCCCACTGGCTTTTTAGGATTTCTCTTGTGGGCCCATCATATATTTACCATAGGGAGAGCTGTCCACTCAGGAGCATACTTTGCAAAAGCTACCATAATTGCTTCTATCCCTACAGGAGTGTGCTTTCTCTGGTTGCAGTGAGCAGTAGCGACTCTACGCTGCGGTGCATTGCCTTTTCACTGAAAAGGCTTTCTTTATTGCAGAGCATGGCTTTCACGCTCTAGAGGGCAGGCTCAGTAGTTGTGGCACATGGGCTTTTTGCTCCACGGCAGGTGGAATATTCCCACACGATGGCTCGAACCCGTGTCCCCTGCATTGGCAGGCAAATTCTTAACCACTGCACCACCAGGGAAGTCCCTGGTTAGCAACTGTTCACGGAGGTAATATTATATGACCTCCAATATATTATGAGTTTTAGGCTTTAGTTTTTCTTTTTACAGTAGGAGGTTTCACAGGAATCATCTTAGTGAACTCATCCCCGGACACTATCCTCCAGGATACATACTATGTAGCAGCACACTTCCATGATCTAATGTCCATGGGAGCGGGCTTCACTATTACGGGAGGCTTCCTACACGGATTCCCACTATTCTCAGGTTACACAGTGAACTCAGCATGAGCAAAAAGTCACTTCACGCGTATATTTGTAGTAGTAAATATGACTTCCCGCAGCACTTTCTGGCCTCTCAGGAATGTCATTACTTTAGTCTCACTACTCGGAGGCACACACAACATGAAATATTGTGTCTTTTGGCTCACTCATCTCAATAGCAGCAGTAATGCTAATCATAATCTTCATACTTTGAAAAGCATTTGCATCTAAACAAGAAGGCTAAGCACTAGAAACTGATACTCCTAACCTAGAATTGTTACATAAATGCCCTCCACCATATCCTATGTTTCAAGATCCTACCTATGTAAGTATAAAATAAGGAAGGTCTCAAGTCCTTTTCAACCACTTTCAAGCCAACACCATAACAATTATGTCTTTCTCAATAAATGAGAGAAAAGTAAAAAGTGATGTAGCTTTGTCAAACTTAAATCAGAGGCTAAAATCCTGTATATCACGAAGGCATATCAATTTCACCTAGGATCTCAAGATATAACATCACCGATTATGGAAGAACATTTACATTCTCATCATCACACATTAATAGTGATTTTTGAAACTAGTTCTCTATATTATTTCTCTAACATTGACAACTAAACTAACTCATATACATATAATAGATGCACAGGTAGAGAAAATGTGAACAATTTATCAGCCATTATTGTAATCTTAATTGCTCTATCATCATTGTGAATCCTTTACATGATACATGAAATCAATAACTCTTCCCAAACCATAAAATCGATGGGTCAGTAATGATACTGAAGCTACAAATACACAGATTATGAAGATTTAAATGTTGGCTCCTCTGTAATCCCCACATCAGGGCTAAAACCAGGAGAATAATGACTAATAGAAGTCAACAACCACGGAGTTAGAGAGAGTCATAGAATATTAGTTTCATCTGAAATTGTTGTACACTCCTGAGCTGTTCCTTCTCAGGCCTAAAAAGGGCTGCTATCCCAGGACGCCTAAATTAAAGAATCCTAATACCAACAGGACCAGGCCTATGTTGTAGACAAGAGAGCTCATTTTCCTGAGTTCAAAGACAGGCCAGAGGGATATGGCTGAGATGAGGGGTGAATCTGGAGCCCATGGGGATGCACTCTCCAAGCTCCAGGATAGGAATGGGCCATTATTGGTTTAATGGACCTCTGGGGTCCCAGGCCACCCACACCACGCCCTCCCGAGCAGGATCTTGGCAACATTCCCTGTCAGTGATGAGGCAACCTAGCACTTGTCACGCCCCGATGTTGTGTCCTATGTGGGCACCATGCTGTGGGGACCACACCCACACTCTGCAGGTCCATGCTACAGGGTCCTTCTTGCCTCAGGAGTAGAGACCACCCAGCAAGCAGTTCGCTCCCCAACCAGCAGGAGGAGGGGAGGAGAGCAGGGGCACCAGGGGAATCTCACTCAGACAACAACACCCAGGGGTGCCAGCGGGGACAGTGATGATGCAGATGAGGCCCAGACCAAGAGATGCGACCAGAGGACACAAAAGGCAGCTGATCAGGTCCTGACTCAACTGCATCCCGGACACCTTTGTCCCTCCTACGCCCCTTCCTCATACATCCCCTCCTTAAATGCAGATTCTTCAGATGCAAACAGGCAGAGCCTCAGACTGAAAGTCAGCTCTTCCAAAATGACCCGTCAGCAAACACTGCAGGATTGTGCTCCAGTGGGGGCCCTGGAGTCCACAACTCAGGGACTGAAGGGGACATCGGTGCCAGGGCCAGTGTGAGGGGATGGGGAGTGAGACTTTCATGGTTGTGGAATGTTGGTTTTGCAAGATGAAAAGTTCTAGGCGTGGTGGTGATGGCTCCACGAGAAAGTGAATAGATCTGATGCCTCAGAAACGTGCACTTAAAATGGTGACGATGGTAAAGGGTATGTGACGTGTGTTTTATTTCACTTAAATTCATAAAATAATGTCTTTTTAAATCAGAGTCCATTTCGACTCCCGTTCATCACAAATGTCGGAGACCCAAACACATTCCCCTACCTTAGGGGCCATCACGGTGCCCTCACATGGCACATGGGAGACCGTTCTCACAGGGGCCTAGTCTGTGCTCACCTCACCTCTGTCCAGGGAGACCCAGGCAGTGGTGACCCCCATAGATTAGACATATGATATGCTATGATATTCATATGACACCACCGAACATTGTCACTCACCAGCACACAGAGCAGCACCCCACTCAAACATGCATGACCTCATATGAATGCGACAAGATTAAGGGAAGAAAAGGAACCACCAGTTAATCAGGGCAACACCCTTAACGCAGAGGTTGGAAATGTCAAAGGGGTAAAGACACACTGCAGGCAAAGAGCACATAGGGGTCTCCCCATACATGTGATCCTGACCCATGCAGATGTGGTGAGACCCATACAGTGCCCGTACCCTATAGCTGGGGTCACACATCCACACTCACCACAGTGACCCCACCTCCCCAGACCCTGCACCTAAAGTCACACGTTCTCTCTCAACACGTGACCCCACCTCCTCAGACCCCTCCACCTGGGTCACATGTCCACAGTCCCAGGGTGAACTGCCCTCCACAGACTCCCCCAACTGGGGTCACACGTGCACATCCTCCAGGGTGACCTCACCTCACCAGACCGTGCACCTGGGGTCACATGTCCCCTTGGTCAGGGCACCATAGCTCTGCTCTTGGCTCCCTAATTTGGAAACAAGCTGGGTTCCTGGGCCCTGCTGGGATGAGAAAAAGTGTAAGGTGGGTCTCCTGTCCCCACACTTGTCCCACAGAAGTCCTCCTCTTTTCACTTTGGTTCTGTGTGATTTTACCTCTTTTTAAAGCTTTCATGCTAAAGTTGAACACATTACTTGGTTCTGGCAGGCACAGTCTCACTTTCTTGTCTCACTTACTTGTTGAGAAAACTCATAGGACAGCAGGGCTGAAAGCCGAAGGGCAGCTCTGGACGCTGCTGACTAGGGACGGCAGACAGGAAGGAGAGCTCAGCAGCAGCCTCAGCTGTTACCCATCGGCCTTTTGCCCGATCTGCGTGCCCTGCAATCAATTCACCAGCTAAACCTGCCTCCCTTCGCACCATGCACGTGCTGGTAAATTGGAATAATCAGCAGGTAGCCCTCCTGAGGATTATCCACGAGCCCCAAGGAAGGTGAACCTTGCAGGAATAAGGACTAAGGCCCTGCCCATAGCACTGCCCTTGGGAGGACCAGGTCACCACAGTCAGAAGAGAGGGTGTTACCTAGACAAGCCCACCTCGGCTCCAGACCCAGACATCTAAGCACTGACTTTCAAATGCAGGCACGGAGCTTCCCAGTACTGAGGCCAGGCCGGCTCTCTTCCCAGCTCTCCAGACTCCTAGCATACACGGAACATGGTCAGGTCTAAATCTTCTTATTATAGACAACACATGGTCAGCTCTAAACATAAACAGTAGACAGCACATGGAGAGGTCTAAATTTACCATGTAGACAGGACTTGATCATGTTTCAACTAGCTTAGGGCTGAGCTCATAGGAGGTACAGATCACACATATGGGTCTCTCATCTTTGGACACCCACATCAGGAAACTGAACAATATCGTTGTCATTAAACATTTCAACAGGCAAAACAGAAATGTTACCAGTGTGTCTGGCCACCTGATGGTCAGGATCCTCATGTGATGCAAGAACTTCTTAGAGTGCAGCCCAGTCTGCGGCCAGGCCAGGCAAGAAGTGGCCTGATTGCAGCCTCCCAGGCTTCCAGAAGGAGGCGGCCGCACAGGAGGCCCAGGCAGGACAGTTCTGCATGGTGCGGGCCAGGAGAGCCTGTCTGTCCATTCCACTGGCCGATTCCGGGCGGGGTGCTCAGGGTCGCTGAGAGCCCCGCGCTCAGGCCCTGCTTCCCTGCACCATGTGCGTGTGCGTGCGTGTGTGTGTGTGTGTGTGTGTGTATCTGTGTGTGTGTAGAGGGGGCAGTGGCTGACGGCTCCCACGGCTCCCGTCCCGGGCACCGTGATATCTTCGAGGGGAGGTACGGGGAGAGGTAGGGGCACAGAAGCCGTTGGAGAGGAGAACCCACCGTGGAAACGCTTGCACACTGGCTGGCCCCACCCGGGGACCCGAGAGCCCATCGTGGGCCAAATGTCCCCCCCAGCCCCCACCCCCGAGGGCAGGGCACCTGCTCTTTCAACAGCACAGGGTCTCACATGAAGTAGACTCAGTGGGGACTGTCACCCCTCCCACTCCTAATGCTCAGTTTGGGGAGAATGAACCCCCTTGACTGGGCGATGGGACCCTGTGATGAAACATGTGGTGCCCCATCCAAGTCGGGGTCTGGCTGACAGATGGGAACACAGGAGCCACGTGCATGGCCTGGAGGCCAGGCCAACAGGACGAGCACCTCCAGCCTTGGTCTAGCTCTCCAACTGTGACATTGTAGTTTATAGGGGACCTAGGGCAGGTGACTGAATGTAATGGGGGCCTCAGGTGGACATCAAAGCTAAGAAAAAGGGAAAAATACATGTCAGCTTCACTTGCTTTCAGGAATTAATGCTTTACGGATTCACTTTATTCCCTGTGTGTGTGCTACGTGTGTGCATGTGCCTGTATGCGTACATGTGCTGTGCATGTGCATAGGTATGTGCACCGGCACACGTTAGTGTGTGCGTGGGTACACGCGTGCGTGTGTGTTCATAGGCTAGTGTGTGAATATATTTGTGCTGTGCGCATGCGTATGTTTGTGTGTGTGCTGTGTCTACCTTTGCGCACACCTGTGTGTTTTCTGCAACCACTTGCAAGTTGATTGCAGACTGAATTGTGCCCCAGATATGTCCGCACGCACCTGCTCTAACAATCCTGCGTAGCCACGTAAAGTTCAGAGATCGCAGGGATTTAAATGGATGGAGCAGGATGTCCTCACACAGGGTCTGTCTTCCAGTGACTGTCACTGTCTGAGTGACATCCTTCACACGTTCTTTAAGCCCCATTCAGGGTCCAGTTTAGACCCCATTACATTCAGTCACCTGCCCTAGGTCCCCTATAAACTACAATGTCACAGTTGGAGAGCTAGACCAAGGCTGGAGGTGCTCGTCCTGTTGGCCTGGCCTCCAGGCCATGCACGTGGCTCCTGTGTTCCCATCTGTCAGCCAGACCCCGACTTGGATGGGGCACCACATGTTTCATCACAGGGTCCCATCGCCCAGTCAAGGGGGTTCATTCTCCCCAAACGGAGCATCAGGAGTGGGGGAGTGGGTGACATTCCCCACTGAGTCTCCTTCATGTGAGACCCTGTGCTATTGAAAGAGCAGGTGCCCTGCCTTTTGGGGTGCGGGGCTGGGGGGTGGCATGTGGCCCACGATGGGTAGGCTGGTCCCCGGGTGGGGCGAGCCAGTGTGCAAGGAGCTCCGTGGTGGGTTCTCCTCTCCAATGGCTTCTGTGCCCCTACCTCTCCCCGTACCTCCCCTCGAAGATATCACGGTGCCCGGGACGGGAGCCGTGGGAGCCGTCAGCCACTGCCCCCTCTACACACACACAGATACACACACACACACACACACACACGCACGCACACGCACATGGTGCAGGGAAGCAGGGCCTGAGCGCGGGGCTCTCAGCGACCCTGAGCACCCCGCCCGGAATCGGCCAGTGGAATGGACAGACAGGCTCTCCTGGCCCGCACCATGCAGAACTGTCCTGCCTGGGCCTCCTGTGCGGCCGCCTCCTTCTGGAAGCCTGGGAGGCTGCAATCAGGCCACTTCTTGCCTGGCCTGGCCGCAGACTGGGCTGCACTCTAAGAAGTTCTTGCATCACATGAGGATCCTGACCATCAGGTGGCCAGACACACCGGTAACATTTCTGTTTTGCCTGTTGAAATGTTTAATGACAACGATATTGTTCAGTTTCCTGATGTGGGTGTCCAAAGATGAGAGACCCATATGTGTGATCTGTACCTCCTATGAGCTCAGCCCTAAGCTAGTTGAAACATGATCAAGTCCTGTCTACATGGTAAATTTAGACCTCTCCATGTGCTGTCTACTGTTTATGTTTAGAGCTGACCATGTGTTGTCTATAATAAGAAGATTTAGACCTGACCATGTTCCGTGTATGCTAGGAGTCTGGAGAGCTGGGAAGAGAGCCGGCCTGGCCTCAGTACTGGGAAGCTCCGTGCCTGCATTTGAAAGTCAGTGCTTAGATGTCTGGGTCTGGAGCCGAGGTGGGCTTGTCTAGGTAACACCCTCTCTTCTGACTGTGGTGACCTGGTCCTCCCAAGGGCAGTGCTATGGGCAGGGCCTTAGTCCTTATTCCTGCAAGGTTCACCTTCCTTGGGGCTCGTGGATAATCCTCAGGAGGGCTACCTGCTGATTATTCCAATTTACCAGCACGTGCATGGTGCGAAGGGAGGCAGGTTTAGCTGGTGAATTGATTGCAGGGCACGCAGATCGGGCAAAAGGCCGATGGGTAACAGCTGAGGCTGCTGCTGAGCTCTCCTTCCTGTCTGCCGTCCCTAGTCAGCAGCGTCCAGAGCTGCCCTTCGGCTTTCAGCCCTGCTGTCCTATGAGTTTTCTCAACAAGTAAGTGAGACAAGAAAGTGAGACTGTGCCTGCCAGAACCAAGTAATGTGTTCAACTTTAGCATGAAAGCTTTAAAAAGAGGTAAAATCACACAGAACCAAAGTGAAAAGAGGAGGACTTCTGTGGGACAAGTGTGGGGACAGGAGACCCACCTTACACTTTTTCTCATCCCAGCAGGGCCCAGGAACCCAGCTTGTTTCCAAATTAGGGAGCCAAGAGCAGAGCTATGGTGCCCTGACCAAGGGGACATGTGACCCCAGGTGCACGGTCTGGTGAGGTGAGGTCACCCTGGAGGATGTGCACGTGTGACCCCAGTTGGGGGAGTCTGTGGAGGGCAGTTCACCCTGGGACTGTGGACATGTGACCCAGGTGGAGGGGTCTGAGGAGGTGGGGTCACGTGTTGAGAGAGAACGTGTGACTTTAGGTGCAGGGTCTGGGGAGGTGGGGTCACTGTGGTGAGTGTGGATGTGTGACCCCAGCTATAGGGTACGGGCACTGTATGGGTCTCACCACATCTGCATGGGTCAGGATCACATGTATGGGGAGACCCCTATGTGCTCTTTGCCTGCAGTGTGTCTTTACCCCTTTGACATTTCCAACCTCTGCGTTAAGGGTGTTGCCCTGATTAACTGGTGGTTCCTTTTCTTCCCTTAATCTTGTCGCATTCATATGAGGTCATGCATGTTTGAGTGGGGTGCTGCTCTGTGTGCTGGTGAGTGACAATGTTCGGTGGTGTCATATGAATATCATAGCATATCATATGTCTAATCTATGGGGGTCACCACTGCCTGGGTCTCCCTGGACAGAGGTGAGGTGAGCACAGACTAGGCCCCTGTGAGAACGGTCTCCCATGTGCCATGTGAGGGCACCGTGATGGCCCCTAAGGTAGGGGAATGTGTTTGGGTCTCCGACATTTGTGATGAACGGGAGTCGAAATGGACTCTGATTTAAAAAGACATTATTTTATGAATTTAAGTGAAATAAAACACACGTCACATACCCTTTACCATCGTCACCATTTTAAGTGCACGTTTCTGAGGCATCAGATCTATTCACTTTCTCGTGGAGCCATCACCACCACGCCTAGAACTTTTCATCTTGCAAAACCAACATTCCACAACCATGAAAGTCTCACTCCCCATCCCCTCACACTGGCCCTGGCACCGATGTCCCCTTCAGTCCCTGAGTTGTGGACTCCAGGGCCCCCACTGGAGCACAATCCTGCAGTGTTTGCTGACGGGTCATTTTGGAAGAGCTGACTTTCAGTCTGAGGCTCTGCCTGTTTGCATCTGAAGAATCTGCATTTAAGGAGGGGATGTATGAGGAAGGGGCGTAGGAGGGACAAAGGTGTCCGGGATGCAGTTGAGTCAGGACCTGATCAGCTGCCTTTTGTGTCCTCTGGTCGCATCTCTTGGTCTGGGCCTCATCTGCATCATCACTGTCCCCGCTGGCACCCCTGGGTGTTGTTGTCTGAGTGAGATTCCCCTGGTGCCCCTGCTCTCCTCCCCTCCTCCTGCTGGTTGGGGAGCGAACTGCTTGCTGGGTGGTCTCTACTCCTGAGGCAAGAAGGACCCTGTAGCATGGACCTGCAGAGTGTGGGTGTGGTCCCCACAGCATGGTGCCCACATAGGACACAACATCGGGGCGTGACAAGTGCTAGGTTGCCTCATCACTGACAGGGAATGTTGCCAAGATCCTGCTCGGGAGGGCGTGGTGTGGGTGGCCTGGGACCCCAGAGGTCCATTAAACCAATAATGGCCCATTCCTATCCTGGAGCTTGGAGAGTGCATCCCCATGGGCTCCAGATTCACCCCTCATCTCAGCCATATCCCTCTGGCCTGTCTTTGAACTCAGGAAAATGAGCTCTCTTGTCTACAACATAGGCCTGGTCCTGTTGGTATTAGGATTCTTTAATTTAGGCGTCCTGGGATAGCAGCCCTTTTTAGGCCTGAGAAGGAACAGCTCAGGAGTGTACAACAATTTCAGATGAAACTAATATTCTATGACTCTCTCTAACTCCGTGGTTGTTGACTTCTATTAGTCATTATTCTCCTGGTTTTAGCCCTGATGTGGGGATTACAGAGGAGCCAACATTTAAATCTTCATAATCTGTGTATTTGTAGCTTCAGTATCATTACTGACCCATCGATTTTATGGTTTGGGAAGAGTTATTGATTTCATGTATCATGTAAAGGATTCACAATGATGATAGAGCAATTAAGATTACAATAATGGCTGATAAATTGTTCACATTTTCTCTACCTGTGCATCTATTATATGTATATGAGTTAGTTTAGTTGTCAATGTTAGAGAAATAATATAGAGAACTAGTTTCAAAAATCACTATTAATGTGTGATGATGAGAATGTAAATGTTCTTCCATAATCGGTGATGTTATATCTTGAGATCCTAGGTGAAATTGATATGCCTTCGTGATATACAGGATTTTAGCCTCTGATTTAAGTTTGACAAAGCTACATCACTTTTTACTTTTCTCTCATTTATTGAGAAAGACATAATTGTTATGGTGTTGGCTTGAAAGTGGTTGAAAAGGACTTGAGACCTTCCTTATTTTATACTTACATAGGTAGGATCTTGAAACATAGGATATGGTGGAGGGCATTTATGTAACAATTCTAGGTTAGGAGTATCAGTTTCTAGTGCTTAGCCTTCTTGTTTAGATGCAAATGCTTTTCAAAGTATGAAGATTATGATTAGCATTACTGCTGCTATTGAGATGAGTGAGCCAAAAGACACAATATTTCATGTTGTGTGTGCCTCCGAGTAGTGAGACTAAAGTAATGACATTCCTGAGAGGCCAGAAAGTGCTGCGGGAAGTCATATTTACTACTACAAATATACGCGTGAAGTGACTTTTTGCTCATGCTGAGTTCACTGTGTAACCTGAGAATAGTGGGAATCCGTGTAGGAAGCCTCCCGTAATAGTGAAGCCCGCTCCCATGGACATTAGATCATGGAAGTGTGCTGCTACATAGTATGTATCCTGGAGGATAGTGTCCGGGGATGAGTTCACTAAGATGATTCCTGTGAAACCTCCTACTGTAAAAAGAAAAACTAAAGCCTAAAACTCATAATATATTGGAGGTCATATAATATTACCTCCGTGAACAGTTGCTAACCAGGGACTTCCCTGGTGGTGCAGTGGTTAAGAATTTGCCTGCCAATGCAGGGGACACGGGTTCGAGCCATCGTGTGGGAATATTCCACCTGCCGTGGAGCAAAAAGCCCATGTGCCACAACTACTGAGCCTGCCCTCTAGAGCGTGAAAGCCATGCTCTGCAATAAAGAAAGCCTTTTCAGTGAAAAGGCAATGCACCGCAGCGTAGAGTCGCTACTGCTCACTGCAACCAGAGAAAGCACACTCCTGTAGGGATAGAAGCAATTATGGTAGCTTTTGCAAAGTATGCTCCTGAGTGGACAGCTCTCCCTATGGTAAATATATGATGGGCCCACAAGAGAAATCCTAAAAAGCCAGTGGGCATGACTCATACTATTCCCAAATAGCTGAAAGGCACCTTTTGTCCTAAATAGTGTGTAATGATGTGTGAATTTATAACAAACCCTGGTAGGCCATGAATACAGACTTCAGGGTGACCAAAGAATCAAAATAGGTGTTGGTATAGGATTCGGCCTCCTCCTGCAGGGTCAGAGAAAGTAGTGTTGAGATTTCTATCTCTTAAGAGTATGGCAATTCTGGCTGCTCGGACTGAGAGTGGTAATTATAGTAATATGGCTATAGTTGGTGAAGATTAAACAAATAATGGTGTTTGGTATTGGGGTATGACTGCTGGTTTTGTATGAAAGACTATAGTAATAAAAGCAATAGCACCAAGAATTGAGGAGACACCTGATAAATGTAAGGAGGAAATGGTTATGTCGACAGAGGCTCCTGCGTGGGCCAGGTTGCAGGCTAGAGCTGAATACACGGTCCACTGGTACCAGAACAAGCTTCTACTATTGGTGATATGAGTAGGAGTAAGAACGATGGGGGAAGTAGTCAAAAATTTACATGGTTTACTCGGGGAAATGCTACCTCAGGTGTGCGAGTTATTAGTGGCCCAAGTGAGTTTTCAAACCCTGCAATATAAGGGGTACAACAATAAAGAAAATTATTACAAATGCAGGGACTGTTATGACCACGTTACAGATTTGTGCATCTCCAAGTAGCGCTCCAGGTTAGCATAGCTCAGCCTGGATTAATATTCTTAAGGTGCTGCCTGCTACTCCAGCTCAAGCACCAAATAGTAATTATAAGATGCCGATATCTTTGTGATTTGTTGAAAATAATCAACAGTGTATGAACAGAGGTAAAATGACTGAGCTAGCATTCGACTGTAAATCTGAAGACAGAGATTGAGCCCTCTTTCTCACAAACCCTGTGGTGAATCAACAAATTGAATTGTAATTTCAGAGAAGCAGCTTCAATTCTGCCAGAGATTTTCCTGCCTTTTTTCTTTTTTTCTTTCTCAAATGAAGAAGAAGCAGATTGAAGCCAGTTGACTAGAGGATTTGCCTGTTAACTAAAGTTTCCTGGGGTTAAAACTCATCAGTCTCGTAAAGATTTGGCTTAACTACAATGTTTGCTTTACATTCAATTGATGTAGGATGAAGTCTTTCAATCCTTATTTTTAGAAATTAAGTAAATTTTACTTGTTTTGGGTTATGAAAGCTCTTGGTCTGAACTAACCTAAATTCCTAGTCCAGCACGGATGGAATGGGTGTTATGTGGAGTAATTGTCTGGGTTTTATGATTAGTAATGATAGGAAGGTTATTTCTTTGAATGTTCAGTGTGCTTTGTTTTTGTGTTGTTTCATGAAGGGAATACAGTTAGTGATGTGGAGTATGTTAGCTGCAAGTAGAAATATATGCTGAGCACTGCTGTGATGGCTATTAATGTTGGTAGAATGATGTTGTCATTTTCGTTATCTCTTGGATAAGTATTCATTTGGGTAAAAACCCTGATAGTGATGGACTATGTCCTAATGATACTATAATGGTGAGGAAAAGGATTGTGATGGGAGGTGTTTTACCTCATGTGTGTGATAATGACACTCTTGTAGTCCATGCTCTGGGCATAAATAATAAGAAGAGAGTACTGTTATGATATAAATTAGTATGTTTAGGATTGTTATAATCGGAATATACTTTATAACGGCTGTTATTCATCCTATATGGGCACTTGATGAGGAGGGTTTAATTTTTTCCAGGTGAGTCTGACTAAATCTCCCTCAGCCTCCAGCTATGATTTATAATATCACTATGATTAATAGTATATTTAGGTTGATGGATGGTGACATGTGGTATAAAAGTGACAGGGGTGCACTTTTGTCATATTAATAGCATCAGGCCTGCTGTTCATGGGACGCCTTGTGTGACGTGAGGCACTCAGAAGTGAAATGGGGAAAGTCCTACTTTTGTGACAAGGGCGATTGTCATGAGGGTGGATGCTGCTGGATGAAAGATTTTTGTTATTCATTGTGTTCCATGACCAGAGTATATTAGATTAATGATACTAGCCATTATAAGTAGTATTGGTGTGGTGGATTGTTTTAGGAAATATTTGTTGGATGCTTCTGTAGCTTATGGGTTTGTGTTTTTTATTAGAATGGGGATACCATTAACCAGTGTGAGCTTCTTATACAATTATATTTCCTGTGATAATGGTCAGTAGAATGATAGTAAAAACAATGAGAGTTTATTAGTACAGGAAGGATCTACGACAACATGTTGGGGGTATGGGCCTGAAGCTTACCTAGTGAACCTTAGTATATAGCATGTGCTGTAATGTGGTAACATGGAGAATATAAAATTCTTAGGAAGAATTCAATTCCAGGAATAAGAGCATTGAAACCTCTATAATTTACTCTATCACAGTAACTCTTTTGTCAGACATATTTCTTAAGTTTGTGGTGGGTTGCCTGGTATGATGACAGGTGGTGAAAACTCTCATATACATCGGGCTAATGTTAGTAGAAAAAAATTTTTATACGAGATGTAGACGTTGATCATATCAAAATTGTGGGTAGGATGCTCAAATTCATAGAAAGGAGATTGTTAGATGTGTTTTAATGATGACTTGGGGTGCATATAATTCTGGCACCTAGGGATTGTCGAATGCTCCTACAAATGGATTGTTGTGGAAATGTTTATTATAAGGAAATTGACATATTGTCTAGCAAGGAAGAGGTGAATGGGCCTGCTACATCTTCTACATTGAAGTCATATACAGGTTTTGATTCTACTTCTGTTGAATCAAGTGAGGCTTCATTGAATTTCTGCTACTGCGGAGATAATAAAATTCTGAGTAGGGGTCAGAAGAAAATAGTCATAGGTGTTCCTGTGTAATAATTACTGTTGAAAGTGTAAATGATCCATTTATCAGTAAGACTGAGAATAGAATAACTGCTACATTACTTCATATGAGATTGTCTATGCTACTGTCCCTAGAGCTCCAGTGAGTGAGTATGGTGAATGTGAAGCTCATCCAGAACTGAGGATGGAATAAATGGCTAGGTGTGATATGGCTAATATAAAGAGTATGCCTACATTTATATTAATTAGTGGCTAAGATATGGGAAGAGGAATTCATGTTGTGAGAGCCAGGGTTAAGGCTAGCATTGGGGCAATAATATATAAATTGATGCTGTTGATGGACATAGTGGGTCTTTAATAAGTAATTTGAATGCCTCAGCAATGGGTTGTAATAATCCATGTGGGCAGATGATTTTTGGCCCTTTCTGGATTTGTATATAGCTTAGGATTTTCCATTTAGTTAATATGAGGAATGCTATGGTGAATTAAATTGGGTAACTTGTGAAAGAGTGTTGATTATAAACATATTCTTAGGAAGAGGACTTGAACCAGTGCAGATAAAAGTTTCAGTTTTACATAATTACCGGGCTCTGCCACCGTAACAAACCCTGCTCTACAGTAGGGTATGTATAAATTAATTGAATGTAGATTATGTCATCATTTAGTTTGAAGACATTGTGTAAAGTAAGCCGTATTGCTCTTGTCCTTTCATACTGGAAGAAATCTGCAATAGACAGAAACCAAGCAGGATGGCTCCAGTCTGAACTCAGATCATGTGAGACTTTAATCATTGAACAAAGAGACAATTAATAGCAGTTATACCATTGAAATGTCGTGATCCAGCATCAAGGTCAAAAACCATATTGCCGATATGAACTCTAGAATACAATTACACTCTTATCCCTAGTAAAACTTGTTCCATTGATCAGTGTTTGAGAAGAACAGGTGATAAAGAATTTTGACTAGCTGGTCTAAATTGTAATCACTCAGAGGTGATTTTATTCTCTAAAAATGAATGGCACACGGGCTCAAGGTGCACCAGCTTCAGTAGTTGTGGCACGCAGGCTCAGTAGTTGTGGCCCACTGGGTTAGTTGCTCCGTTGCACGTGGGATCTTCCCAGACTAGGGATCGAACCCGTGTCCCCTGAATTGGCAGGCGCAGTCTTAACCACTGCATCACCAGGGAAGTCCCAGAATCGCCGTCTCCCTTTTAATACACCTTAAGCCCAAAGAATCCATGGAAGATTGTTACAGATAATAAGAGAATAAAATATTGTAAGGACTATAACAGAAGCATATAGTACACTGTTCATATAGACACATCCCAAGCAGTTACAAAGTATATTATAAAGGAGGCTGCAGTTTGCAAAGAATAACATAAATTATACCCACAAACTCCCAATATTTCCTGAATCGTTGCAATCTGAAGCCCTATTGTAGGAAGCAGAACATTCCAGGAGACATTCTACAAATGAAGGACTCTAAATCCTGTGGGTGGATAAGGAATTCTGGAAGGAAGGTGTCCTCACTCAAGGAGTGCATGATCCTATACTTTTATCACATCAGATCCCTGTACAATTCCCATTGATCTCGGTCCAGGCATTCACAGTCCTCTTGAGAGAAATCTATGGGCACATCCTGGGATGTCAGCAGTCCCTGAAATTAAAAGTACACATGACATGTGGCCACGGGAAGAGTTCATAATGTGACGCAAGAAGAAAAGAGCAAATTAAGAGAACTGGTTTTAATTTAGAAGAGTGTCTTCAATCATCCACTAATATATATATATATATATATATATATATATATATATATATATATATTTTTTTTTTTTTTTTCACAAAGTAACTTTCTCTATTTCTAACTACAAAAAAGAGTATGTCATGTGATCCATAAAACCAGTAAAGAGACTATAGTTATCTGGAAAAAAATGATAAAATGGTGGTTTCAACACGGACATATGCATTTTTGAGTGTTTTATTTATATCAAACTGGATAAAATGTGCGTATTTCTCAGACAGAAAAGACATGTCGAGGTAGAAATGTACCTTTCAACTATTCATGGGTCTACAAATACACTGGAGAGAGTGTAAAATTGCAGATTCTGATACAGTAGGGCCGGTGGGCCTGAGTTCTATTTTTTTAACGAGCTCAGTTTTAACTAGTGATGCCACAGTCTCTGATTCATTAACGACAATTGTGAATAGCAGAGACATAATAAGGAAAGGTAAACATTCATAGTTAACTTCTAACTTCAAGTGTGTTATGGATTTCCCACGTTTAATAGGATAGTAAGCACAGCAGCAACCACCATTTGTGAACATTCACTGTAGACCGTGTGTATCTTTCTGACTTTTTGTGTAGGATTGCAGGAAAAAGGCCTGCGCTGTGGCCACAGTGGGCGGGGCCCTCAGGCCGGGCCGCCCCTCCAGACCCCCCGACGGGGCCCTGAGCTCCTGGCGGCTCCTCCCCCGGCGCCCCGCTCCCTCCCAGGAGGCCTCAGGCAGAGCGGCCCCACCCGCAGCGCCCAGAACGGAGCCCGCGTTTCCTCAGAGCTGGAGCTCCCGGCTCGGGGTCTCTTCCCTCCGCCGTCACGGAGCTGCCCCGGAGCCCAAGGGGAGGGCGGCCTCACTGACGCTGCCGGCTGCGGAGGGGCCCCGGCGGCCGAAGCCGCGACAGTCGTGGGGACGGCGGGCCGGGTAAGTGGGTCTGGTGCCCGGGCGGCCGCGCAAGAGCAGCTTCTGAGGGGAAGGGTTTCGCGGCCACCCGCCGCTGCTGTGCAGAACGAGCGGCCTGGGGTCTGGTCCCGGGGAACTTCGGCGCCTCCTCCCGGCCCTGCCCTCGGCCTGGCTCGCGGGGCCCAGGGGACGTGGGGAGAGGGCGGCTGAACGTCCTGAGGGGACACGGGGCGAGGGAGGCGCAGGGTCCGGCCGCAGCGTCAGCGACCCTCCTCCCGACGGCGGGGATAGCGGCCGAAAGTTCCTCCCGAGGCTTCCAGGCCTCTTGTTCAGCCAAGGCCCTGTGCGCCCCATCCTCCCTGAGCTAAAGCACCCGGGGGGCGGGAGGGGACAGGGCGGGGGGCTGGCGCAGGTGATGGGGGACGGGAAAAGGTGATTGTCAGCTAAGGAGAACCTGCTCTCCCAAGGTGAGCAATGCAGGGCTTTCCTTTGTATGCGAAGATGCTGGAGTCAGGCTCACGAATTCCTTCCTTTGATATGCACCTCAGCTCTCTGGGGCCTGCATCCTGTATTTGCATATCCTGAGTTCCTCAGGGCCTGCCCGCTCACATTGGAGAGGATGACTGTGGCATCTTTTGTTTACTGAGGTGGCAAGAAATATTCCATTTCTCACAGGCTTGAGGGGCAGACAGTGAAGAAGCGTCGGAGAGTCTCACTTGGCATGTACTTTGGTTTACATATAGATAATAGTTATACTTACTTAACTGTGCTAATAGAGAGAGGCTCTGGAGTACAATCAACTTGTACTACTGCCCTCTATGTATTAATTTCATCAATATCATAAGATAAATGCCTGTAGAATTGACTTAATCCAGTTAAATAGCATAATGATTTTTAAAGGAAACATAATAGAAATATAACAACAAAACCTTTACCACTACAGGCTGGGTCTGGAACAAGGTAAATAAATGTTCCATTGTTAAAATATTGAAAGAGTATTCAATAGAAATATCAAGAAAAATGACAAATAATAAGGGCAGCAGAATGTTGAAATGTTCTATCTTTATCATTAAAGTGGCAGAAAATCATTTATGAGCAGGCACTGGGGCAGAAGATGCCTGATTTTATATCTTTGTCATAGTTGTGCAGTTGTTTCAACAAGTAACTTAAAGACACAATGGAAAAGCCAGGAGGTTTGTGCCTGAGATCATGTTGATGTGAAACCCGGGATGGCCGCCTTGTGCCAGGTGTGTTAAGTTTACCTCGCAGGTAGACCTCAGAGCTCCTGAGAAACAAGGTCTGGAATTTTCCTGCTGGGTGCCCCTTAGGTTCTGTGACTTGATTGATTGTGAGTCATGTTGGGAGAAAGACCTGATCACAGGAAGAGGGTGGGAATAGAGTGATTTGAGGAGCAGCTGACAACATTCATCACAGCTCATTGCCTGAATGAATTTTAAAGAAACAGGAAAACAAATGATTCTTATGGAATCAGAGAATGTGAGGGCTGGACAATCCCAGGAAATGAGGAACACCCATCCCGTTTTCCAGATGAGAAAACAGAGGCCCAGCAAGTTGAATCCCTCAGCCAAGTTGCACCCGTCTTTCCTCCCCACTACATGGTTTGTGTAAGCAGGACTCTTCCTGTCTTGATCACTGCTGAACCCCGAAAAGGGCCACGCATCTAGTAGCTGCTCCAAAATTTTTGATTGACTGTATGAACAATGCTATTTCTTTCTTTCTCACTCTTATTCAGGATTGTGCCAAGAACTCCCCAGGTTGCAATGTAATTCGATAAATGTCAATATGAATTGAGTTTTGTTGTGATGAGGACTTAGGCTTTAAGGTAACAGACTTGGTTCAGATCCTGGTTCTGCCACTCAATAGCTGTTTGGCTTCGGGAAAATTACCAAACCTCTCTGAGATTATTTCCTCCTTTGTAAAAGTGGGGATAAAACTATCTGAGCCAGCAGAGCACCTGCATGAGACATGTGCACTAAATGTTGGTCTTTCTCACTCTCCCACGCCATCTCTCTGTTCTTCCCAGAGAAGTTGTACAGAAGGATATAGTACTTTAAAAAAATATTTATTTATTTATTTATTTATTTTTGGCTGCGTTGGGTCTTCTTTGCTATGCATGGGCTTTCTCTAGTTGCAGCAAGCAGGGGTTACTTTTTGTTGCAGTGCGTGGGCTTCTCATTGCAGTGGCTTCTCTTGCTGTGCTTGTGGTGGAGCATCGGCTCTAGGCGTGCGGGCTTCAGTAGTTGTGGCCTGAAGGCTCAGTAGTTGTGGCACATGGGCTTAGCTACTCCGCGGCATGTGAGATCTTCCCTGACCAGGGCTCGAACCCATGTCCCCTGCCTTAGCATGCAGATTATTAACCACTGCGCCACCAGGGAAGTCAGATACAGTACTTTATAAAGAGGGGTTTTAATTTAATTCGGATAGTGTACATTTTTCTCGTAGAAAAGATTATTCCACTATAGAGACATTAGCACGCAATACCACTACAAATGCAGTATTCTATGGGTTAGATATTATCAGTAAATTTTATAAGGAATTGGACAAATGCCAAAACACTAGCAACTGTTGAGTAAGAGGATTCAAATCTGGGGTGCCCCCACCCCAATTTCAAGAGCAGCATGTGATTTTCAAATCCATGTTTCATCTGGTCTTTGTTTCTCATCCATCCTCTGGGTTTGCCTTTGTCAAGAAGGCTCAGATCCTCTGCTTTCACAGCCTCGCGGCTGGCTGTGCCCCAGCTCCCGTCCTGGAACCTCTGCATGCCTGGCTGTGCCTGCTCTCCCTGTGCATCACCAGCTTTGCCTGGGAGCTGCTGCGTCCTGCACTGCTTGCTGTACCCCAGAGTACCTAGACCCTTCTGGTACATGAAGTACACCCTCATACCATGTGTGGGATCAAAGTGAAGTTCCCAACTTTGGAAGTTGCAGGCTTGAGGGGCACACAGTGATTTAAAGTCGGGTCACCTGACTTAAAGGGGGGGGGGTTGATTGTTTTAAAGCCAGGGCAGCTGACTTAAAGTCTGCGTCCCTCAGCTGCAGGACGAGACCAATTTTGGCAGTGCACGGGTTCGCTCCAAGCCAGCACTGCTGTTCAGGAAGAGCTCCAGTAGCGCCTTAGTGCAGGGGGACTTGGTCCGTTGTCTTCCCTTGCCCTCAGAGGGGGGCCACCTGCTCTTCTGGAGGAGAATCAGGGAGGGGGAAGTGCAGAGTCCCGGCTGGAGTTGCGGCACCCCTTGTCTGATGGCAGGGAAAGGGGGGAGGGGCTTTGTGGTGTCCTGGGGCTGGACTCACCAGGTCGACTCAGCCTCTCAATCTCCTAACCTCCCCCTACACACTCCACAAGAGTTTCCAATAATATGTAATTGCGCTTTAGATTCTCGGTCTTCAAACTCATACCCAGGCTCCCGGGTCCCTTGATTCAGCCAATTCCTCTGTGCTCTCTCTTCTATTAGATAAAGTCCCAGAGGGAGGGGCCGGGGGATGGGACTGGAGGGACCCCGGCAGCACTGGCCTCAGTCGAGTGCATAGATCCGGGGCCTGTGCTCTCACACATGTGCGAGGACCCTTAAGGCGGAATGGAGGGGGCCAGTTAGAGGCAGTCCTTGCTGCCTCAAGTGAGTATGGATCACCGTCGGGTGGGGAACCCGCTGAGACCTGAGAAGTACTGTTAGGAAGATGCGTTCCTTCCCCGGCTTCAAGGACGTGGGTGGGCTTCATGACTCCAGTTCCCCTCCAGGCCTCCAGGTCCGGCTGCAACCCAGCGCCCTTGCAGACCTGCCTTCCTGTCCCAGAACGTGCCAGGCTCCAGGAAGAATCCAGACTGCAGAGATGGTGCCTGAGCGCTCCAGCTTAAGAAGTGCTGTCCCTGGGGACCCAACAGTGGAGGCAGGAAGGGTGAAAGGAGTAGCGGGGTGGGGTAGAGAGGGGTGGCTGCTCTGGGAGACGTTGAGAGAGAAATATCGCCCCTACACCCCCTGCAACTGACCCACTGATGCCATAGGATCTCAGGGCCCTTTAGTCAGAGATGCCTCTGCTTCTTTACTCCTATGTTCAAAACTATGCAAAACCAACTCTTCATCCTCTTGCTGCCTTGCCAGGACTTTTACAGCCCTGTTATTTTGAAGCACTCATTCCCTAAACTGCAGTTTGGAGCTGCCCCAGCTACTTAAAAGTGTTCTCCTTAAACTGAGACTAAATCCTACTCTTTTGGAAAAACGACCTTCACTTCAGAGAAGATCGTCTTTTCTGCCCATTCCCTCCTTCTACTGCCCTCTTAAAAACCCCTGTGCTTAAAGAGCTTGGTGATTTATTTTTTGCTTGATGTCAAAAAGAAACCTTCCCCATGCACCCCAAAAATCTTTCCTGGAAAATAGGTATTTCAAAACCATGACAGTGTTTTACAGTTAGTATACACTGGGTAGACTGCCTAGCAATCCCTCCAAGTGGCAGAGGTGAGCAACACCTTTACTTATTTGATTGGATGCCCTTCAAATTGAGGAAGGTCCCATTCTTATGGGACCTGAGCCCTGGATGGCTGTGGCTGTGATTAGATAATTACTGGTGATTTTATTTCCCTTACTGAGCTGCTGCTTCTAGGTTACATTCATTTTGTTACCTGTCCATTTTTAAAGAAAGACTGACGACAAAGTCACTGTAATAGGTCAGGAGCCTGAGCTCAGGGTTGGTCAAAGGTACTCACAGGGAGAAAGGTGGATAAAAATAGGTGGGTAAATGAGGAGGGTTGGCAAGTACAGCCAGGACACCCGTGTTCGCCGTGCGTACTAATAAAGGCCCGAATCTCCTCATTTATCTCCCGTGGGAAGTTCTGATGGTTCACAGGATCAAACTCAAATCATATTTAAACTAGGGCATATTCCTGAGCATAAAAGGAAGTATCCATCCTTAGCAGGAGTCGCTGCAGAGGAATAAAGACGTAGAGAACGGACTTGAGGACACAGGGAGGGGGAAGGGTAAGCTGGAATGAAGTGAGAGAGTGGCATGGACATATATACACTAGCAAAGGTGAAGTGGATAGCTAGTGGAAAGCAGCTGCCTATAGCACAGGGGGATCAGCTCGGTGCTTTGTGACCACCTAGAGGGGTGGGATAGGGAGGGTGGGAGGGAGACACAAGAGGGCGGGGATATGGCGATATATGTATACGAATAGCTGATTCACTTTGTTATACAGCAGAAGCTAACACAACATGGTAAAGCAATTGTACTCCAATAAGGATGTTAACAACAACAACAACAAAACCCCCAAAACTAAGTCAATCACGCCAACGGAGACATTGTATATGCTTACAGTTCAAGAAATCCACAAGAGAATCCTTTATTCCGTATCCAATGAATGGTCCATTCGAAAAGAAAAAAAAACACTTTCTAAAATGTTGCTTTTCCATTTATTGTTCAGAACATTTTTATACCTCTTCATTTCTTACTGTTCAAAGCCAAGTCACCTGAGTTACAGGGAAGCAGCTGATTGATTTAAAGTTGGGTCATGTGATTTAAAAACCAGTGGCAGTTGATTGATTTAAATCCCAGTCATATGACATGAGGAGAGGGTGCTAAAAACTGTTTTTTCATCTCTGGCTCAGAAGATCATATTTACCTTGGTTTTTCTTATGATTTAGAAAACTTGAGCTGTCTCTCCTTGGAATCATCAGGAGAAAAATATAGTATTTCAGGTTCATTCTTGAAATCAACTTCTCACTGTTAAGGTGTATTGACTAAAAGATCTTCCTTCTTCAAGAGATTCCATACCTCTGTAGGACACTTCAATTGTAATTGGAGAAAAAAGAAGAATGAAATCAGGCCAGCAGCTGCAGGAGGCCAAGGCAGCCCCCAGGACTAGGGAAGGGGGAGGAGGAAGGGCTGAGAGTTGCCATTAGAGCAGACAACCTCCAGAGGGCGCTGAAGCACCGGCACAGCCCACCTGCCACTTCCAGTTCGGCACTCCAGGGGCAGATTTGGGCTTGGAGATGGGGTTGCTGTAACCCCAAGGAGCTGAGCAGAGAGGAGGAGTTGATTAATAGTCTCCTCTGACCCTCTGGCCAAAATTGCCTGGCTTCACAGGGGGGACAAAGTTTCGCTTTCAGCAACTGATGGGGCACTTCCAGGCTGCTCGGGTTGGCAGTGGCCCGACAGCCTGACAGGCTGACTGCGGTGTGACCGCCCTTTGTTTCTCCAGAATGTGTACATCAGGAAGTGCACGGTTGTGGGAGCCTATTCACCGCCACCCCCCCGCAAGGGGGATGGCACTTTCCCTGGCTGTACCCTATGATCACCAGGTACTTGAAATGAATGTAAGAGTTTTGACTTCAAGGAAAAGCTCACATAACTGCTTCTGCCTCATCATGTGTGGGATTTACTCTAATGGAAGGACATTATAAAGAACAGGTAGAAAACTCACCCGTTGGTCTCCTTGTAGGAGTTTATTTTGCATGAATCCCTCCTACATGAGTAGATAGCAGAGGTTTATTTTTGTTCCCGTGTGTGTGTAGTTGTGGCAGAAGTTGTAGGTATGGTGATTTGAAGCCCTCAAAGAAATATTCTCAGAACTCTCAAGACTTCTCTTGATTGGAACCGAAAGAGACCTGGAAAAGGAGGAAAAGAAAAGGAGGAGGGAGAACGAATGGCTGTTTCTCAGTAAATTCACCTTCCTGGTTGATTGTTCTGTCTTCTTGTTTCTTTTCACTTCTATGTATGTCTAATGGAATAATGCAGAAAGGCTGATTTTATGCTTTAAAAGATTTTACATCACAAAGAAACTAGAAGTGGCTAACAGAACTTATTCAAATCAATTTGACATGGAGACTTTGATATTAAATTTGTATACTAAAATGGGTTAATCCAAATTTTCTCTTTCTTTTAGAGTGAATATTTGTAAAATATTTTTGTAGATAATAATTTACCCTAGATATACAAAATTGTGAGAATGGGTACCATTTTTCACCACTTAAATGATTTCTTTTCTTTCTTTTATTTTTTATTTATTTTTATTTATTTATTATTATTTTTTTGCGGTACATGGGCCTCTCACCATTGTGGCCTCTCCCGTTGCGGAGCACAGGCTCCAGACGCGCAGGTTCAGCGGCCATGGCTCATGGGCCCAGCCGCTCCGCAGCACGTGGGATCCTCCCGGACCGGGATACGAACCCATGTCCTCTGCATGAGCAGGTGGATGCTCAACCACTGCGCCACCAGGGAAGCCCATGATTTCTTTTAAATAAATAGATTATACACTTCAAATGCCAATGTTGTGTCTTACATGTTGTTTTTTAATTCCTTGATTTTCAAAACTTGTGTTTATTTAATTGATTTCTATCTAATAATCTGTCTCCCTTTTATTGTTCCTTACTTTATATTTTATTGATCTATAGTTAATATACATTATTATATTAGTTTCAGAGGTACAACATAGCGATTCATAAAAGTTTAGGTTCTTCTCCACTTATACTTACTATAAAAGAGTGGCTATATTCCCCATGCTATACAGTACATCACTGTAGATGATTGATTATATACCTAGTGATTATACCTCCAAATCTGCTACCACTCTTTTGCTCCTCCACCCTATCTCTCCCTGCTGGTAACCACTAGTCTGTTCTTTAACCTGTGAGGCTGTTTTTTCTTGTTCTTGTTGTTGTATTCAATTTTTTAGATGCCATGCTTGTTTTCTCTGTGGCCTATTTTACTAAGCATAATAGCCTCCAAATCCATCCATGTTCTTGCAAATGGCAAAATTTCATTTTTTGCTGAAGTCATCATAAAAAATCTGTTTTATCCCCTAACCTAGTGATGAACACTTAGTTTGACTGAAGTCATCATAAAAAATCTGTTTTATCCCCTAACCTAGTGATGAACACTTAGTTTGACTCTATCTCTTGGCTATGGCAAACAACACTGTTACGAATATTGATGTGCAGTTATTTTTTTGAAATAGTGTTTTTGTTTTCTTCTGATATACCCAAGAGTGAAATTGTTGGATATTATGGTAGTTCTCTTTTTAGTTTTTTGTGGAACCTCCATTCTGCTTTCCACAGTAGCTGCACTACTTCACCTCCACATCAAGAGTGTACATGTGTTTCCCTTTCTCCACATCCTCACTAACCTTTGTTATTTGTGATCTTTTTGATGACAGCCATTCTGACAAGACTGAGGTGATATATCTCAGTTTTGATTTGCATTTTACTGCCAATTAGCTATGTTTAGCATCTTTGTGAGTTCTGTCTGTCTATCTGTATTTTTTCCTTGGAAAAATGTCTATTTAGGTCTTCTCATTTTTTAAAAAAGATTGTGGGTATTTTTTTGATATTGAGTTGTATGTGCCATTTCTGTAGTTTAGATATGAACTCTTGCTTGGTCATCTTTTTGATGTTCACGTCTTATCATGTGCAAATATTGTCACTACTTCAGCAGCTTGTCTTTTCATTTTGTCTTTGGTTTCCTTTGCTATTCAAAATCTTTTAAGTTTAGTGAAGTCCCACTTGTTTATTTTTGCTTTTGTTTCATTTGCCTTAGTAGACTGAACCTAAAACTGTTGCTATCATTTATGTTCAAGAATGTTCTATATTTTCCTCTAGGGGTTTTATGGTTTCTGGTCCTACGTTTAGGTCTTTATTCAGTTTTGCATTTATTTTATATATGGTGTGCTAAAATAATCTAATTTTATTCTTTTCCATGTAGCTGACCAGTTTTCCCAGTACCCCTTATTGAAAAGACGTGTTTTCTCCATATTTCCTGCTTCATCATAAATCAATTAAATAGAAGTGTGTGGGCTTATTTCTGGGATATCTATTCTATTCCGGTGATCTTTGTGTCTGTTTTTGCTCCGGTACGATTCTCTTTGATTACTGTCGCTTTGCAGTCTAATCTGAAGTCAAGGTGTGTGATGCCTCCAGCTCTGTTCTTTCTCAAGATTGTTTGGCTATTTGGGGTCTTTGTGTTTCTATACAAATTTTCAAATTACTTTTTCAAGTTCTGTGAAAATGCTTTGGTATTCTGATAGGGATTGCATTAAATCTGTAGGTTGTCTTTGGTAGTAAGTTTATTTTCACAGTATTAATTCTGCCATCCACACACATGCTATATTCTCCCCATCTTTTTCTGTTGCCTTCAACTTCTTTCACCAACGGCTGATAGATTTCTGAGTACATGTCTTTTACTGCTTAGGTGTGTTTGTTCCTAGGTATCTTATTCTTTTTGGTGTGATTGCATATGGTATTGTTTTCTTAATTTTTTTCTTTCTGACAGCTTTGAGTTTTGTTTTCTTCTTCTTTTTCTAATTCCTTCAGGTGTAATGTTAGGTTGTTTATTTGATGTTTTTCTTGTTTCCTAACAATAAGCTTGTATCACTATAACTTCTCCCTGTGAACTGCGTTGGCTGTGTCCCATAGATTTTGGATCATTGTGTGTTCATTTTCATCTGTCTTGGGTATTTTTAGAATCCCTCTTTAATTTTTTCAGTGTTCCTTTCTTCTCCTTTTATTCTCTTCATCTGTGATGTGAGGACTATCTTTAATGTTATGTTTGGATTTCTTTCAGTTTTTTTAAATGTGTGTGTGTGTGTGTGTGTGTGTGCGTGCGCGTGTGTGTGATTATTGAAGTTGCTGAGCTCTTAATTTCACGTGGACACTAACAACCCTGCACTGTTACTCTGCTCCACCACAGTTACTGAATTGGACCTTATATTTTACATCTACTTGTCTTGTGTGTCCCTTACCTTCTTATTGTGAATATAGATGATTTTATTAGTATTTTCTTTCATCCTTCCTATTAGCTGTGTTCATGGTTGATTTACTACCTGTGTTGAATATTTGCCTTATCCAATGAGGTTTTTCCTTTAGTAAGTTTCCTTTCCTAATTTTTATGTTTCAGTCGTGGCCTTTTCTTTTTCACTTAGAAAAGCCCCTTTCAGATTTCTCATCCCGCTGGTTTGACGATGCTGAGCTCTTTTAGTTTTGTTTCTCTGTAAAACTTGAGATCTCACCACCAAATCTGAAGGAGAGCCTTGCTGGGTAGAGTATTTTTGGTTATAGGCTTTTCCCTTTCACGACTTTAAATATACCATGCCACTCCCTTCTGGCATGCAGAGGTTATCCTGAAAAGTCAGCTGATAACTTGATGCAAGTTCCCATGTTTGTAACTTGTTGCTTTTCCTTTGCTCCTTTTACTAGTGTCTTTTTCTCTTTATTTTGTTGCCAGATTAATGACAATGAGTCTTGGTGTGGTCCTCCTTGGCTTGATCCTGTTTGGGCCTTACTGTGTTTACTGGACTTGGATGTCTGTTTTCTTTCCCAGGTTATGGAACTTTTCAGCTCTTATGTCTTCAGGTATGTTCTACATTGCTTTCTCGTACCTTTTTGCTTCTGGGACCAGTATGATGCAAATATTAGTACACTTGATGTTGTGTCACACGTCTGTTCAACTTTCCTCATTGCATTTTAATCTATTGTTTTCCCGTTCATCCTCAGTGACCGCCCGTGCTCTGTCCTTCCGTTTTCGGATGCATTCCTCTGTATCATTTAGTCTACAGTAGTTTCCTTTTAGTGTATTTTTCATTTCAGTTACTGTATTCCTAATCTCTGTTTTGTTGTTCTTTAATGGTCTAACTCTTTCTAAAAACATTCTAACTTCTTGCTCTGGATGTCCATTCTTCTGAGTTTTTTGATCATCTTTACAGTCATTACCTTGAACTCTTTGTTGAGGAGATTGGCTCTCTCCACTTCACTTAGATCTTCTTCTGAGTTCTTATCTTGTTCCTTCATTTGGATCGTGTTTCTGTATCACCTCATTTTTCTTAACTTGCTGTTTTTATTGCTCTGTATGTAGTAAGTTCATTTCGTTTCCTGACCTTGGAGAAGTGGCTTTTTGTAGGAGAGGTCTTATGTGTCCCAGCAACCCACTGTCCCCTGGTCACTAGAACTATATGTTCTAGGTGTACCCCCTATGTGGGCTGCTTGGGCTCTTCTGTTGTGGTGGGCTGACTACTGTGGATGGTCTGGTAGGCTTGGCTGCCCCCAGAGTGCTTGTTTGCCAGACCCTGCCTTGTGTGGAGGCTGTCTGTGCTACTTGCTGAGGCTAAATCGTGAGGCAGCTCGCTGAAAAGCTCTGGGAGACACCAAATCTAGTGCTGGTTCACTTCTGGGTAGAATTGCAGTGCAGGTGGTATCAGGGCTAGTGCCCAGTCCCTGGTCCTGGGGCTATGCTGGCGACTGGGAGGAAGACCCAGGTCCCGAGTTCTGGCTGCAGGCCCCAGGAGTCGCAGAGTTGGTGTTGGATCACTGTCCCTGACACAGCTCTCTGCAGGGTCTGGGCTGTCCCTAGTCTTGTGTTGGCATTCTGACGGGCAGGGTCAGGACCCAGCTGAGCCCGTGGTTGCTTCTGGCCTGCAAGGGAGTGTTCTGGTCACACAGGCTGCTGGGCTGTGGTATTCCTGGGGCCGGTGTGTACCTGTTGGTGTACGAGGCCGATCCCACTGCTGGAGCAGGTTTGCGGTTGTGTAGGTCAAAGCTCCATCCAGTCCCTGGGCAGTAATCACCTGCCGACAGTGAGGCTGATTCCAAGGCCAGAGGAGGCTCACTGGTCAGAGGGGTCAGGGACTCTGGGGCTGGCGCCTGTCCACTGAGGTCTGGAGGCTGGTCCTTGGGCTTTTGGTGGCTGGGCCTATGTCCAGGGGCAGCTGTGCACTGAGGGTCTGAAGGCATCGTGTTCGCTGGTGGATGTGGCTATGCGCCTGCTCAGTTAGTTGCTTGGCCTGCAGCCCCCTAGTGCTTGTGTGTATAGTGTGGTGGAAATGGGTAAGGCTAGGTCCTGAGGCTAAATAGATAGAGGGAGGATTCTGAAATTTTGCTTGCTGGTGCCAGTGGCCGCGAGGTAGAATGAGCTCCCCCAGATGGCTGCTGCCAGTGTCCATGTCCCTGAGGCTGTGCTGTAAATGCCTCTTGCGTCTCTTGGAGACTCTCTAAGATCAGGGGGTAGGTGTAACGCAGGATCCTTGCAAATGACTGCTTCTGTTCTGATTCTCGGATCACGTGGGATTTTGTGAGCATCTTCTAAGAGTGGAATCTCTATTTCCCACAACCCTCTGGCTCTCTGGAAAATAAGCACTACTGGTGTTCAAAGCCCAACTTTCTAGGAACTCTTCTTCCCAGCACAGGATCCCTGGGCTTGGGAGCCTGATGTTGGGTTCATACCCCTTGCTCTCTGGGAGCCCCTCAGAAATTGTAATTATTCTCCCATGTGTGGGCCACCCCCAGGTGGTGTGGGTCTTGATGCTATTGAGATGTTGCCCCGTCCTTCCTGCCTTGCCGAAGGGCCTCTTATGTCTTTAGCTGTAAAACATCTTTCATGGTGAGTCCCGCTCTTTTCTTCAGTTGCTGCTCTGTAAACAATTGTGACTTTGGTGTGCGTCTGAGAGGCATCCAGCTCTGAGTTTCTGAATGCTACCATCTTGGACAGTCTCTCCACTTCATTCTTAAATCATATTATTTAATTTTTCTTAGTATCTTGTTTGATTCGTGACAGTTTGAAACTTATTATCACTCATGTTTACTTCGCCTGTTTTAAAAAATTGAATAGTGCATTCATTCAGTTTGAAATGAAGGTAGTGACCTGTGAATTTCCATACCTCAAAACTCAAGGATAGGACAAAAGCCTTTTCTACCTGTGTTACCCTCAAACTGTGCACCCCAGCCCAGCCTGGGGATTAACCTCTTGTACCCATGCTCACCTTCTGCTTTTGGACCGTAAACCATCACTGCATCTGTATGTGTGTTGACAACGTGAACTCTAGTCTTTCCAGTTTTTGTGTTTTGTTTTTTTGGTTTAGGGAATGGTCCTACTATGAATGTACATTTACTGGTCTGCTGAAGTTCATATATAAACCTGTCAAACACATTACCAGAATTGGAATTGCTTGTATATACACTTTGCTAAATTTTAGAGACAATGCTAGAACAGAAGTAAATTGTATTTCAGGTCCCACAATATTCTCACACCATGAAAACCCTTCCCTTTTTCATATATCTGTGTGTAGTTTATCTTTATACCCATACTATATTTCCCAGAGATGGGTAAGTGTTATGTTTCTTGCCAGCACATTTACCGTATTGTTCAAAGTGAGGTGTTTACTGGTTTTAGCATGATCATATTTCCATGAACTCGCAAATACAAGATCTTCTCTCACACTGTCTTTTACTTCCTGCTGTTTTATATTGCCCTCCTAATTCTCAGTCCTGGTCTTTCTTTATGTTCTTCATCAACCTGGATAGGTTATACTATTTTCTCCTCTATTCAAGACCAACAGAATAGAATAGAACACCTAGAAATAAACCCTGATATATGGCCAAATGATTTTTGACAAGTTGCCAGACTTTTCAAAGTAAAAAGGATAGTATTTTCAACAAATGGTGCTGAGAAGTCTTGTTGTCAACGTGCAAAATAAGGAAGATGGACCCCTTACCTAACATCATATGCAAAAAATAATGAAAACGTATCAAGAAACTAAATATAAGACCTAATAAACTAAACAGTCTTAGAAGAAGACACAAGACAAGAGCTTCATGACATTGGATTTGGCAGTGTCTTCCTCAGTATGAAATGAAGGAACAACAAATGTACAGCTAACAAAAAATAAACAATTTGCAGTACATAATTAAAAATTAATGTGTATGAAAGAAATGTAAACAGAATAAAATGGCAACCCACAGATGGGAGAAAATATTTGAAAGCCATCTATCTGACAAGAGATTTCTCTTCAGAATATACCAAGAACTTCTACAACTCAACAAAAAGCAAACACCCTGATTCAAAAATGGATAAAAGACTTGAATAGATGGTTCTTCAAAAAGATGTACAAACGACTAAGCACTTGAATAGATGCTCCATATCACTAAATGCGTGTTTATATATTTGTGTGCATGCATACACACACAAGCACACACACACACATACACAAGCAGAAAACAAGTATTGGTGAGGAAGTGAGGGAGTAGGAAGCATTGTGATGTGTCAGAGGGAATGTAGAATGATACAGCTGCTTTGCAAAAGAGTATGGCAGTTTTTCAGATATTGAAAAATAGAATTACTCCATGATCCAGGAATCTTACTCTGAGGTATACCCAAAGGAACTGAAATCAGGGTCTTAAATATTTGTACTCTAGTGTTTAGAGCAGTAATAATCAGAGTAACTAAAATATGAGAGCAACCTACGTGTTCATTCACTGGTTCCTGGATAAGCAAAGTGTGGTATACTCATAGAATACAATATTATTCAGTGTGAAGAAGGAAAAGATCTAGGAATGTGCTACAACATGGATGAATCTTGAGGACATTTAGCTTCCAAAAATGCCATTTTTGTGACTTTTAGTGAGTCATAACAATACAACTACTTATTTCAATTATATGGGGTACTTAGTGTAGTCAAAACCATAGATCTGGGAGGGTAATGATGCTTTTCATGTGTTTATGGAACAAAAAGGAAAGTTAGGTTTAAAAGATATAGAGTTACAGTTTTAAAACGTAGAAAAGAATTAGAAAGATAAATGGCGATGTTGATCGCCCGATAATATGAATGTATTTAATATTACTGAACGCTGCACTTTATAATAATTAACATGTTATATTTTATGTTATTTGATTTTACCAACATACAAAATTGGGAAAGAATGTAATACGAGGGAAGGGAGTGGACCTGGGATACAGCAGACAGTAATCAGATGGGCGAGACACTGCATACGTTGAAGGAGAAGAGCTGAGAGTCTTCATTACTCTGAGGGTGTATTAAATAGATATGTGTGGGTGTACTGCTATCCCCCGTGGGTTATCTTAAAGAGTCTTTAATAAAGTCCATAAGGCTTGCTGAGGCTTTTTTAAAAACTGGATAACCTAGGAGATAATTAAAGGGTGGTACTTAAGTCTATGTCTAGGTTGACAGATTTTGCAGGGAGCACGAACCCGAGAACAGTGGAAGTCCTGAGAGTGTAAGTACATGGAAATTAGAAAAAAAATAAAGGGAATTAGGAAAACTTTGGACTTCGAAGGTCATGTATTAATGCGTCAGACCTGAGGTCTCTAAGGAGTTATATACACAGTTGCTATTTGGATTACTTGTTGATAAAGACCAGTGGAAAAACTAGAGTCGTTTCCAAGTGTAGGTAAGATATACTGAGAGGATGGAGGTGGAAAGTAGGGAGGCCCAGAGAAAAGTGGGAAGGTCATATTGGGCTACGGTGGTGGTAATATCCAGCAGAACAGATGCTAGGGGAGAGTATGGATTCATCTTTCTTCTTTCGATTCCCCACCTCATCCTTAATAATTCTTTGGGACTGTTTCATTGCTCTGTGACGCAGGTACAGTATTCGCGTGAGGAGACTACACCCTCAGTGTCCAGCTGTCTGAGGCCTCAGTGTGCTTCAAGTGATGGAGAACTCTTTCTTCTTTATGAGAAGAGTTAGTACCTCGTAGCTAAACTTAGGCTGGAGCTTATGCAATATTGATTCCGTTTTATATATACTGTTGGCATAGAGGTTCCTCCTCCTCTTTTCTTGACCATTCTGAAATGAATCTATATTTCTCAATATTTGGGTATATCAGATAAATACATTAAGGAAAGGAATCTTATATATTGCTCCCTGCATAGTTTGCTCTTTCTTGTTTCTCCTTTACCTTTACTAAATTAGCACAGGGAGAGACCTTGAAATGTTCTAATCAGGAGAGGTTAGAACATCATATTTCTAGAGAGGTTGGTTGGACAGAGCAGGGGTCCCAGTGAAAATCAAAGCTTCTGTTTCTACTTGGAAGTGTACCTGTATAGAGTAGAGGGCTCCAGGAAATATCCTGGAATATTCCAATGTCCCTGCAGGAGATCATTAAGCGAGGCAGGATGTGGTAGCAGATCAGGGTCCTATGACATGTTTGTCAGTCATCTGATGTGAGATTCTCAGAGCCAATCCCATATGGTAGGACTGACTGCAGAGTGAGGCAGCACCTGTGAAAACCTTTGATCGCATGTTAAAGATGAAGCTCTGATTCTGGGGAGAATTCTGTTGCCTGACTGAATGTCACTCTTCGGTGGGGATGAGATTCTGTGCTTTTCTTCTCTTGATGACCACTGACTGAAAATCTTTAGAGGATCATGTCTAGAAAGCATTCTTGATTTAATTTCTTAAAGAAGAAAACATAGAAAACATTTTTATCCACTTCCAAATTGAGGATCAAGGGGAATGACATCAGCGAAAACGTCAGAGTCGGGAGCTCTGGCTTGTGTCCATCGCCAGAAACACGGACATACGTGGTCAAACCTGTCAGAATGATCTTTTCAACACATGTCAGTTTTCTTTTCTTTTCACCCTGTAGATTTATCTTTCATTGAAACTTAACTTACTACAGGATGTGGAGAATAAACAGGAAAGGTGAAACTGTATTTCCTGATGAAAGAATCAGTAAGTCACATTAGCTGTTCTGAGCTATGTCTTACCCACCGTGACTGTAATTAAAACAAACAAACACTTTTTTTTTGGTAAGTCAGTTCTGACATTTCCTCGTTAAAGACGAGGTAACAGATACAGACTTAGATCTCCCAGAATTGAGCAAACTTTTGATTGTACCTGTGCTGAATATATGAGCATGACCTGCTATAAATCTTCATGATACTGATTGCCACAACTGACAAATTCCCTTTTTCCACTCCTGATATGTTGCATGTAAGGAATGCACAGGTCACTAACCCCAGCTGGTCACAGGTAAACTCTGCCACATGGATTACTGCATGTTTTCCTGCCGGAAGACTACACATTCTTTTTTTTTTTTTTTGGTGGTACGCGGGCCTCTCACTGCTGTGGCCTCTCCCGTTGCGGAGCACAGGCTCCGGACGCACCGGCCCAGCGGCCATGGCTCACGGGCCCAGCCGCTCCGCGGCATGTGGGATCTTCTCGGACCGGGGCACGAACCCGTGCCCCCTGCATCCGCAGGCAGATTCTCAACCACTGCGCCACCAGGGAAGCCCGACTACACATTCTTGAGTATCATGCCTGCAGAGTATCAGGACTCTTCTTTTTTCTGGATAATTTTATGAGAAAAATATAAATTGTATTTGCATATTCTTCATGTTTTTATTTATCCATTCTCTTTCAAGTCCTAAGTGCAGATATTAAAATGATTTCCAAGAGGGTGGTAAATAAGACAGCTACGTATATGCTCCAAAATTAGCAAAAAAGCATAATACAATTGTAAATGCATTAATGTGTGATTAATATGTAGATATTTATGTAAAAGCAATTTTAGTAATGCTTTGTGGAGAGCTTCAGAATCTAGGTATTAAAATAAAAGAAGGAGTTCTTGAAACTCTCAGGGAATTATAGGGAAGTCTTTGTGTCTATAAATATCAACCTGAAATAATGCATATTCTCAGAAATAAACTAAGCATAAAATTGTAGGAAGAAACTTCATGAAATGAAAGAGCGTGTGCTGGCCATACAAGAAAAATAATATTCTCAGAGAATAATGAACAGTGTGGAGTTCAGCAGAAGGGTAATACAGACTCAGGCAGTAAATCTTTGGAGACCCTAATTATGAGTTCCTGATATTTCATCTTTGGAGAGACAGTAGTCAGTCATTTGAAATATGATGTTATAAGATGACGTTAACATACTTAAATACTTTCGTTTAGAAATGACCACTTAGAACCAGAATAAATGAAAGAGATCACAAAAGTATGTTTTTGTTGATTTTTAAAGACCTCAGGTGAGTGCTGATAATTTAAAAATCCATGATGTCTTTCACTGCAAAGTAAAGAAACTGTTAGAGTGGAGCGATGACTGGACTGGATGTCAATATTCTGACATCGGCTGAGTGTGATTCGTGTTTGGTAATTGCAGTCATTGTTGCTTTTGTTGTGGTCATCCATTTACAATGCTTGGTGTCAGTTGATTTATCTGTTGTAAAAATAAAATACAGTCTGTGTGTGTAAAAAAACATACGTGATGTCTTGATAAAGTTGTATGGAATTTGAGATCCAGAAAAAAGCATTTATTTTCTGTAATGCTAGGATGCTAATTGGACATTTTTGCAAGAAAGGGATTTCAGGATGCAAAAATCTCATGTCTCTAAGGTGGGAAGTCAGTTCATTGTGGAACATTCTATTAAACTTGTGTGAGTGGAGAAATAATCCTTTGCAAGGAAGAGGTCTCGATTCCCTTTTTAATAGTTAGTGGTTTATAGTATACCGAATGAGGAAAATGGCTATTTCTGAACTTTAGAAAAAAAGAATATAGTTTTTCTGCGTTTATATTGAGAAGCTGATGTAGAATATCCAAAATTCTTTATTTTGAAAAACAATGTAATTAATTTGACATAATTCATATATATTGAACCTGTGGTACACACACACAATAAAACTTACATTCAAAAAATGTTTTGCACTTAAGAAATATTTTCTAGTGTAGTCAATTTACAATGTTGTGGGTTTTTTAATACATGTTTATTGGAGTATAATTGCTTTCTAACACTGTATTACTTTGTGCTTTACAACAAAGTGAATCACCTATAGGTATACGTATATTCCCCTTATCCCCCCTCTTGAGCCTCCCTCCACCCTCCCTATCCCACCCCTCTGGGGGTCATAAAGCACCGAGCTGATCTCCCTGGCTATGTGGCCGCTTACCACTAGCTCTTTTACATTTGGTAATGTATATATGTCAGTGCTACTCTCTCACTACGTCCCTGTCTCCCCTTCCACCCTGTGTCCTTAAGTCCGTTCTCTACATCTGTGCCTCTAGTCCTGTCCTATCACTAGGTTCGTCAGTACCATTTTTCTACATTCCATATATATGTGTTCATGTATGGTATTTGCTTTTCTCTTTCTAACTTACTTCACTCTGTATGACAGACTCTAGGTCCAACGACCTCACTACAAATAACTAAATTTTGTTCCTTTTTATGGCTGAGTAATATTCCATTATATATATGGGCTACATCTTCTTTATATATTCATCCATCAGTGGACATTTAGGTTGCTTCTATATCCTGGCTATTGTAAACAGTGCTACAGTGAACATTGTGGTACATGTATCTTTTTTTTTTTTTTTGTGGTACGCGGGCCTCTCACTGTTGTGGCCTCTCCCATTGCAGAGCGCAGGCTCCGGACGCGCAGGCTCAGCGGCCATGGCTCACGGGCCCAGCCGCTCTGCGGCATGTGGGATCTTCCCGGACCGGGGCACGAAGCCGTGTCCCCTGCATCGGCAGGTGGATTCTCAACCACTGCGCCACCAGGGAAGCCCCATGTATCTTCTTGAATTATGGTTTTCTCCAGGTATATGCCCAGTAGTGGGATTGCTGGGTCATATGATAGTTCTATTTTTAGCTTTTAAGGAACCTCCATACTGTTCTCCATAGTGACTGTATCAGTTTACATTCCCACCAACAGTGCAGGAGGGTTCCCTTTTCTCCACCCCCTCTGCAGCCTTTATACATTGTTGTATTAATTTCTGTATAATTAATTAATTATAATTAATTATATATACATATAATTAATATATATATTCTTTTCCATTATGGTTTAACACAGGATATTGAATATAGTTTCCTCTGCTATACAGTAGGTCTTTGTGGGTTGTCCATCCTATGTAGAATAGTTTGCTTCTGCTATTCCAAAACTCCCAATCTTTCCTTCGCTCTCTCCTTGGCAACCACAACTCTGTTTTCTGTATCTGTGTGTTTGTTTCTGTTTCACTGACATATTCATTTGTGTCCTGTTTTCGATCCCACATATAAGTGATATTATATGCTACTTGTCTTTCTGTTTCTGACTTACTTCACTTAGTATCATTATCTCTAGGTCCATCCATGTTGCTGCAAATGCCATTATTTCATTCTTTTTATGTCTGAGTAATATCTGTTGTATATGTATGCCACACCTTCTTTATACATTCATTTTTCAATGAGCATTTAGGTTGTTTCCAAGTCTTGGCTATTATAAATAGTGCTGCTATGAACATAGGGTTTCATGTGTCTTTTTGAATTATAGTTTTGTCTGGATATATGTCCACAAGTGAGATTGCTAGATCATATGGCAACTCTCTTTATAGCATTTTTGAGGAACCTCCATACCGTTTTCCATAGTGGGTGCACCTACTTACATGGCCACCAACAGTGTAGAAGGGTTCCTTTTTCTCCATATCCCCTCCAGCATTTGTTAATTGTAGATTTTTTTAATGATGGCCATTCTGATCTGTGTGAAGTGATACCTCATTGTAATTTGGATTTGCATTTCTCTAATCATTAGTGATGATGAGCATCTTTTCATGTGCCTGTTGGCTCTACTTATGTCTTCTTTGGAGAAATGTTTATTTAGGTCTTCTACCCATTTTTCCACTGAGTTATTTGTTATTTTGTTGTTGAGTCGTATGAGCTGTTTGTATAGTTTGGAAATTAAGCCCTTGTCAGTCTCATCATTTGCTAATATTTTCTCCCAGTCCATAGGGTGTATTTTCATTTTGATTATGGTTTCCTTTGCTGTGCAACAGCTTATAAGTTTGGTTAGTTCTTGTTTCTTTTTTGATTTTACAGTAAGTCTCCTCCATATGAACAAGTTCTGTTCCAAGAGTGCGTTTGTAAGTCCAATTTGTTTGTAAGTCCCACAAAGTTAGCCTAGGTACCCAACTTACACAGTCGGCTCTATGGTATTGTACCGTAATATGTTTATAATACTTTCCATGCAAACAATACATAAAAAACAAACACAAAAATAAAGAAAATGTTTTTAATCTGATAGTACAGTAAGTAGAAAAGTACAGTAGTACAGTACGACAGCTTTGATACTGGGGCTGGCATGGAGGGAAGAGGCAAGAAGAGTTACTGACTGGAGGAGGCAGAGGAGGTGGGAGAAGGTAGAGGTGGAGGATTATCAGCAGTAGGAGACAGAGGGCAAGCTGCCATTTCACTCACGCCTGACATTGATGGCAGAGGTTTTGGTTCCTTGCTGGATTTCATTCTATCTACCCTCTTGAAAAAATGATCCATTGATGTCTGGGTAGTAGTTCCTTTTTTCTCATCATAGGTGACAAGGTAGCGTAGCACTGGATTGCATTCTGAATGGTTGCCACCTTTGGGTACCATTCTAGGTTCGGGTCCTATACCTCAAAAACGAACAGTGCTTCCTCAAATAAAGAAGATTCCGTTGCCATTCTCTGTGTCGTGAATCTCTTCAGTTCTTCTGTTACCTCGTCTTCCTCCTGTCCCTCTTCATCCTTTCTCTGGACCTCCAATTCCATCAGCAAGCTCCTCATGTTGCACAGCAAGGAGTTCAATGAAGTCGTCCTCTTGCAGATCTAGCTGCAGCTTCTCTCTGTGGGTCACTACGTTGCTGAAGACCTCTTCAGACTTCTGATCTACCTTCTCAAATCCACAAAAATCACGAACAAACTGTGGGCAAAGTTTCTTCCAAACTCCATCCACGGTGCCCACCATACCCTCACACCGTGCAAAGTCAGTGTTTTTTATGGTCTTGTGGATGTTATAGTCCTTCCAAAGTTGTCCCTAGGTTGTTCCTGATTTGTCACTTACCTTCACTGCCTGACAAAAAGTGGGACATAAGTAATATTTCTTGAAAGTCACTTTAACTCCCTGGTCCATAGGTTGAATGAGCAATGTAGTATTCGGTGGCAGATGCACTACTTTGACGTTGAGATGAAAGTCATTCGTGGATGGGGGATGGCCCAGAGCATTGTCGAGCAGCAAAAGAATGTTTTGCTGGAATGTCCTTCTCCAAGCGATATTTCTCTACATCTGGGATAAAGTGGTGGTAAAAGCAGTCCTGGAACGTGGCCTGTGCAATCCAGGATTTAGGGTTATGCTTCCACACAACAGGAAGAGAGCCCTTGGCTATGTTTTTAAGGGTTCTTGGGTTCTCTGAATGATAAACTAAGAGAGGCTTCAGCTTCAATTCACCAGAAGCATTGCCACGAAACAACAGTTAGCCTATCCTTTGCTGTTTTACAGCCCGGCATCAACTTTTCCTCCTTACTGATGTAATTTTGGTCTGGCATCTTCCAGTACAGTTGTGTCTCATCCACATTAAAAACCTGGTCGGGTAAATACACACCATCATCAATCATTTCTTAAAGTGTTTCCGGAAGTTCCTGGACATCTACCCTATATGCACTTGCTGCCTCTCCACTTACTTTTACATTGTGAAATTTGGCCCTAGCCTTGAACCGATGAAACCAGCCATGGCTGACATTAAAAGATGTGCCCTCTGATTCTTTTCCGTGTTTCTTCAAGTCTTCATAAAGGCCTTTAGCTTTCTCTTGAATCAGCATTAAGCTGAGCAGGACTCAGCGCTGATGTTGGTCTTGCATCTGCACACTGAGAAGTTTCTCCATCTCCTCCACCACTTTTCCATGCTTCTTCGATATTTTGTCAACATCGTCAGCACAGCAGACTTCACATGTTCCAAGATCTTGTCCTTGGTCTTTAGATTTGTGCCAGTGATTGAATGATTCATGTTATAAGAATGAGCGATGTCTAACATCTTTTTGCCTCGATCCACTCTCTCAATTACTTTCACTTTTCTTTCCATCATTATCGCTTGGCGCTTCTTAACAGTACCAGCTACATCACCACTGCTTTTACACTTGCCTCCAGACATCTTGGCCTTGAAATAAAGGTACTGTACTACTGTACTCTATAATACAGTACTGTAAAGCACACAAAAGCACAACCACTTATAGAGGATGCATGCACGTGACAATGTATGCCAGATACACAAACTAACTTACATGATTTGACACGCGAATGGACGTTTGCATCTTTGAAAGTTTTCAACTTGAAAGTTTGTATGTAGGTGACACTGTATTTCTGCTGCCTCGGGAGAACTACCTAGGAAAACTGTGGTATGATTTACGTCAGAGAATGTTTTGCTTATGTTCTCTTCTAGGAGTTTGAAGGTGTCTTATCTTATATTTAAGCATATAAGCCGTTTGGAGTTGATTTTTGTGTATGCTGTGAGGGTATGTTCTGACTTCACTGATTTGCATATGGCTGTCCAACTTTCAAAACACCACTTGCTGAAGAGACTATCTTTTCTCCACTGTATATTCTTGCCTCCTTTGTCGAAGGTTAATTGACCATAGGTGTGTGGGTTTATTTCTGGGATCTCTATTCCATTCCATTGATCCATGTATCTATTTCTGTGGCAATACCATGCGGCTTTGATTACTTTAACTTTGTAGTATTGTCTGAAATTTAGGAGGGTTATGCCTCCTGCTTTGTTCTTTTTCCTCAGGATTGTGTTGACAGTTCTGACTTTTTATGGTTCCAGATATATTTTAGGATTATTCTAGTTCTGGGGGAAATGTCATGGGTATTTTGATAGGGATCACATTAAATCTGTAGATTGCTTTGGGTAATATAGCCATTTTAACAGTATTAATTCTTCCCATCCAAGAGCATGGGATGTCTTTCCATTTCTTTGAATCATCTTCAGTTTCCTTTACTAATGTTTTGTAGTTTTCAGCATATAAATCTTTCACCTCCTTGATGAGAGTTTTATTCGTAAGTCTTTTATTTTTTTTGATGCCATTTAAAAAAGGGATTGTTTGTTCACATTTCCTTTCTGATATTTCATTGTTAGTGTAAAGAAATGCAACCAGGGACTTCCCTGGTGTCTCCATGGTTGAGAATCTGCCTGCAAATACAGGGGACATGGGTTTGAGCCCTGGTGCAGGAAGATCTCACATGCCGTGGAGAAACTAAACCTGTGTGCCACAGCTACTTAGCCTGCACACTAGAGCCCGTGAGCCACAAATACTGAGCCCGTGTGTCACAACTACTTATGCCCGCATGCCTAGAGCCCATGCTCTGCAACAAGAGAAGCCACTGCAATGAGAAGCCTGTGCACCACAATGAAGACTAGTCCCCAGTGGCCACAACTAGCAAAAGCCTGTGCACAGCAATGAAGATCCAATGCAGCCAAAATAAATTAACAAAAAAGAAAAACAAGAAATGCAACCAATTTATGTATGTTAATCTTGTATCCTGCTACTTTGCTATATTTGTTTATCAATTCTAGTAGGTTTTGGGTGGAATTTTTAGGATTTCCTTTATATATATTATCATGTCATCTGCAAATGATGACAAATTTACCTCTTCCCTTCCAATTTGGTTAGAGTTTTTTCTTTTTTCTGTCTGATTGTTGTGGCTAGGACTTCCAGTACTATGTTGAAGAGAAGAGGTGAGAGTGGGAATCCTTGTCTTGTTCCGGATTTTAGCGGGAAGGCTTTCACCTTAGGAACATTGAGTATTATATTGCCTGTGGGCTTGTCATAAATAGCTTCTATTATGTTGAGATATGTTTCCTCTATACCCACTTTGGTAAGTGTTTTTATGATGAATGGATACTGAAGTTTTTCAAATGCTTTTTCGGCATCTATTGAGATGATCATTTTTTTTGTTTTTTTCCTTTGTTGATGGGGTGTATCATGTTGATTGATTTGCCTATGTTGAAACAACTTTGTGACACTGGGGTGAATCAAATTTGGTCATGGTGTATGATCCTCTTATGTGTTGTCAGATTCAGTTTTCTAATATTCAGATGAGAATTTTTGCATCTAAATTTATCGAAGATATTGGCCTGCAATTTTCTTTTTTGATAGTGTCTTTCTCTGTGCTTTTTTTTGGAAAGTCTTTATTGAATTTGTTCCAATATTGCTACTGTTTTGTTTTGGTTTGTTGTTTGTGAGGCATGTGGGATCTCAGCTCCACCACCAGGGATTGTACTCACACCCCCTGCACTGGAAGGTGAAATCTTAACTGCTGGACCACCAGAAAAGTCCTCATCTGTTTTTTGTTTGTTTGTTTTAGTCAATTTCTTTCTTTATTTTTGGATGCATTGGGTGTTCGTTGCTGTGCACGGGCTCTCTCTAGTTGTGGTGAGCAGGGGCTACTCTTCATTGTGGTGTGCAGGCTGTTCATTTCGGTGGCTTCTTTTTTTGCAGAGCATGGGCTCTAGGTGTGCAGGCTTCAGCAGTTGTGGCTATCAATCTCAGTAATTGTGGCTCATGGGATGTAGAGTGCAGGCATAGTCGTTGTGGCACACAGGCTTAGTTGTCCCATGGCATGTGGGATCTTCCCAGACCAGGGCTCGAACCGATGTCCCCTGCATTGGCAGATGGATTCTTAACCACTGTGCCACCAGAGAAGTCACCCCACCTGTTTTTGATATCAAGGTGATGATGGCTTCATAGAATGTCTTTGGAAGTATCCCTTACTCTTCAATCGTTTTGAAGAGTTTGAGAAGAATTAGTGTAAGTTCTTTTTTGTATATTTGGTAGAATTTGTCTGTGAAATCATCTGATCCTGGACTTTTGTTGGTAAGGAGTTTTTTAAAATTACAGATTCTATTTTGCTTTTAGTGATCAGTATGTTCAAGTTATCTATTTCTTCTTGATTCAGTTTTGTTTGGCTGTAAAAAACCAACATATATTTTAACGTAATTTTAGCAACTAAATACTTACCATGTATTAGACCACAAAAGAGTGAAGAAAACAATATTAAAACAGTTTTTCAAATAGAAAAAGTATTGAAATATTTTTAAGAAATTGGGATAATAATGCTAATTACAATAATGACAAATTGTTCTGAACTTAAAGACTACTTTATTGGGCTTCCCTGGTAACGCAGTGGTTGCGAGTCTGCCTGCCGATGCCTGAGACACGGGTTCATGCCCTGGTCTGGGAGGATCCCACATGCCATGGAGCGGCTGGGCCCGTGAGCCATGGCCGCTGAGCCTGCGCGTCCAGAGCCTGTGCTCCGCAACGGGAGAGGCCACAACAGTAAGAGGCCCGCCTACCACACACAAAAAAAGACTACCTAAGATGCTTATTATATGCTTATTATAAGCATGATATTATATGCTTATATATTATATATGCTTATTATATGCTTATTATATTCTTATTATAGGCATGATATATGCTTATTGTTTTATTGTTTTAAAATACATGGAATGTTTTCTCCTTTCTAATGTAATTCTTTTATTTTACCTGTATATTGTGAAAAAAATGTAGTTGCACATAATATAAAAATTATACTTTAATAGGAGATATTAATCCGTTTACAGTTACTATAGTACTGAAAACACTTAGGTTTAGAGTTACCATGTTATTGAGTGCTCTTATTTATTTATTTATTTAAAAATATTTAATTTTGGGGGGGCATAAATTATTTATTTATTTTTATCATCTTTATTGGACTATAATTGCTTTACAGTGGTGTGTTAGTTTCTGCTTTATAACAAAGTGAACAAGCTCTACATATACATATATCCCCTTATCTCCTCCCTCTTGCGTCTCCCTCCCACCCTCCGTATCCCACCGTCTAAGTGGTCACAAAGTACTGAGCTGATCTCCCTGTGCTATGCAGCTGTTTCCTACTAGTTATCTGTTTTACATTTGGTAGTATATATAAGTCCATGTCACTCTCTCACTTCGTCAAGGCTTACCCTTCCCCCTCCCCATGTCCTCAAGTCCATTCTCTATGTCTGCGTCTTTATTCCTGTCCTGCCCCTAGGTTCTTCCCAACCATTTTCTTTCTTTTTTTTTTAGATTCCATATATATGTGTTAGCATACAGTATTTGTTTTTCTCTTTCTGACTTACTGCACTCTGTATGACAGACTCTAGGTCCATCCACCTCAGTACAAATAACTCAATTACATTTCTTTTTATGGCTGAGTAATATTCCATTTTATATTGAAGATGTGCAACATCTTCTTGATCCATTCATCAGTTGATGGACACTTAGATTGCTTCCATGTGCTGGCTATTGCAAATAGAGCTCCAATGAACATTATGGAACATGACTCTTTTTGAATGATGGTATTCTCTAGGTGTATGCCCAGTACTGGGATTGCTGTATCATATGGTAGTTCTATTTTTAGGTTTTTAAAGAACCTCCATACTATTCTTGAGAGTGGGTGTATCAATTTACACTCCCACCAACGGGGCAAGAGGGTTCTATTTTCTCCACACCTCTGCAGCATTTATTGTTTCTAGATTTTTGGATGATGACCATTCTTACCTGTGTGTGGTGATACCTCATTGTAATTTTGATTTGCATTTCTCTGATGATCAGTGATGTTGAGCATTCTTTCATGTGTTTGTTGGCAATCTGTATAACTTCTTTGGAGAAATGTCTATTTAGGTCTTCTGCCCATTTATGGATTGGGTTGTTTGTTTTTTTGATATTGATCTGCATGGGCTGCTTGTAAAGTTTGGAGATTAATCCTTTGTCAGTTGCTTCATTGGAAAATATTTTCTCTCATTCTGAGGGTTGTCTTTTCATCTTGTTTACGTTTTCCTTTGTTGTGCAAAAGCTTTTAAGTCTCATTAGGTCTCATTTGTTTATTTTTGTTTTTATTTCCATTTCTCTAGGAGGTGGGTCAAAAAGGATCTTGCTGTGATTGATGTCATAGAGTGTTCTGCCTATGTTTTTTCCTCTAAGAGTTTTATAGTGTCTGGGCTTACATTTAGGTCTTTAATCCATTTTGAATTTATTTTTGTGTATGGTGTTAGGGAGTCTTCTAATTTCATTCTTTTACCTGTAGATGTCCAGTTTGCCCAGCACCACTTACTGAAGAGGCCATGATTTCTCCATTGTATATTCTTGTCTCCTTTATCAAAACTAAAGTGACCATATGTGCATAGGTTTATCTCTGGGTTTTCTCTCCTGTTCCATTGATCTATATTTCTGTTTTTGTGCCACTACCATACTGTCTTGACTACTGTAGCTTTGTAGTATTGTCTGACGTCAGGGAGCCTGATTTTTCTAGCTCTGTTCTTCTTCTCAAGATTGCTTTGGCTGTTCAGAGTCTTTTGTGTTTCCATACAAATTGTGAATTTTTTTTGTTCCAGTTGTCTGAAAAATGCCATTGGTACTTTGATATGGATTGCATTGAATCTGTAGGTTGCTTTGGGTAGTATAGTCATTTTCACTATGTTGATTCTTCCAATCCAAGAACATGGTATATCTCTCTATCTGTTTGTGTCATCTTTGATTTCTTTCCTCAGTGTCTTATAGTTTGTTGAGTAAACGTCTTTTGTCTCCTTAGGTAGGTTTATTCCTAGGTATTTTATTCTTTTTGTTGCAGTGGTAAATGGGAGTGTTTCCCTAATTTCTCTTTCAGATTTTTCATTTTAGTGTATAGGAATGAAAGAGATATGTGTACGTTAATTTTGTATGCTGCAACCTTACCAGATTGATTGATTAAGTCTAGTAGGTTTCTGGTAGCATCTTTAGGATTCTCTATGTATAGTATCATGTCATCTGCAAACAGTGAGAGCTTAACTTCTTATTTTCTGATTTGGATTCCTTTTATTTCCTTTTCTTCTCTGGTTGCTGTAGCTAAAAATTCCAGAAGTGTGTTGAATCATAGTGGTGAGAGTGGGCAACCTTGTCTTGCTTCTAATATTGGTGGAAATGGTTTCACTTTTTCACCATTGAGAATGATGTTGGCTGTGGGTTTGTCATATATGGCTTTTATTATGTTAAGGAAAGTTCCCTCTATGCCTACTTTCTTGGGTTTTTAAAAAATCATAAATGGTTATTTAATATTGTCAGAAGAATTTTCTGCATCTATTGAGATGATCATATGGTTTTTATCCTTCAGTTTTTTAGTATGGTGTATCACATTGATTTGCATATATTGAAGAATCCTTGCATCCCTTGGATAAACCCCACTTGATCTTGGTGTATGATCCTTTTAATGCTCTGTTGATTTCTGTTTGCTAGTATTTTGGTGTGGATTTTTCCATCTATGTTAATCAGTGATATTGACCTGTAGTTTTCTTTCTTTGTGACATCTTTGTCTGGTTTTGGTATCAGGGAGATGGTGGTCTCATAGAATAAGTTTGGGAGAGATCCTCCCTCTGCTCTATTTTGGAAGAGTTTGAGAAGGATAGGTGTTAACTCTTCTCTAAATGTTTGATGGAATTTGCATGTGAAGCCATCTGGTCCTGGGCTTTTGTTTGTTGGAATATTTATAATCACAGTCTCAATTTCAGTGCTTGGGATTGGTTTGTTTATAGTTTCTATTTCTTCCTGGTTCAGTCTTGGAAGGCTGTGCTTTTCTAAGAATTTGTCCATTTCTTCCAGGTTGTCCATTTTATTGGCCTATAGTTGCTTGCAGTAATCTCTCATGATCCTTTATATTTCTGCAGTGTCAGTTGTTACTTCTCCTTTTTCATTTGTAATTCTATTGATTTGAGTCCTGTCCCTTCTTTTCTTGATGAGTCTGGCTAATGGTTTATCAATTTTGTCTATCTTCTCAGGGAACCAGCTTTTAGTTTGTTTGATCTTTGCTGTTGTTTCCTTCATTTATTTTTCATTTATTTCTGATATGATCTTTATGATTTCTTTCCTCTGCTGACTTTGTTTTTTTTTTTTTCTTTCTTTCTCTAATTGCTTTAGGTGTAAGGTTAGCTTGTTTATTTGAGATGTTTCTTGTTTCTTGAGGTAGGATTTTATTGCTATAAACTTCCCTCTTAGAACTCCTTTTGCTGCATCCCATAGGTTTTGGGTCTTCATGTTTTCATTGTCATTTGTTTCTAGGTATTTTTAAATTTCCTCTTTGATTTCATCAGTGATGCCTTGGTTATTAAGTAGAGTATTTTTTAGCGTCCATGTGTTTGTATTTTTTACAGATTTTTTTTCCTGTAATTGATATCTAGTCTGATAGCATTGTGGTTGGAAAAGATACTTGATAATGATTTCAATTTTCTTAAATTTACCAAGGCTTGATTTGTGACCCAAGATATGATCTATCCTGGAGAATGTTCCACGAGCCCTTGAGAAAAAGTGTATTCTGTTGTTTTTGGATGGAATGTCCTGTGAGTATCAATTAAGTCCATCTTGTTTAATGTATCATTTTAAAGCTTGTGTTTCTTTATTTATTTTCATTTTGGATGATCTGTTCATTGGTGAAAGAGGGGTGCTAAAGTCCCCTACTATGATTGTGTTACTGTCGATTTCCCCTTTTATGGCTGTTAGCATTTGCCTTATGTATTAAGTTGCTCCTATGTTGGGTGCATAAGTATATAGAATTGTTATATCTTTTTCTTGGATTGATCCCTTGATGATATGTAGTGTCCTTCTTTGTTTCCTGTAATAGTCTTTATTTTAAAGTCTTTTTTGTCGGATATGAGAATTGCTACTCTAGCTTTCTTTTGATTTCCATTTGCATGGATTATCTTATTCCATCCCCTAACTTTCAGTCTGCATGTGTCCCCAGGTCTCAAGTGGGTCTCTTGTAGACCACATATATACCAGTTATGTTTTTGGATCCATTCAGCCAGTCTATGTCTTTTGGTTGGAGCATTTAATCCATTTACATTTAAGGTAATTATTGATATGTATGTTCTTATGACCATTTTCTTAATTGTCTTGGGTTTGTTATTGTAGGTCTTTTCCTTCTCTTGTGTTTCCTGCCTAGAGAATTTCCTTTAGCATTTCTTGTAAAGCTGGTTTGGTGGTGCTAAATTCTCTTAGTTTTTGCTTGTCTGTAAAGATTTTAATTTCTCTGTCAAATCTGAATGAGATCTTTGCTGGTTCGAGTAATCTTGGTTGTAGCTTTTCCCCTTTCATCACTTTAAATATGTCCTGCCAGTCCCTTCTGGCTTGCAGAGTTTCTGCTGAAAGATCATCTGTTAACCTTACGGGGATTCCCTTGTATGTTATTTGTTGTTTTTCCCTTGCTGCTTTTAATATTTTTTCTTTGTTATTTAATTTTTGATAGTTTGATTAATATATGTTTTGGCATGTTTCTCCTTGGGTTTATCTTGTATGGGACTCTCTGCACTTCCCGGACTTGATTAATGATTCCCTTTCCCATATTAGGGAACTTTTCAACGAAAATCTCTTCAAATATTTTCTCAGTCTCTTTCTTTTTCTCTTCTACTTCTGGGACCCTGATATTCGAATGTTGGTGTGTTTAATGTGGTCCCAGAAGTGTCTCAGATTGTCCTCAATTCTTTTCATTCTTTTTTCTTTATTCTGCTCTGCAGTAGTTATTTCCACTATTTTATCTTCCAGGTCATTTATCCATTCTTCTGCCTCAGTTATGCTGCTATTGTTTCCTTCTTGAGAATTTTAAATTCCATTTATTGTGTTGTTCATCATTGTTTGTTTGCTCTTTAGTTCTTCTAGGTCCTTGTGAAATGTTTCTTGTATATTCTCCATTCCAGTTCCAAGATTTGGGATCATCTTTACTATCATTACTCTGAATTCTTTTTCAGGTAGACTGCCTGTTTTCTCTACATTTGTTTGGTCCGGTGAGTTTTTACCTTGCTCCTTCATCTGCTGTGTGTTTCTCTGTCTTCTCATTTGGCTTTGGGGACTGTGTTTGGGGTCACCTTTTTGCAGGCTGCAGATTCGTAATTCCCATTGTTTTGGTGTCTGCCTCCAGTGACTAAGGTTGGTTCAGTGGGTTGTGCAGGCTTTCTGGTGGAGGGGACTGGTGCCTGTGTTCTGGTGGGTATGTCTGGATCTTGTCCTTCTGGTGGGCAATTCTGCATCCGGTGGTGTGTTTTGGGGTGTCTGTGGCCTTATTATGATTTTAGTCAGCCCCTTTGCTAATGGGTGGGCCTGCATTCCTGTCTTGCTAGTTGTTTGGCATGGGATGTCCGGCACCATATCTTGCTGGTCTCTGACTGGAGCCAGGTCTCAGCATGGAGACGGATATCTCTGGGAGAGTTTTCATCGTTTGATATTATAAGGTGCTGGAGGTCTCTGGTAGATAAATGTCCTGAACTTGGCTCTCTCACCTCAGAGGCACAGGCCTGACACATGGCCGGAGCAGCAAGATCCTGTCAGCCACACGGCTGGGGGTGAGAGCAAGAGGTAGCTTTGGTACATCTCAAAGACCACCAATGGGATTCACTGACCATTTTCTCCCCAGACGTGAAGAAAACAAAATTCAGTCTTCGTCTAGTCAGCCACTTTGGTAGCCAGCCTCCAAGATGGCCCTAATTATCCCCTAATTATCTCCCAGTCTTCATCTACCTGTGTGTCTCCTCACACTTGAAAAAAGCTCACTGTTTAACTAATAAGAAATTGCAGAAATGACAAAGTGCAGTTTCCAAGTTTATCAAAGGCATTGCAGCTTCTGCTTTGGTTTCTGCTAGATCACTCATCCTGGGGTAATCCAGCTTCCATGTCATGAGGACACTCAAGCAGCCCTAAGGAGAGATCCATGTGTCAAGGAACTGAGGCCTCTTACTTACAACCATGTGAGTGAGTCATCTCAGAAGTCAAAAGATTTAATTTTATTTATTTTTTGTTGCATTGGGTCTTCGTTGCTGCACAAGGTTTCTCTAGTTGTGTCACACAGGGGTTACTCATCGTTGCGGCGCACGGGTTTCTCCTTGCAGTGGTTTCTCTTGTTGTGGAGTATGGACTCTAGGTGCATGGGCTTCGTAATTGTGTCATTCAGGCTCAATAGTTATTGCTTGCAGGCTCTAGAGTGCAGGCTCAGTAGTTGTAGTGCACGGGCTTAGTTGTTCCATGGCATGTGGGATCTTCCCAGACAGGGCTCAAACCTGTGTCCCCTTTATTGGTATGGAGATTCTTAACCACTGTGCCACCAGGGAAGCCCCTGGTAACTAGTTCTTGAACTTTTCAGCCTCAGCAATTATGAGAAAACAAAAATATTCTGTTGTTTATAAAATACCAAGTCTCTCGTATTTTGTTTTAGCAGTGAAGGGGCTGGCTGAGGAGTAATATCTGTGAGCTTGAAGACATATCAAGAGAAACCTTTAAATCTCAAAAGAAAAAATGGGCAGGAAAGAAATCAGCAGAACAGAGTAATCAATAATTGTGAAACAGTGAAAATGCTGTGACCTATACATAATGGATATAGCAGGAGGAAAATAAAGGTAACAAAGAACAGAAAGAATTTTTTTAAATGACTGAGAATCTCCCCAAATTAATGTCTCACACTAAATCCATAACATCCAAACTTAGAGAAACATATGAATAGTAAAGAAAATTGACCAATATCTCTCAGGACCATCAATGCAAAAATCGTCAACAAAATATTAACAAATCAAATCCAACAATATTTTGAGAGAATTTTATATCATGAATGAGAAGGAATAATCCCAGTTATGCAAGGCTTGTTCAACATTCTGAAATCAAATAATTATATTCATCATATCAACACCCTAAAGACAATCATTAACATATCACTAGATTCAGAAGACCTTTGAAAAAGCCTAAAACCCATTCTTCATAAAAACTCTTAGTTAAAGAAATAGACTGGAAGTTTCTCAAGTTGATAATAAAGATCTACAGGAAACTTTGATCTTACCTCATGATTAATGGTTAAAAACATGAAGCTTTGTCACTAAGTTCAGGTAAAAACAAGGATGTCCCCTTTCATGACTCCTTTTCCATATTTTACTCCAAGTCCTTACTAATGCAATAAGGCATAAAAAGAAATAAAACAGTACAGATTGGTTAGAAAAAAATGAAAGCAGCCTAAATAAAATGTGGACCATTATACTTTATGGGCACCTCACCAAAGAAAATAGACACCATGCATATAAGTATACAGAAGAATAATCCAGATTACATGCTGCCATAAAAAAGCAAATTAAAAATACAATTACATACCACTATGTAACACTTAGAATGGCTAAAATGTGTACAATGACAAGGACAAATTCTGTAGCGGATGTGGAACATTAGGAAATGACATTTGTTATTGGTGGAAATGAAAAATAATGCAGCTACTTTGGTAGTCTGATTGACACTTGCTATAATATTGAACATTCCATTACTGTACAATCCAGCAAGTGTTCTCATGGATATTAACTGAAAGTAGTTTAAAACATACTTCCAGATGAAAACCTGCATATGGATATTTATAGCACCTAATTCAATATTGCCAAAATGTGAATGAAACTAAGGTGTCCTCCAATAGGTGAATGAAATGATATAGTATTAATATATACTGGGAATGGGATAATATTGAGCACTAAGAAAGTAAGCTATCAAGCCATAAAAATATATGGGAATTCTTTTTTTCTTTTGAAATGAGGTGATTTTCTTTATTTTGTAATTTAAATTTTATTGGAGTATAGTTGATTTACAATGTTGTGTTCATTTCAGCTGCACAGAAAGTGATTCAGTTACACATATGCATATATTCATTCTTTTTCAGAGTCTTTTCTGATAAAGATATTCCCAGAATATTGAGTAGAGTTGCCTGTGCTATACAGTAGGTCCTTGTTGCTTACCTATATTATATAGAGTAGTATTCATATGTTTACCCCAAGTTCTTGATTTACCCCTCCCCCCACCTTTCCCCTTTGGTAACCATAAGTTTGTTTTCCAAGTCTGTGAGTCTGCCTCTGTTTTGTAAGTTAGTTCATTTGTATCAATTTTTAGTTTCCACCTAGAAGTGATATCATACAATATTTGTCTTACTCTGTCTGACTCACTTCACTTAGTACAATCATCTCTAGGTCCATCCATGTTACTGCAATTGACATTATTTTCTTCTATTTTTTTTTCCTTTTGCGGTACACAGGCCTCTCACTGTTGTGGCCTCTCCCATTGCGGAGCACAGGCTCAGGATACACAGGCTCCGGACGCGCAGGTTCAGCGGCCATGGCTCACGGGCCTAGTCGCCCCATGGCATGTGGGATCTTCCCAGACCGGGGCATGAACCCGTGTCCCCTGCATCAGCAGGCAGACTCTCAACCACTGCACCACCAGGGAAGCCCCTATTTTCTTCTATTTTATGGCTGAGTCATATTCCATTATATATATGTATCACATATTCTTTACCTATATTCGTATGTTGATGGACATTTTGGTTGCTTCCATGTCTTCACTATTGTAAAGAGTGTTGCAGTGAACATTGGGGAAGATGTGTCTTTTCGATTTATGCTTTCCTTCAGATATGCACACAGGAGTAAACTTGCTGGATCATCTGGTAACTCTATTTTATTTTATTTTCTTTCATTTCATTTCAATTTCTTTGGAGTATAGTTGATTTACAATGTTGTGTTACTTTCTGCTACACAGCAGAGTGAAGCAGTTATACATATATCCAATCCTTTTTGGATTCCTTTCCCACACAGGTCATTACAGAGTATTGTGTAGAGTTCCTCAAGTGCTATACAGTAGGCCCGTATTTGTTATTTTTAAAATATATAGTGGTGGGCTTCCTTGGTGGCGCAGTGGTTGAGAGTCCGCCTGCCGATGCAGGGGACACGGGTTCGTGTCCTGGTCTGGGAAGATCCCACATGCCGTGGAGCGGCCGGGCCCGTGAGCCATGGCCGCTGAGCCTGCGCGTCCGGAGCCTGTGCTCCGCAACGGGAGAGGCCACAGCAGTGAGAGGCCCGCGTACCGCAAAAAAAAAAAAAAAATATATATATATATATATATATAGTGGTGTGTATATGTCAATCCCAATTTATCCCTCCCGCCTCCCCTTACTCTGGTAACCTCCAGTCTGTGCTCCATAGTGGCTGTTGCCAATTGGCATTGCCACCAATAGTGAAGTATTTGTGGCACAGTAGTTAAGAATCTGCCTACCAGTGCAGGGGACACAGGTTTGAACCCTGACCCAGGAAGATCCCACACGCTGCAGAGCACCTAAGCCTGTGTGCCACAACTACTGAGTCTGCGCTCTAGAGCCCATGAGCCACAACTACTGAGCTCACGTGCCACAACTACTGAAGCCTGTGTGCCTAGAGCCTGTGCTCCACAACAAGAGAAGCCACCGCAAAGAGAAGGCTGCGTACCACAACGATGAGTAGCCCCCGCTTGCTGCAACTATAGAAAAGCCGCATGCAGCAACGGGGACCCAAAGCAGATTAAAATATACGAATAATATGTAGTAGGTTTCTCTTTTTTCCACACCTTCTGAAGCATTTCTTGTTTCTAGACATTGTGAGGATGGCTATTCTGAGTGGTTCTAGGTGATACTTCTTTGTACATCTGATTTGCATTTGTCTGACATAAAGCAATGGTGAGCATCTTCATGTGTGCTTTTTTTTGAACAGTGTGAGTAAAATGTACCCCTTGAAAAAGGGTTATTGAAAGGTTGCCTTGTTTTGAAGTCTATTTCGATTATCTACCCCAAGACATTTTTTTTGTGTGTGGTACACGGGTCTCTCACTGCCACGGCCTCTGCTACTGCAGAGCACAGGCTCAGGATGCATGGGCTCCGGATGCACAGATTCAGCGGCCATGGCTCACGGGCCCAGCTGGTCCATGGTGTGTGGGATCCTCCCGAACAGGGGCATGAACCCATGTCCCCTGCATCGGTAGGAGGACTCTCAACCACTGTCCCACCAGGGAAGCCCACCAAGACATTTTTTGAGGGCTGTTGTCACTTACAGCTTCCCAGGCATTGTGAATATGAAGTGCCTATAAGGTCCAGGTTTAGAATTGTTGTTATGGGAAAGAGAAGGTGGCAGGATTTCTCCTGTCCCTCTCTGGTTACTGACACAACCTTAGCTGTAGGGAAAGTCCTGTTCCTGGGTTTTAACTTAGAGCGGGATGTGCCTGACCAAACATGTAAGGGCTTCCGTCCCATTCCTCCTATCCCCTTCCCCTTCAGCCCCCGAACAAGCATAAACCCCTGCAGAGTCACCTGTTGAGGGGGCTGTCGTGTAGAGTCTGATGACCCTAACGAAGGAGTCAGAAGGTCGGAACCCAAACACCAGGGTATGTTGAGACCAGGTGATTTTCCAAATGTCATGCAGCCCAGAGAGCCCACCATCCTTTGGGTGTCAGAGGGTTGGTTTAGTAGTATGAGGGCACACTTCGATCTGGAGATTGTGATCCCATGCAGAGGGGACCAAGTACTACATGTTCAAGGGGGGTGAATTAGCTGGCGTATCCTTCCGAGGTCCTCAGGCCCACAACAGTCCAGCCTTGGGATCAAATTGTGTCTGTGTCCAAGGATGTGACACTAGCACGTCCACCGTGACTAAATGGATTTAGTGATCATTTTTCTTTTCTATAATTTAATTTTAAATTTATAATGGGGTATAGTTGATTTACCATGTTGTGTTCATTTTTGATATACACCAACATGATTCATTTATACAGAGATGACTATACATTCTCTTTGGAATTATTTTCCCATTGAGGTTACTAAAGGGTGTTGAGAAGAGTTCCAAGTGCTCTACAGCAGATCCAGTTTGATGACAAGTTTTCTCTCTGAAAATATGTATATACTAACTCCAACCTCATGATTTGTGCCTCCAACACACCTTTCCAGTTTGGTAACCATAAGTTTGTGTTCTAAGCCTGGGACGCTCTTTCTGTGTTGTAAGATAGTACCTTTGTATCAATATGTAGATTCCACAGATAAGTAATATCATATGATATTTATCATTGTCTGATTTATGCCACATAGTATGAATGCATCTACGTCCTTCTGAGTGGCTGCAAATGGCCTTATTTCATTCATTTCATGGCTGAGTAATATTCCACTGTACATATCTACCATAATTTCTTTATCCAGTCTTCCTTCCAAGGACGTTTACGTAACTTCCAAGTAGGGGCTCTTGTAAACAGGGCTGCATAAGTTTTGGAGTGCCTGGGTACTGTCAATTTACATTTTTTCCAAGATACAGGCCCAGGAGTGGAAGTGCCATATGCTCTGAAGCTCTGCTTTTTAGATTTTTAAGGAATCACCACCCACTTCTCCAGAGTGGCTGTTAGCAATTTACATTCCCACCATCAGCTTGTCAGGGTTCCCTTTTATCCACACCCTGTCCTGCATTTCAGGTTTTACACTTTGTGAGGTTGGCCATTCTGACTGGTGCAAAGCGATACCGCTTCCTCACTCTTCCCGAACAGACGGTGTACCATCCTCTGGATGTCCCATTCATGTTTTACCTGGAGGAAGGGTCCTCTGCACCTGGAGATATGGGACCCATGGAATGGGGGCCAGGCAGTGTTACTGTAAAAGTACTGCATTTGCTGTCCCATCCTCAGCAAGCCTCTCAGACCCACGAGTGTAGAGCCTTAGGTCCCATCCAGCTGTGTGTCTAGATGTGGTCAGTCCAGGTTGCATCACAGCCCTTGAACACATTTTGTAAGAATTTCTCTCTCTCTCACTGTCTTTTTTTGTTCTTTTTATTTAATTTTATAATGGGGTAGAGCTGATTTTCAATACTATGATTCTTCCTGCACTACATCTATCCACTTGATTCACTTAAAGAGAGACACCAATCAATTCTTTTACAGATTCTTACAGTCTTATATACGCTTTTCCAGTGACAGCAGTGTGCTGAGTCCAGCTACTTGAGCTATTCAGCAGGTCCTGTTGATTACGTATTTTGTTTATGGAACCGTATCTATGCTAATTCCAACCTCCTGGTTTATGCATCACCCCCACCACACCTTTCTCTTTTAGAAGTCATAAATGTGTTTTCTTTATGTGTGACTCGGTTTCTGTTTTGTAAGTGAGTTCATGTGTAGCTATTTTTAGATACCACGTATAATTGATACCTTATGATAAGTCTCTACTAATGTCTGACTTACGTCACTTAGAATGATCGTACATGAGTCTCCACGAGTTGCTGCAACTGGCCTTATTTCATTGATTTAATTGCTCAGGAATATTACATTGTACATAAGTACCACAAATTCTTTATCCATTTCTTCCTTCAAGGACATGTATGTTGTACCCAAGTTGAGGCATTTTAAGCAGAGCAGCATTAAACGTAGGGATGCCTGTGTCCTGTCGACTTTTGGTATTACCACTATATACGCCCAAGATTGGAAGAGCCATATGGTCTGTAGCTCTATTTTTCTGGAAGGTTAAGGACACAGCATGCACTTTTCCAGAGTGGCCGTTGACTATTTACATCCCCCCAATCAGGATAAAGAGGCTTCCTTTGCTCCATGGCCTGAGCTGCATTTCTGCTTTACACTTTTCCAAAATGGCACTATTGACTAATGAGAAGTCAGAATACTTTGTAGTGCTGATTTGCATTTCGTGGTTGTTTGGTTCGCCAAAAAGGGCGTATGGGTTTTGCCTGAAAATGTTTATGTTTATAATGGGGTTTAGCTGATTTTCACTGCTGTGGTTATGTCGCTTTACACTCACGTGATTCACTTACACAGGGATATCAATAAATACATTTTAATATTTGTACAACTCAGATATATTCTTCTGTGGTGAATAGGGTGGGTTGAGTACAGATCATTGAGCAATAAGTAGGTCTTGAGGATTACCTACTTGGTTTATGGAACGGTTTATGTGCTAATTTCAAACTCTTGTTTTATGCATCACCCCACATCACCAATGCCCTGAAGCAGGCATCAGTGTGTTTTCAAATATTTAACTCTCTTCTATATTGTAATTCGGTTGATCTGTAGCGATTTTTAAAGGGATGTTTCAGGCAATTCTGCCTTGCGTTCAACGCCTCTTCGTAGGCTGACCTCAATATATTTTGGGGCAATAGTTATCGTTTAGAACTCTGCAGGTTTGGGAAGTGCAGGGCCCCTGAGCTCCATTTCCCAAGTCTCTTTTTTGTGAGTGGGACGCAACACGGCTGGATGGCTTCACGCCCTATTGTCGATCCGGGGTGGCAGGCTGAGCCTTTGGTGAATTCTTCTTCGTGATGGGAAATGAGAGTGACATGTGCCTGAGCACACACCTCCAGCGAGTCTCTCATTGGTTCCCCCTCTTGCAGTTCATCCTGCGGACAAATTGCAGACGGTACGAAAGAGGCATGGAAAGGCGCCGAGTCTCCAAGTGGGGAGATTGTTAGTAAGGGGGCCTGAATGGAGAACACGAGCACCAGGAGAGGAAAACTGAGGTGGGTTTCAGAAAGCTTTCCCGATCCCACGGTGTAGCATCCGCTGGGTTTCCAATGAGTGCTTTCGCTGTCGGAAGATTGCGTTGAACCTGGAGAGTTGGGACCCATGGAATGGGGAGCACGCAGGATTCCTTTCAAGGGTCTGCATTTGCTTTCCCAACCTCACCAATCGTCTCAGCCCCAAGAGTGTCCAGCCTTATGTCTTCTGCCGCTGGGGCTGTAGATGTGGTCAATCCTGGTTGCATGCCAGTCCCTGAACGCATTTTGGAAGAATTTCTCTCTGTTTTGCCCTGCTTGTTTCTTCTTTGTGTTGGAAATGTATCCTCAGAATGGGTCTGAGCTGATTTTCCCTGCTGGTTTTAGGCCGCTTTACACACACTTGATGCACTTACACAGAGATATCAAGACTTAGCTTTTAAGATGCTTACTAGTCGGATAGATACTTGTGCGATGAACAGGGTCTGGTGAGTCCAGTTGATTGAGCAAGGAGTAGGTCGTGTCCATTCCATATTCGGTTTTCGGAAGGGTATCTGTGCTCATTTCAAACTCGAATTTTATGCGTCACCCCACCTCACCTTTCCCCTGAAGCAGGCATAAGTGTGTTTTCTAAAAGCGTGACTCTGTTCTGTTTGGGGATTCATTTCATGGGGAGCGATTTTTACATTCCCTCGATAAGTGATATCATAAGTTTCTTTTTTTGTGGGACTTATTTCACTGAGGATGATCGTACCTAAATCCACTCAGGATGCTGCTACCAGCCTCATGACGTGGATTTCATGGCTGAGTGACACTCCATTGGACCTACGTAGCACCACTTGTCCACTTGTCCACTTGTGTTTGTCCACTTGTCCACTTGTCTTTGTCCACTTGGCTCTTTCCTGGGATATGAAACGTGTACCGGAGTGGAGGTTCTTGTCAAGACAGCAGCCCTCAACTTTGGGGTCCCTGTGTCTGGTTGATTTTTTCATTTTCCCAAGGTCAACGCCCATGTGTGGAAGTGCCCTATGCTCTGTGGTTCTGTGTTTTACATGTTTTGGGAAAGAGGATACACTTGTGAAGATTGGCTGTTGGCCATTGACATCCCGCCCATCAGCTTAACAAGGCTCCCTTGACTCCGTGGGCTGTCCTGCCTTTCTGGTTTTTAGACTTTTTTCGCCTGGCCCTTTTGCCCGGGGGTGGGGCGAGAGATTACTTTGTAGTGCTGATTTGCTCTCCCAGGTTGCTTGGTTGGCCAAAAAGGGCGTATGCGTTTTTTCCTGAATATATTCAGGAAAAAACGCATACGCCCTTTTTGGCCAACCGCATCAATGTCCACGTTCTGGCGCTTTTCATGTGCTATAGGGGCCATTCCGATGTACCCGTTGACATCCGTTTCCTGCAATTCTGCCTTGCGTTCAGCGCCTCTTCGTAGCCTGACCTCAATATATTTTGGGGCGATAGTTATCGTTTAGAACTCTGCAGGTTTGGGAAGTGCAGTGCCCCTGAGCTCCATTTCCCAAGTCGCTTTTTTGTGAGTGGGACGCAACACGGCTGGATGGCTTCACGCCCTATTGTCGATCCGGGGTGGCAGGCTGAGCCTTTGGTGAATTCTTCTTCGCGATGGGAAATGAGAGTGACATGTGCCCGACCACACAACTCCAGCGAGTCTCTCATTGGTTCCCCCTCTTCCAGTGCATCCTGCGGACAAATTGCAGACGGTACGAAAGAGGCATGGAAAGGCGCTGAGTTCCCAAGTGAGGAGATTTTTAGTAAGGGGGCCTGAATGGAGAACACGAGAACCAGGAGATGAAAACTGAGGTGAGTTTCAGAAAGATTTCCCGATCCCACGGTGTAGCATCCGCTGGGTTTCCAATGAGTGCTTTCGCCGTCGGAAGATTGCGTTGAACCTGGAGAGTTGGGACCCATGGAATGGGGAGCAGGCAGGATTCCTTTCAAGGGTCTGCATTTGCTTTCCCAACCTCACCAATCGTCTCAGCCCCAAGAGTGTCCAGCCTTATGTCTTCTGCCGCTGGGGCTGTAGATGTGGTCAATCCTGGTTGCATGCCAGTCCCTGAACGCATTTTGGAAGAATTTCTCTCTGTTTTGCCCTGCTTGTTTCTTCTTTGTGTTGGAAATGTATCCTCAGAATGGGTCTGAGCTGATTTTCCCTGCTGTTTTTAGACCGCTTTACACACACTTGATGCACTTACACAGAGATATCAAGACTTAGCTTTTAAGATGCTTACTAGTCGGATAGATACTTGTGCGATGAACAGGGTCTGGTGAGTCCAGTTGATTGAGCAAGGAGTAGGTCGTGTCCATTCCATATTCGGTTTTCGGAAGGGTATCTGTGCTCATTTCAAACTCGAGTTTTATGCGTCACCCCACCTCACCTTTCCCCTGAAGCAGGCATAAGTGTGTTTTCTAAAAGCGTGACTCTGTTCTGTTTGGGGATTCCGTTCATGGGGAGCGATTTTTACATTCCCTCGATAAGTGATATCATAAGTTTCTTTTTTTGTGGGACTTATTTCACTGAGGATGATCGTACCTAAATCCACTCAGGATGCTGCTACCAGCCTCATGACGTGGATTTCATGGCTGAGTGACACTCCATTGGACCTACGTAGCACCACTTGTCCACTTGTCTTTGTCCACTTGTCCACTCGTCTTTGTCCACTTGGCTCTTTCCTGGGATATGAAACGTGTACCGGAGTGGAGGTTCTTGTCAAGACAGCAGCCCTCAACTTTGGGGTCCCTGTGTCTGGTTGATTTTTTCATTTTCCCAAGGTCAAGGCCCATGTGTGGAAGTGCCCTATGCTCTGTGGTTCTGTGTTTTACATGGTTTGGGAAAGAGGATACACTTGTGAAGATTGGCTGTTGGCCATTGACATCCCGCCCATCAGCTTAACAAGGCTCCCTTGACTCCGTGGCCTGTCCTGCCTTTCTGGTTTTTAGACTTTTTTCGCCTGGCCCTTTTGCCCCCGGGGGGGGGGGGGGGGCGAGAGATTTCTTTGTAGTGCTGATTTGCTCTCCCAGGTTGCTTGGTTGGCCAAAAAGGGCGTATGCGTCACGCCCTTTTTGGCCAACCGCATCATTGTCCACGTTCTGGCGCATTTCATGTGCTATCGGGGCCATTCCGATGTACCCGTTGATATCCGTTTCCTGCAATTCTGCCTTGCGTTCAACGCCTCTTCGTAGCCTGACCTCAATATATTTTGGGGCGATAGTTATCGTTTAGAACTCTGCAGGTTTGGGAAGTGCAGTGCCCCTGAGCTCCATTTCCCAAGTCGCTTTTTTGTGAGTGGGACGCAACACGGCTGGATGGCTTCACGCCCTATTGTCGATCCGCGGTGGCAGGCTGAGCCTCTGGTGAATTCTTCTTCGCGATGGGAAATGAGAGTGACATGTGCCCGACCAAACACCTCCAGCGAGTCTCTCATTGGTTCCCCCTCTTGCAGTTCATCCTGCGGACAAATTGCAGACGGTACGAAAGAGGCATGGAAAGGCGCCGAGTCTCCAAGTGGGGAGATTGTTAGTAAGGGGGCCTGAATGGAGAACACGAGCACCAGGAGATGAAAACTGAGGTGAGTTTCAGAAAGATTTCCCGATCCCACGGTGTAGCATCCGCTGGGTTTCCAATGAGTGCTTTCGCCGTCGGAAGATTGTGTTGAACCTGGAGAGTTGGGACCCATGGAATGGGGAGCAGGCAGGATTCCTTTCAAGGGTCTGCATTTGCTTTCCCAACCTCACCAATCGTCTCAGCCCCAAGAGTGTCCAGCCTTATGTCTTCTGCCGCTGGGGCTGTAGATGTGGTCAATCCTGGTTGCATGCCAGTCCCTGAACGCATTTTGGAAGAATTTCTCTCTGTTTTGCCCTGCTTGTTTCTTCTTTGTGTTGGAAATGTATCCTCAGAATGGGTCTGAGCTGATTTTCCCTGCTGTTTTTAGACCGCTTTACACACACTTGATGCACTTACACAGAGATATCAAGACTTAGCTTTTAAGATGCTTACTAGTCGGATAGATACTTGTGCGATGAACAGGGTCTGGTGAGTCCAGTTGATTGAGCAAGGAGTAGGTCGTGTCCATTCCATATTCGGTTTTCGGAAGGGTATCTGTGCTCATTTCAAACTCGAGTTTTATGCGTCACCCCACCTCACCTTTCCCCTGAAGCAGGCATAAGTGTGTTTTCTAAAAGCGTGACTCTGTTCTGTTTGGGGATTCCGTTCATGGGGAGCGATTTTTACATTCCCTCGATAAGTGATATCATAAGTTTCTTTTTTTGTGGGACTGATTTCACTGAGGATGATCGTACCTAAATCCACTCAGGATGCTGCTACCAGCCTCATGACGTGGATTTCATGGCTGAGTGACACTCCATTGGACCTACGTAGCACCACTTGTCCACTTGTCCACTTGTCTTTGTCCACTTGTCCACTCGTCTTTGTCCACTTGGCTCTTTCCTGGGATATGAAACGTGTACCGGAGTGGAGGTTCTTGTCAAGACAGCAGCCCTCAACTTTGGGGTCCCTGTGTCTGGTTGATTTTTTCATTTTCCCAAGGTCAACGCCCATGTGTGGAAGTGCCCTATGCTCTGTGGTTCTGTGTTTTACATGGTTTGGGAAAGAGGATACACTTGTGAAGATTGGCTGTTGGCCATTGACATCCCGCCCATCAGCTTAACAAGGCTCCCTTGACTCCGTGGCCTGTCCTGCCTTTCTGGTTTTTAGACTTTTTTCGCCTGACCCTTTTGCCCCTGGGGGGGGGGGCGACAGATTTCTTTGTAGTGCTGATTTGCTCTCCCAGGTTGCTTGGTTGGCCAAAAAGGGCGTATGCGTTTTTTCCTGAATATATTCAGGAAAAAACGCATACGCCCTTTTTGGCCAACCGCATCATTGTCCACGTTCTGGCGCTTTTCATGTGCTATCGGGGCCATTCCGATGTACCCGTTGACATCCGTTTCCTGCAGTTCTGCCTTGCGTTCAGCGCCTCTTCGTAGCCTGCCCTCAATATATTTTGGGGCGATAGTTATCGTTTAGAACTCTGCAGGTTTGGGAAGTGCAGTGCCCCTGAGCTCCATTTCCCAAGTCGCTTTTTTGTGAGTGGGACGCAACACGGCTGGATGGCTTCACGCCCTATTGTCGATCCGGGGTGGCAGGCTGAGCCTCTGGTGAATTCTTCTTCGCGATGGGAAATGAGAGTGACATGTGCCCGACCAAACACCTCCAGCGAGTCTCTCATTGGTTCCCCCTCTTGCAGTTCATCCTGCGGACAAATTGCAGACGGTACGAAAGAGGCATGGAAAGGCGCCGAGTCTCCAAGTGGGGAGATTGTTAGTAAGGGGGCCTGAATGGAGAACACGAGCACCAGGAGAGGAAAACTGAGGTGGGTTTCAGAAAGCTTTCCCGATCCCACGGTGTAGCATCCGCTGGGTTTCCAATGAGTGCTTTCGCTGTCGGAAGATTGCGTTGAACCTGGAGAGCTGGGACCCATGGAAAGGGGAGCACGCAGGATTCCTTTCAAGGGTCTGCATTTGCTTTCCCAACCTCACCAATCGTCTCAGCCCCAAGAGTGTCCAGCCTTATGTCTTCTGCCGCTGGGGCTGTAGATGTGGTCAATCCTGGTTGCATGCCAGTCCCTGAACGCATTTTGGAAGAATTTCTCTCTGTTTTGCCCTGCTTGTTTCTTCTTTATGTTGCAAATGTATCCTCAGAATGGGTCTGAGCTGATTTTCCCTGCTGGTTTTAGGCCGCTTTACACACACTTGATGCACTTACACAGAGATATCAAGACTTAGCTTTTAAGATGCTTACTAGTCGGATAGATACTTGTGCGATGAACAGGGTCTGGTGAGTCCAGTTGATTGAGCAAGGAGTAGGTCGTGTCCATTCCATATTCGGTTTTCGGAAGGGTATCTGTGCTCATTTCAAACTCGACTTTTATGCGTCACCCCACCTCTCCTTTCCCCTGAAGCAGGCATAAGTGTGTTTTCTAAAAGCGTGACTCTGTTCTCTTTGGGGATTCCGTTCATGGGGAGCGATTTTTACATTCCCTCGATAAGTGATATCATAAGTTTCTTTTTTTGTGGGACTTATTTCACTGAGGATGATCGTACCTAAATCCACTCAGGATGCTGCTACCAGCCTCATGACGTGGATTTCATGGCTGAGTGACACTCCATTGGACCTACGTAGCACCACTTGTCCACTTGTCCACTTGTCTTTGTCCACTTCTCCACTTGGCTCTTTCCTGCGATATGAAACGTGTACCGGAGTGGAGGTTCTTGTCAAGACAGCAGCCCTCAACTTTGGGGTCCCTGTGTCTGGTTGATTTTTTCATTTTCCCAAGGTCAACGCCCATGTGTGGAAGTGCCCTATGCTCTGTGGTTCTGTGTTTTACATGGTTTGGGAAAGAGGATACACTTGTGAAGATTGGCTGTTGGCCATTGACATCCCGCCCATCAGCTTAACAAGGCTCCCTTGACTCCGTGGCCTGTCCTGCCTTTCTGGTTTTTAGACTTTTTTCGCCTGACCCTTTTGCCCCGGGGGGGGGGCGAGAGATTTCTTTGTAGTGCTGATTTGCTCTCCCAGGTTGCTTGGTTGGCCAAAAAGGGCGTATGCGTTTTTTCCTGAATATATTCAGGAAAAAACGCATACGCCCTTTTTGGCCAACCGCATCATTGTCCACGTTCTGGCGCTTTTCATGTGCTATCGGGGCCATTCCGATGTACCCGTTGACATCCGTTTCCTGCAGTTCTGCCTTGCGTTCAGCGCCTCTTCGTAGCCTGACCTCAATATATTTTGGGGCGATAGTTATCGTTTAGAACTCTGCAGGTTTGGGAAGTGCAGTGCCCCTGAGCTCCATTTCCCAAGTCGCTTTTTTGTGAGTGGGACGCAACACGGCTGGATGGCTTCACGCCCTATTGTCGATCCGGGGTGGCAGGCTGAACCTCTGGTGAATTCTTCTTCGTGATGGGAAATGAGAGTGACATGTGCCCGACCAAACACCTCCAGCGAGTCTCTCATTGGTTCCCCCTCTTGCAGTTCATCCTGCGGACAAATTGCAGACGGTACGAAAGAGGCATGGACAGGCGCCGAGTCTCCAAGTGGGGAGATTGTTAGTAAGGGGGCCTGAATGGAGAACACGAGCACCAGGAGAGGAAAACTGAGGTGAGTTTCAGAAAGCTTTCCCGATCCCACGGTGTAGCATCCGCTGGGTTTCCAATGAGTGCTTTCGCTGTCGGAAGATTGCGTTGAACCTGGAGAGTTGGGAGCCATGGAATGGGGAGCACGCAGGATTCCTTTCAAGGGTCTGCATTTGCTTTCCCAACCTCACCAATCGTCTCAGCCCCAAGAGTGTCCAGCCTTATGTCTTCTGTCGCTGGGGCTGTAGATGTGGTCAATCCTGGTTGCATGCCAGTCCCTGAACGCATTTTGGAAGAATTTCTCTCTGTTTTGCCCTGCTTGTTTCTTCTTTATGTTGGAAATGTATCCTCAGAATGGGTCTGAGCTGATTTTCCCTGCTGGCTTTAGGCCGCTTTACACACACTTGATGCACTTACACAGAGATATCAAGACTTAGCTTTTAAGATGCTTACTAGTCGGATAGATACTTGTGCGATGAACAGGGTCTGGTGAGTCCAGTTGATTGAGCAAGGAGTAGGTCGTGTCCATTCCATATTCGGTTTTCGGAAGGGTATCTGTGCTCATTTCAAACTCGAGTTTTATGCGTCACCCCACCTCACTTTTCCCCTGAAGCAGGCATAAGTGTGTTTTCTAAAAGCGTGACTCTGTTCTGTTTGGGGATTCAGTTCATGGGGAGCGATTTTTACATTCCCTCGATAAGTGATATCATAAGTTTCTTTTTTTGTGGGACTGATTTCACTGAGGATGATCGTACCTAAATCCACTCAGGATGCTGCTACCAGCCTCATGACGTGGATTTCATGGCTGAGTGACACTCCATTGGACCTACGTAGCACCACTTGTCCACTTGTCCACTTGTCTTTGTCCACTTCTCCACTTGGCTCTTTCCTGGGATATGAAACGTGTACCGGAGTGGAGGTTCTTGTCAAGAGAGCAGCCCTCAACTTTGGGGTCCCTGTGTCTGGTTGATTTTTTCATTTTCCCAAGGTCAACGCCCATGTGTGGAAGTGCCCTATGCTCTGTGGTTCTGTGTTTTACATGGTTTGGGAAAGAGGATACACTTGTGAAGATTGGCTGTTGGCCATTGACATCCCGCCCATCAGCTTAACAAGGCTCCCTTGACTCCGTGGGCTGTCCTGCCTTTCTGGTTTTTAGACTTTTTTCGCCTGGCCCTTTTGCCCCGGGGGGGGGGGGGGCGAGAGATTTCTTTGTAGTGCTGATTTGCTCTCCCAGGTTGCTTGGTTGGCCAAAAAGGGCGTATGCGTTTTTTCCTGAATATATTCAGGAAAAAACGCATACGCCCTTTTTGGCCAACCGCATCATTGTCCACGTTCTGGCGCTTTTCATGTGCTATCGGGGCCATTCCGATGTACCCGTTGACATCCGTTTCCTGCAGTTCTGCCTTGCGTTCAGCGCCTCTTCGTAGCCTGCCCTCAATATATTTTGGGGCGATAGTTATCGTTTAGAACTCTGCAGGTTTGGGAAGTGCAGGGCCCCTGAGCTCCATTTCCCAAGTCGCTTTTTTGTGAGTGGGACGCAACACGGCTGGATGGCTTCACGCCCTATTGTCGATCCGCGGTGGCAGGCTGAACCGCTGGTGAATTCTTCTTCGTGCTGGGAAATGAGAGTGACATGTGCCCGACCAAACACCTCCAGCGAGTCTCTCATTGGTTCCCCCTCTTGCAGTTCATCCTGCGGACAAATTGCAGACGGTACGAAAGAGGCATGGAAAGGCGCCGAGTCTCCAAGTGGGGAGATTGTTAGTAAGGGGGCCTGAATGGAGAACACGAGCACCAGGAGAGGAAAACTGAGGTGAGTTTCAGAAAGCTTTCCCGATCCCACGGTGTAGCATCCGCTGGGTTTCCAATGAGTGCTTTCGCTGTCGGAAGATTGCGTTGAACCTGGAGAGTTGGGAGCCATGGAATGGGGAGCACGCAGGGTTCCTTTCAAGGGTCTGCATTTGCTTTCCCAACCTCACCAATCGTCTCAGCCCCAAGAGTGTCCAGCCTTATGTCTTCTGCCGCTGGGGCTGTAGATGTGGTCAATCCTGGTTGCATGCCAGTCCCTGAACGCATTTTGGAAGAATTTCTCTCTGTTTTGCCCTGCTTGTTTCTTCTTTGTGTTGGAAATGTATCCTCAGAATGGGTCTGAGCTGATTTTCCCTGCTGGTTTTAGGCCGCTTTACACACACTTGATGCACTTACACAGAGATATCAAGACTTAGCTTTTAAGATGCTTACTAGTCGGATAGATACTTGTGCGATGAACAGGGTCTGGTGAGTCCAGTTGATTGAGCAAGGAGTAGGTCGTGTCCATTCCATATTCGGTTTTCGGAAGGGTATCTGTGCTCATTTCAAACTCGAGTTTTATGCGTCACCGCACCTCACCTTTCCCCTGAAGCAGGCATAAGTGTGTTTTCTAAAAGCGTGACTCTGTTCTGTTTGGGGATTCCGTTCATGGGGAGCGATTTTTACATTCCCTCGATAAGTGATATCATAAGTTTCTTTTTTTGTGGGACTTATTTCACTGAGGATGATCGTACCTAAATCCACTCAGGATGCTGCTACCAGCCTCATGACGTGGATTTCATGGCTGAGTGACACTCCATTGGACCTACGTAGCACCACTTGTCCACTTGTCCACTTGTCTTTGTCCACTTGTCCACTCGTCTTTGTCCACTTGGCTCTTTCCTGGGATATGAAACGTGTACCGGAGTGGAGGTTCTTGTCAAGACAGCAGCCCTCAACTTTGGGGTCCCTGTGTCTGGTTGATTTTTTCATTTTCCCAAGGTCAACGCCCATGTGTGGAAGTGCCCTATGCTCTGTGGTTCTGTGTTTTACATGGTTTGGGAAAGAGGATACACTTGTGAAGATTGGCTGTTGGCCATTGACATCCCGCCCATCAGCTTAACAAGGCTCCCTTGACTCCGTGGGCTGTCCTGCCTTTCTGGTTTTTAGACTTTTTTCGCCTGGCCCTTTTGCCCCGGGGGGGGGGGGGGGCGAGAGATTTCTTTGTAGTGCTGATTTGCTCTCCCAGGTTGCTTGGTTGGCCAAAAAGGGCGTATGCGTTTTTTCCTGAATATATTCAGGAAAAAACGCATACGCCCTTTTTGGCCAACCGCATCATTGTCCACGTTCTGGCGCTTTTCATGTGCTATCGGGGCCATTCCGATGTACCCGTTGACATCCGTTTCCTGCAGTTCTGCCTTGCGTTCAGCGCCTCTTCGTAGCCTGCCCTCAATATATTTTGGGGCGATAGTTATCGTTTAGAACTCTGCAGGTTTGGGAAGTGCAGGGCCCCTGAGCTCCATTTCCCAAGTCGCTTTTTTGTGAGTGGGACGCAACACGGCTGGATGGCTTCACGCCCTATTGTCGATCCGCGGTGGCAGGCTGAACCGCTGGTGAATTCTTCTTCGTGATGGGAAATGAGAGTGACATGTGCCCGACCAAACACCTCCAGCGAGTCTCTCATTGGTTCCCCCTCTTGCAGTTCATCCTGCGGACAAATTGCAGACGGTACGAAAGAGGCATGGAAAGGCGCCGAGTCTCCAAGTGGGGAGATTGTTAGTAAGGGGGCCTGAATGGAGAACACGAGCACCAGGAGAGGAAAACTGAGGTGAGTTTCAGAAAGCTTTCCCGATCCCACGGTGTAGCATCCGCTGGGTTTCCAATGAGTGCTTTCGCTGTCGGAAGATTGCGTTGAACCTGGAGAGTTGGGAGCCATGGAATGGGGAGCACGCAGGATTCCTTTCAAGGGTCTGCATTTGCTTTCCCAACCTCACCAATCGTCTCAGCCCCAAGAGTGTCCAGCCTTATGTCTTCTGCCGCTGGGGCTGTAGATGTGGTCAATCCTGGTTGCATGCCAGTCCCTGAACGCATTTTGGAAGAATTTCTCTCTGTTTTGCCCTGCTTGTTTCTTCTTTGTGTTGGAAATGTATCCTCAGAATGGGTCTGAGCTGATTTTCCCTGCTGGTTTTAGGCCGCTTTACACACACTTGATGCACTTACACAGAGATATCAAGACTTAGCTTTTAAGATGCTTACTAGTCGGATAGATACTTGTGCGATGAACAGGGTCTGGTGAGTCCAGTTGATTGAGCAAGGAGTAGGTCGTGTCCATTCCATATTCGGTTTTCGGAAGGGTATCTGTGCTCATTTCAAACTCGAGTTTTATGCGTCACCGCACCTCACCTTTCCCCTGAAGCAGGCATAAGTGTGTTTTCTAAAAGCGTGACTCTGTTCTGTTTGGGGATTCCGTTCATGGGGAGCGATTTTTACATTCCCTCGATAAGTGATATCATAAGTTTCTTTTTTTGTGGGACTTATTTCACTGAGGATGATCGTACCTAAATCCACTCAGGATGCTGCTACCAGCCTCATGACGTGGATTTCATGGCTGAGTGACACTCCATTGGACCTACGTAGCACCACTTGTCCACTTGTCCACTTGTCTTTGTCCACTTGTCCACTCGTCTTTGTCCACTTGGCTCTTTCCTGGGATATGAAACGTGTACCGGAGTGGAGGTTCTTGTCAAGACAGCAGCCCTCAACTTTGGGGTCCCTGTGTCTGGTTGATTTTTTCATTTTCCCAAGGTCAACGCCCATGTGTGGAAGTGCCCTATGCTCTGTGGTTCTGTGTTTTACATGGTTTGGGAAAGAGGATACACTTGTGAAGATTGGCTGTTGGCCATTGACATCCCGCCCATCAGCTTAACAAGGCTCCCTTGACTCCGTGGGCTGTCCTGCCTTTCTGGTTTTTAGACTTTTTTCGCCTGGCCCTTTTGCCCCGGGGGGGGGGGGGGCGAGAGATTTCTTTGTAGTGCTGATTTGCTCTCCCAGGTTGCTTGGTTGGCCAAAAAGGGCGTATGCGTTTTTTCCTGAATATATTCAGGAAAAAACGCATACGCCCTTTTTGGCCAACCGCATCATTGTCCACGTTCTGGCGCTTTTCATGTGCTATCGGGGCCATTCCGATGTACCCGTTGACATCCGTTTCCTGCAGTTCTGCCTTGCGTTCAGCGCCTCTTCGTAGCCTGCCCTCAATATATTTTGGGGCGATAGTTATCGTTTAGAACTCTGCAGGTTTGGGAAGTGCAGGGCCCCTGAGCTCCATTTCCCAAGTCGCTTTTTTGTGAGTGGGACGCAACACGGCTGGATGGCTTCACGCCCTATTGTCGATCCGCGGTGGCAGGCTGAACCGCTGGTGAATTCTTCTTCGTGATGGGAAATGAGAGTGACATGTGCCCGACCAAACACCTCCAGCGAGTCTCTCATTGGTTCCCCCTCTTGCAGTTCATCCTGCGGACAAATTGCAGACGGTACGAAAGAGGCATGGAAAGGCGCCGAGTCTCCAAGTGGGGAGATTGTTAGTAAGGGGGCCTGAATGGAGAACACGAGCACCAGGAGAGGAAAACTGAGGTGAGTTTCAGAAAGCTTTCCCGATCCCACGGTGTAGCATCCGCTGGGTTTCCAATGAGTGCTTTCGCTGTCGGAAGATTGCGTTGAACCTGGAGAGTTGGGAGCCATGGAATGGGGAGCACGCAGGGTTCCTTTCAAGGGTCTGCATTTGCTTTCCCAACCTCACCAATCGTCTCAGCCCCAAGAGTGTCCAGCCTTATGTCTTCTGCCGCTGGGGCTGTAGATGTGGTCAATCCTGGTTGCATGCCAGTCCCTGAACGCATTTTGGAAGAATTTCTCTCTGTTTTGCCCTGCTTGTTTCTTCTTTGTGTTGGAAATGTATCCTCAGAATGGGTCTGAGCTGATTTTCCCTGCTGGTTTTAGGCCGCTTTACACACACTTGATGCACTTACACAGAGATATCAAGACTTAGCTTTTAAGATGCTTACTAGTCGGATAGATACTTGTGCGATGAACAGGGTCTGGTGAGTCCAGTTGATTGAGCAAGGAGTAGGTCGTGTCCATTCCATATTCGGTTTTCGGAAGGGTATCTGTGCTCATTTCAAACTCGAGTTTTATGCGTCACCGCACCTCACCTTTCCCCTGAAGCAGGCATAAGTGTGTTTTCTAAAAGCGTGACTCTGTTCTGTTTGGGGATTCCGTTCATGGGGAGCGATTTTTACATTCCCTCGATAAGTGATATCATAAGTTTCTTTTTTTGTGGGACTTATTTCACTGAGGATGATCGTACCTAAATCCACTCAGGATGCTGCTACCAGCCTCATGACGTGGATTTCATGGCTGAGTGACACTCCATTGGACCTACGTAGCACCACTTGTCCACTTGTCCACTTGTCTTTGTCCACTTGTCCACTCGTCTTTGTCCACTTGGCTCTTTCCTGGGATATGAAACGTGTACCGGAGTGGAGGTTCTTGTCAAGACAGCAGCCCTCAACTTTGGGGTCCCTGTGTCTGGTTGATTTTTTCATTTTCCCAAGGTCAACGCCCATGTGTGGAAGTGCCCTATGCTCTGTGGTTCTGTGTTTTACATGGTTTGGGAAAGAGGATACACTTGTGAAGATTGGCTGTTGGCCATTGACATCCCGCCCATCAGCTTAACAAGGCTCCCTTGACTCCGTGGGCTGTCCTGCCTTTCTGGTTTTTAGACTTTTTTCGCCTGGCCCTTTTGCCCCGGGGGGGGGGGGGCGAGAGATTTCTTTGTAGTGCTGATTTGCTCTCCCAGGTTGCTTGGTTGGCCAAAAAGGGCGTATGCGTTTTTTCCTGAATATATTCAGGAAAAAACGCATACGCCCTTTTTGGCCAACCGCATCATTGTCCACGTTCTGGCGCTTTTCATGTGCTATCGGGGCCATTCCGATGTACCCGTTGACATCCGTTTCCTGCAGTTCTGCCTTGCGTTCAGCGCCTCTTCGTAGCCTGCCCTCAATATATTTTGGGGCGATAGTTATCGTTTAGAACTCTGCAGGTTTGGGAAGTGCAGGGCCCCTGAGCTCCATTTCCCAAGTCGCTTTTTTGTGAGTGGGACGCAACACGGCTGGATGGCTTCACGCCCTATTGTCGATCCGCGGTGGCAGGCTGAACCGCTGGTGAATTCTTCTTCGTGATGGGAAATGAGAGTGACATGTGCCCGACCAAACACCTCCAGCGAGTCTCTCATTGGTTCCCCCTCTTGCAGTTCATCCTGCGGACAAATTGCAGACGGTACGAAAGAGGCATGGAAAGGCGCCGAGTCTCCAAGTGGGGAGATTGTTAGTAAGGGGGCCTGAATGGAGAACACGAGCACCAGGAGAGGAAAACTGAGGTGAGTTTCAGAAAGCTTTCCCGATCCCACGGTGTAGCATCCGCTGGGTTTCCAATGAGTGCTTTCGCTGTCGGAAGATTGCGTTGAACCTGGAGAGTTGGGAGCCATGGAATGGGGAGCACGCAGGGTTCCTTTCAAGGGTCTGCATTTGCTTTCCCAACCTCACCAATCGTCTCAGCCCCAAGAGTGTCCAGCCTTATGTCTTCTGCCGCTGGGGCTGTAGATGTGGTCAATCCTGGTTGCATGCCAGTCCCTGAACGCATTTTGGAAGAATTTCTCTCTGTTTTGCCCTGCTTGTTTCTTCTTTGTGTTGGAAATGTATCCTCAGAATGGGTCTGAGCTGATTTTCCCTGCTGGTTTTAGGCCGCTTTACACACACTTGATGCACTTACACAGAGATATCAAGACTTAGCTTTTAAGATGCTTACTAGTCGGATAGATACTTGTGCGATGAACAGGGTCTGGTGAGTCCAGTTGATTGAGCAAGGAGTAGGTCGTGTCCATTCCATATTCGGTTTTCGGAAGGGTATCTGTGCTCATTTCAAACTCGAGTTTTATGCGTCACCGCACCTCACCTTTCCCCTGAAGCAGGCATAAGTGTGTTTTCTAAAAGCGTGACTCTGTTCTGTTTGGGGATTCCGTTCATGGGGAGCGATTTTTACATTCCCTCGATAAGTGATATCATAAGTTTCTTTTTTTGTGGGACTTATTTCACTGAGGATGATCGTACCTAAATCCACTCAGGATGCTGCTACCAGCCTCATGACGTGGATTTCATGGCTGAGTGACACTCCATTGGACCTACGTAGCACCACTTGTCCACTTGTCCACTTGTCTTTGTCCACTTGTCCACTCGTCTTTGTCCACTTGGCTCTTTCCTGGGATATGAAACGTGTACCGGAGTGGAGGTTCTTGTCAAGACAGCAGCCCTCAACTTTGGGGTCCCTGTGTCTGGTTGATTTTTTCATTTTCCCAAGGTCAACGCCCATGTGTGGAAGTGCCCTATGCTCTGTGGTTCTGTGTTTTACATGGTTTGGGAAAGAGGATACACTTGTGAAGATTGGCTGTTGGCCATTGACATCCCGCCCATCAGCTTAACAAGGCTCCCTTGACTCCGTGGGCTGTCCTGCCTTTCTGGTTTTTAGACTTTTTTCGCCTGGCCCTTTTGCCCCGGGGGGGGGGGGGCGAGAGATTTCTTTGTAGTGCTGATTTGCTCTCCCAGGTTGCTTGGTTGGCCAAAAAGGGCGTATGCGTTTTTTCCTGAGGAAAAAACGCATACGCCCTTTTTGGCCAACCGCATCATTGTCCACGTTCTGGCGCTTTTCATGTGCTATCGGGGCCATTCCGATGTACCCGTTGACATCCGTTTCCTGCAGTTCTGCCTTGCGTTCAGCGCCTCTTCGTAGCCTGCCCTCAATATATTTTGGGGCGATAGTTATCGTTTAGAACTCTGCAGGTTTGGGAAGTGCAGGGCCCCTGAGCTCCATTTCCCAAGTCGCTTTTTTGTGAGTGGGACGCAACACGGCTGGATGGCTTCACGCCCTATTGTCGATCCGCGGTGGCAGGCTGAACCGCTGGTGAATTCTTCTTCGTGATGGGAAATGAGAGTGACATGTGCCCGACCAAACACCTCCAGCGAGTCTCTCATTGGTTCCCCCTCTTGCAGTTCATCCTGCGGACAAATTGCAGACGGTACGAAAGAGGCATGGAAAGGCGCCGAGTCTCCAAGTGGGGAGATTGTTAGTAAGGGGGCCTGAATGGAGAACACGAGCACCAGGAGAGGAAAACTGAGGTGAGTTTCAGAAAGCTTTCCCGATCCCACGGTGTAGCATCCGCTGGGTTTCCAATGAGTGCTTTCGCTGTCGGAAGATTGCGTTGAACCTGGAGAGTTGGGAGCCATGGAATGGGGAGCACGCAGGATTCCTTTCAAGGGTCTGCATTTGCTTTCCCAACCTCACCAATCGTCTCAGCCCCAAGAGTGTCCAGCCTTATGTCTTCTGCCGCTGGGGCTGTAGATGTGGTCAATCCTGGTTGCATGCCAGTCCCTGAACGCATTTTGGAAGAATTTCTCTCTGTTTTGCCCTGCTTGTTTCTTCTTTGTGTTGGAAATGTATCCTCAGAATGGGTCTGAGCTGATTTTCCCTGCTGGTTTTAGGCCGCTTTACACACACTTGATGCACTTACACAGAGATATCAAGACTTAGCTTTTAAGATGCTTACTAGTCGGATAGATACTTGTGCGATGAACAGGGTCTGGTGAGTCCAGTTGATTGAGCAAGGAGTAGGTCGTGTCCATTCCATATTCGGTTTTCGGAAGGGTATCTGTGCTCATTTCAAACTCGAGTTTTATGCGTCACCGCACCTCACCTTTCCCCTGAAGCAGGCATAAGTGTGTTTTCTAAAAGCGTGACTCTGTTCTGTTTGGGGATTCCGTTCATGGGGAGCGATTTTTACATTCCCTCGATAAGTGATATCATAAGTTTCTTTTTTTGTGGGACTTATTTCACTGAGGATGATCGTACCTAAATCCACTCAGGATGCTGCTACCAGCCTCATGACGTGGATTTCATGGCTGAGTGACACTCCATTGGACCTACGTAGCACCACTTGTCCACTTGTCCACTTGTCTTTGTCCACTTGTCCACTCGTCTTTGTCCACTTGGCTCTTTCCTGGGATATGAAACGTGTACCGGAGTGGAGGTTCTTGTCAAGACAGCAGCCCTCAACTTTGGGGTCCCTGTGTCTGGTTGATTTTTTCATTTTCCCAAGGTCAACGCCCATGTGTGGAAGTGCCCTATGCTCTGTGGTTCTGTGTTTTACATGGTTTGGGAAAGAGGATACACTTGTGAAGATTGGCTGTTGGCCATTGACATCCCGCCCATCAGCTTAACAAGGCTCCCTTGACTCCGTGGGCTGTGCTGCCTTTCTGGTTTTTAGACTTTTTTCGCCTGGCCCTTTTGCCCCGGGGGGGGGGGCGAGAGATTTCTTTGTAGTGCTGATTTGCTCTCCCAGGTTGCTTGGTTGGCCAAAAAGGGCGTATGCGTTTTTTCCTGAATATATTCAGGAAAAAACGCATACGCCCTTTTTGGCCAACCGCATCATTGTCCACGTTCTGGCGCTTTTCATGTGCTATCGGGGCCATTCCGATGTACCCGTTGACATCCGTTTCCTGCAGTTCTGCCTTGCGTTCAGCGCCTCTTCGTAGCCTGCCCTCAATATATTTTGGGGCGATAGTTATCGTTTAGAACTCTGCAGGTTTGGGAAGTGCAGGGCCCCTGAGCTCCATTTCCCAAGTCGCTTTTTTGTGAGTGGGACGCAACACGGCTGGATGGCTTCACGCCCTATTGTCGATCCGCGGTGGCAGGCTGAACCGCTGGTGAATTCTTCTTCGTGATGGGAAATGAGAGTGACATGTGCCCGACCAAACACCTCCAGCGAGTCTCTCATTGGTTCCCCCTCTTGCAGTTCATCCTGCGGACAAATTGCAGACGGTACGAAAGAGGCATGGAAAGGCGCCGAGTCTCCAAGTGGGGAGATTGTTAGTTAAGGGGGCCTGAATGGAGAACACGAGCACCAGGAGAGGAAAACTGAGGTGAGTTTCAGAAAGCTTTCCCGATCCCACGGTGTAGCATCCGCTGGGTTTCCAATGAGTGCTTTCGCTGTCGGAAGATTGCGTTGAACCTGGAGAGTTGGGAGCCATGGAATGGGGAGCACGCAGGATTCCTTTCAAGGGTCTGCATTTGCTTTCCCAACCTCACCAATCGTCTCAGCCCCAAGAGTGTCCAGCCTTATGTCTTCTGCCGCTGGGGCTGTAGATGTGGTCAATCCTGGTTGCATGCCAGTCCCTGAACGCATTTTGGAAGAATTTCTCTCTGTTTTGCCCTGCTTGTTTCTTCTTTGTGTTGGAAATGTATCCTCAGAATGGGTCTGAGCTGATTTTCCCTGCTGGTTTTAGGCCGCTTTACACACACTTGATGCACTTACACAGAGATATCAAGACTTAGCTTTTAAGATGCTTACTAGTCGGATAGATACTTGTGCGATGAACAGGGTCTGGTGAGTCCAGTTGATTGAGCAAGGAGTAGGTCGTGTCCATTCCATATTCGGTTTTCGGAAGGGTATCTGTGCTCATTTCAAACTCGAGTTTTATGCGTCACCGCACCTCACCTTTCCCCTGAAGCAGGCATAAGTGTGTTTTCTAAAAGCGTGACTCTGTTCTGTTTGGGGATTCCGTTCATGGGGAGCGATTTTTACATTCCCTCGATAAGTGATATCATAAGTTTCTTTTTTTGTGGGACTTATTTCACTGAGGATGATCGTACCTAAATCCACTCAGGATGCTGCTACCAGCCTCATGACGTGGATTTCATGGCTGAGTGACACTCCATTGGACCTACGTAGCACCACTTGTCCACTTGTCCACTTGTCTTTGTCCACTTGTCCACTCGTCTTTGTCCACTTGGCTCTTTCCTGGGATATGAAACGTGTACCGGAGTGGAGGTTCTTGTCAAGACAGCAGCCCTCAACTTTGGGGTCCCTGTGTCTGGTTGATTTTTTCATTTTCCCAAGGTCAACGCCCATGTGTGGAAGTGCCCTATGCTCTGTGGTTCTGTGTTTTACATGGTTTGGGAAAGAGGATACACTTGTGAAGATTGGCTGTTGGCCATTGACATCCCGCCCATCAGCTTAACAAGGCTCCCTTGACTCCGTGGGCTGTGCTGCCTTTCTGGTTTTTAGACTTTTTTCGCCTGGCCCTTTTGCCCCGGGGGGGGGGCGAGAGATTTCTTTGTAGTGCTGATTTGCTCTCCCAGGTTGCTTGGTTGGCCAAAAAGGGCGTATGCGTTTTTTCCTGAATATATTCAGGAAAAAACGCATACGCCCTTTTTGGCCAACCGCATCATTGTCCACGTTCTGGCGCTTTTCATGTGCTATCGGGGCCATTCCGATGTACCCGTTGACATCCGTTTCCTGCAGTTCTGCCTTGCGTTCAGCGCCTCTTCGTAGCCTGACCTCAATATATTTTGGGGCGATAGTTATCGTTTAGAACTCTGCAGGTTTGGGAAGTGCAGGGCCCCTGAGCTCCATTTCCCAAGTCGCTTTTTTGTGAGTGGGACGCAACACGGCTGGATGGCTTCACGCCCTATTGTCGATCCGCGGTGGCAGGCTGAACCGCTGGTGAATTCTTCTTCGTGATGGGAAATGAGAGTGACATGTGCCCGACCAAACACCTCCAGCGAGTCTCTCATTGGTTCCCCCTCTTGCAGTTCATCCTGCGGACAAATTGCAGACGGTACGAAAGAGGCATGGAAAGGCGCCGAGTCTCCAAGTGGGGAGATTGTTAGTAAGGGGGCCTGAATGGAGAACACGAGCACCAGGAGAGGAAAACTGAGGTGAGTTTCAGAAAGCTTTCCCGATCCCACGGTGTAGCATCCGCTGGGTTTCCAATGAGTGCTTTCGCTGTCGGAAGATTGCGTTGAACCTGGAGAGTTGGGACCCATGGAATGGGGAGCACGCAGGATTCCTTTCAAGGGTCTGCATTTGCTTTCCCAACCTCACCAATCGTCTCAGCCCCAAGAGTGTCCAGCCTTATGTCTTCTGCCGCTGGGGCTGTAGATGTGGTCAATCCTGGTTGCATGCCAGTCCCTGAACGCATTTTGGAAGAATTTCTCTCTGTTTTGCCCTGCTTGTTTCTTCTTTGTGTTGGAAATGTATCCTCAGAATGGGTCTGAGCTGATTTTCCCTGCTGGTTTTAGGCCGCTTTACACACACTTGATGCACTTACACAGAGATATCAAGACTTAGCTTTTAAGATGCTTTCTAGTCGGATAGATACTTGTGCGATGAACAGGGTCTGGTGAGTCCAGTTGATTGAGCAAGGAGTAGGTCGTGTCCATTCCATATTCGGTTTTCGGAAGGGTATCTGTGCTCATTTCAAACTCGAGTTTTATGCGTCACCGCACCTCACCTTTCCCCTGAAGCAGGCATAAGTGTGTTTTCTAAAAGCGTGACTCTGTTCTGTTTGGGGATTCCGTTCATGGGGAGCGATTTTTACATTCCCTCGATAAGTGATATCATAAGTTTCTTTTTTTGTGGGACTGATTTCACTGAGGATGATCGTACCTAAATCCACTCAGGATGCTGCTACCAGCCTCATGACGTGGATTTCATGGCTGAGTGACACTCCATTGGACCTACGTAGCACCACTTGTCCACTTGTCCACTTGTCTTTGTCCACTTGTCCACTCGTCTTTGTCCACTTGGCTCTTTCCTGGGATATGAAACGTGTACCGGAGTGGAGGTTCTTGTCAAGACAGCAGCCCTCAACTTTGGGGTCCCTGTGTCTGGTTGATTTTTTCATTTTCCCAAGGTCAACGCCCATGTGTGGAAGTGCCCTATGCTCTGTGGTTCTGTGTTTTACATGGTTTGGGAAAGAGGATACACTTGTGAAGATTGGCTGTTGGCCATTGACATCCCGCCCATCAGCTTAACAAGGCTCCCTTGACTCCGTGGGCTGTCCTGCCTTTCTGGTTTTTAGACTTTTTTCGCCTGGCCCTTTTGCCCCGGGGGGGGGGCGAGAGATTTCTTTGTAGTGCTGATTTGCTCTCCCAGGTTGCTTGGTTGGCCAAAAAGGGCGTATGCGTTTTTTCCTGAATATATTCAGGAAAAAACGCATACGCCCTTTTTGGCCAACCGCATCATTGTCCACGTTCTGGCGCTTTTCATGTGCTATCGGGGCCATTCCGATGTACCCGTTGACATCCGTTTCCTGCAGTTCTGCCTTGCGTTCAGCGCCTCTTCGTAGCCTGACCTCAATATATTTTGGGGCGATAGTTATCGTTTAGAACTCTGCAGGTTTGGGAAGTGCAGGGCCCCTGAGCTCCATTTCCCAAGTCGCTTTTTTGTGAGTGGGACGCAACACGGCTGGATGGCTTCACGCCCTATTGTCGATCCGCGGTGGCAGGCTGAACCGCTGGTGAATTCTTCTTCGTGATGGGAAATGAGAGTGACATGTGCCCGACCAAACACCTCCAGCGAGTCTCTCATTGGTTCCCCCTCTTGCAGTTCATCCTGCGGACAAATTGCAGACGGTACGAAAGAGGCATGGAAAGGCGCCGAGTCTCCAAGTGGGGAGATTGTTAGTAAGGGGGCCTGAATGGAGAACACGAGCACCAGGAGAGGAAAACTGAGGTGAGTTTCAGAAAGCTTTCCCGATCCCACGGTGTAGCATCCGCTGGGTTTCCAATGAGTGCTTTCGCTGTCGGAAGATTGCGTTGAACCTGGAGAGTTGGGAGCCATGGAATGGGGAGCACGCAGGATTCCTTTCAAGGGTCTGCATTTGCTTTCCCAACCTCACCAATCGTCTCAGCCCCAAGAGTGTCCAGCCTTATGTCTTCTGCCGCTGGGGCTGTAGATGTGGTCAATCCTGGTTGCATGCCAGTCCCTGAACGCATTTTGGAAGAATTTCTCTCTGTTTTGCCCTGCTTGTTTCTTCTTTGTGTTGGAAATGTATCCTCAGAATGGGTCTGAGCTGATTTTCCCTGCTGGTTTTAGGCCGCTTTACACACACTTGATGCACTTACACAGAGATATCAAGACTTAGCTTTTAAGATGCTTACTAGTCGGATAGATACTTGTGCGATGAACAGGGTCTGGTGAGTCCAGTTGATTGAGCAAGGAGTAGGTCGTGTCCATTCCATATTCGGTTTTCGGAAGGGTATCTGTGCTCATTTCAAACTCGAGTTTTATGCGTCACCGCACCTCACCTTTCCCCTGAAGCAGGCATAAGTGTGTTTTCTAAAAGCGTGACTCTGTTCTGTTTGGGGATTCCGTTCATGGGGAGCGATTTTTACATTCCCTCGATAAGTGATATCATAAGTTTCTTTTTTTGTGGGACTTATTTCACTGAGGATGATCGTACCTAAATCCACTCAGGATGCTGCTACCAGCCTCATGACGTGGATTTCATGGCTGAGTGACACTCCATTGGACCTACGTAGCACCACTTGTCCACTTGTCCACTTGTCTTTGTCCACTTGTCCACTCGTCTTTGTCCACTTGGCTCTTTCCTGGGATATGAAACGTGTACCGGAGTGGAGGTTCTTGTCAAGACAGCAGCCCTCAACTTTGGGGTCCCTGTGTCTGGTTGATTTTTTCATTTTCCCAAGGTCAACGCCCATGTGTGGAAGTGCCCTATGCTCTGTGGTTCTGTGTTTTACATGGTTTGGGAAAGAGGATACACTTGTGAAGATTGGCTGTTGGCCATTGACATCCCGCCCATCAGCTTAACAAGGCTCCCTTGACTCCGTGGGCTGTCCTGCCTTTCTGGTTTTTAGACTTTTTTCGCCTGGCCCTTTTGCCCCGGGGGGGGGGGGGCGAGAGATTTCTTTGTAGTGCTGATTTGCTCTCCCAGGTTGCTTGGTTGGCCAAAAAGGGCGTATGCGTTTTTTCCTGAATATATTCAGGAAAAAACGCATACGCCCTTTTTGGCCAACCGCATCATTGTCCACGTTCTGGCGCTTTTCATGTGCTATCGGGGCCATTCCGATGTACCCGTTGACATCCGTTTCCTGCAGTTCTGCCTTGCGTTCAGCGCCTCTTCGTAGCCTGCCCTCAATATATTTTGGGGCGATAGTTATCGTTTAGAACTCTGCAGGTTTGGGAAGTGCAGTGCCCCTGAGCTCCATTTCCCAAGTCGCTTTTTTGTGAGTGGGACGCAACACGGCTGGATGGCTTCACGCCCTATTGTCGATCCGCGGTGGCAGGCTGAACCGCTGGTGAATTCTTCTTCGTGATGGGAAATGAGAGTGACATGTGCCCGACCAAACACCTCCAGCGAGTCTCTCATTGGTTCCCCCTCTTGCAGTTCATCCTGCGGACAAATTGCAGACGGTACGAAAGAGGCATGGAAAGGCGCCGAGTCTCCAAGTGGGGAGATTGTTAGTAAGGGGGCCTGAATGGAGAACACGAGCACCAGGAGAGGAAAACTGAGGTGAGTTTCAGAAAGCTTTCCCGATCCCACGGTGTAGCATCCGCTGGGTTTCCAATGAGTGCTTTCGCTGTCGGAAGATTGCGTTGAACCTGGAGAGTTGGGAGCCATGGAATGGGGAGCACGCAGGATTCCTTTCAAGGGTCTGCATTTGCTTTCCCAACCTCACCAATCGTCTCAGCCCCAAGAGTGTCCAGCCTTATGTCTTCTGCCGCTGGGGCTGTAGATGTGGTCAATCCTGGTTGCATGCCAGTCCCTGAACGCATTTTGGAAGAATTTCTCTCTGTTTTGCCCTGCTTGTTTCTTCTTTGTGTTGGAAATGTATCCTCAGAATGGGTCTGAGCTGATTTTCCCTGCTGGTTTTAGGCCGCTTTACACACCCTTGATGCACTTACACAGAGATATCAAGACTTAGCTTTTAAGATGCTTACTAGTCGGATAGATACTTGTGCGATGAACAGGGTCTGGTGAGTCCAGTTGATTGAGCAAGGAGTAGGTCGTGTCCATTCCATATTCGGTTTTCGGAAGGGTATCTGTGCTCATTTCAAACTCGAGTTTTATGCGTCACCGCACCTCACCTTTCCCCTGAAGCAGGCATAAGTGTGTTTTCTAAAAGCGTGACTCTGTTCTGTTTGGGGATTCCGTTCATGGGGAGCGATTTTTACATTCCCTCGATAAGTGATATCATAAGTTTCTTTTTTTGTGGGACTTATTTCACTGAGGATGATCGTACCTAAATCCACTCAGGATGCTGCTACCAGCCTCATGACGTGGATTTCATGGCTGAGTGACACTCCATTGGACCTACGTAGCACCACTTGTCCACTTGTCCACTTGTCTTTGTCCACTTGTCCACTCGTCTTTGTCCACTTGGCTCTTTCCTGGGATATGAAACGTGTACCGGAGTGGAGGTTCTTGTCAAGACAGCAGCCCTCAACTTTGGGGTCCCTGTGTCTGGTTGATTTTTTCATTTTCCCAAGGTCAACGCCCATGTGTGGAAGTGCCCTATGCTCTGTGGTTCTGTGTTTTACATGGTTTGGGAAAGAGGATACACTTGTGAAGATTGGCTGTTGGCCATTGACATCCCGCCCATCAGCTTAACAAGGCTCCCTTGACTCCGTGGGCTGTCCTGCCTTTCTGGTTTTTAGACTTTTTTCGCCTGGCCCTTTTGCCCCGGGGGGGGGGGCGAGAGATTTCTTTGTAGTGCTGATTTGCTCTCCCAGGTTGCTTGGTTGGCCAAAAAGGGCGTATGCGTTTTTTCCTGAATATATTCAGGAAAAAACGCATACGCCCTTTTTGGCCAACCGCATCATTGTCCACGTTCTGGCGCTTTTCATGTGCTATCGGGGCCATTCCGATGTACCCGTTGACATCCGTTTCCTGCAGTTCTGCCTTGCGTTCAGCGCCTCTTCGTAGCCTGCCCTCAATATATTTTGGGGCGATAGTTATCGTTTAGAACTCTGCAGGTTTGGGAAGTGCAGTGCCCCTGAGCTCCATTTCCCAAGTCGCTTTTTTGTGAGTGGGACGCAACACGGCTGGATGGCTTCACGCCCTATTGTCGATCCGCGGTGGCAGGCTGAACCGCTGGTGAATTCTTCTTCGTGATGGGAAATGAGAGTGACATGTGCCCGACCAAACACCTCCAGCGAGTCTCTCATTGGTTCCCCCTCTTGCAGTTCATCCTGCGGACAAATTGCAGACGGTACGAAAGAGGCATGGAAAGGCGCCGAGTCTCCAAGTGGGGAGATTGTTAGTAAGGGGGCCTGAATGGAGAACACGAGCACCAGGAGAGGAAAACTGAGGTGAGTTTCAGAAAGCTTTCCCGATCCCACGGTGTAGCATCCGCTGGGTTTCCAATGAGTGCTTTCGCTGTCGGAAGATTGCGTTGAACCTGGAGAGTTGGGAGCCATGGAATGGGGAGCACGCAGGATTCCTTTCAAGGGTCTGCATTTGCTTTCCCAACCTCACCAATCGTCTCAGCCCCAAGAGTGTCCAGCCTTATGTCTTCTGCCGCTGGGGCTGTAGATGTGGTCAATCCTGGTTGCATGCCAGTCCCTGAACGCATTTTGGAAGAATTTCTCTCTGTTTTGCCCTGCTTGTTTCTTCTTTGTGTTGGAAATGTATCCTCAGAATGGGTCTGAGCTGATTTTCCCTGCTGGTTTTAGGCCGCTTTACACACACTTGATGCACTTACACAGAGATATCAAGACTTAGCTTTTAAGATGCTTACTAGTCGGATAGATACTTGTGCGATGAACAGGGTCTGGTGAGTCCAGTTGATTGAGCAAGGAGTAGGTCGTGTCCATTCCATATTCGGTTTTCGGAAGGGTATCTGTGCTCATTTCAAACTCGAGTTTTATGCGTCACCGCACCTCACCTTTCCCCTGAAGCAGGCATAAGTGTGTTTTCTAAAAGCGTGACTCTGTTCTGTTTGGGGATTCCGTTCATGGGGAGCGATTTTTACATTCCCTCGATAAGTGATATCATAAGTTTCTTTTTTTGTGGGACTTATTTCACTGAGGATGATCGTACCTAAATCCACTCAGGATGCTGCTACCAGCCTCATGACGTGGATTTCATGGCTGAGTGACACTCCATTGGACCTACGTAGCACCACTTGTCCACTTGTCCACTTGTCTTTGTCCACTTGTCCACTCGTCTTTGTCCACTTGGCTCTTTCCTGGGATATGAAACGTGTACCGGAGTGGAGGTTCTTGTCAAGACAGCAGCCCTCAACTTTGGGGTCCCTGTGTCTGGTTGATTTTTTCATTTTCCCAAGGTCAACGCCCATGTGTGGAAGTGCCCTATGCTCTGTGGTTCTGTGTTTTACATGGTTTGGGAAAGAGGATACACTTGTGAAGATTGGCTGTTGGCCATTGACATCCCGCCCATCAGCTTAACAAGGCTCCCTTGACTCCGTGGGCTGTCCTGCCTTTCTGGTTTTTAGACTTTTTTCGCCTGGCCCTTTTGCCCCGGGGGGGGGGGCGAGAGATTTCTTTGTAGTGCTGATTTGCTCTCCCAGGTTGCTTGGTTGGCCAAAAAGGGCGTATGCGTTTTTTCCTGAATATATTCAGGAAAAAACGCATACGCCCTTTTTGGCCAACCGCATCATTGTCCACGTTCTGGCGCTTTTCATGTGCTATCGGGGCCATTCCGATGTACCCGTTGACATCCGTTTCCTGCAGTTCTGCCTTGCGTTCAGCGCCTCTTCGTAGCCTGCCCTCAATATATTTTGGGGCGATAGTTATCGTTTAGAACTCTGCAGGTTTGGGAAGTGCAGTGCCCCTGAGCTCCTTTTCCCAAGTCGCTTTTTTGTGAGTGGGACGCAACACGGCTGGATGGCTTCACGCCCTATTGTCGATCCGCGGTGGCAGGCTGAACCGCTGGTGAATTCTTCTTCGTGATGGGAAATGAGAGTGACATGTGCCCGACCAAACACCTCCAGCGAGTCTCTCATTGGTTCCCCCTCTTGCAGTTCATCCTGCGGACAAATTGCAGACGGTACGAAAGAGGCATGGAAAGGCGCCGAGACTCCAAGTGGGGAGATTGTTAGTAAGGGGGCCTGAATGGAGAACACGAGCACCAGGAGAGGAAAACTGAGGTGAGTTTCAGAAAGCTTTCCCGATCCCACGGTGTAGCATCCGCTGGGTTTCCAATGAGTGCTTTCGCTGTCGGAAGATTGCGTTGAACCTGGAGAGTTGGGAGCCATGGAATGGGGAGCACGCAGGATTCCTTTCAAGGCTCTGCATTTGCTTTCCCAACCTCACCAATCGTCTCAGCCCCAAGAGTGTCCAGCCTTATGTCTTCTGCCGCTGGGGCTGTAGATGTGGTCAATCCTGGTTGCATGCCAGTCCCTGAACGCATTTTGGAAGAATTTCTCTCTGTTTTGCCCTGCTTGTTTCTTCTTTGTGTTGGAAATGTATCCTCAGAATGGGTCTGAGCTGATTTTCCCTGCTGGTTTTAGGCCGCTTTACACACACTTGATGCACTTACACAGAGATATCAAGACTTAGCTTTTAAGATGCTTTCTAGTCGGATAGATACTTGTGCGATGAACAGGGTCTGGTGAGTCCAGTTGATTGAGCAAGGAGTAGGTCGTGTCCATTCCATATTCGGTTTTCGGAAGGGTATCTGTGCTCATTTCAAACTCGAGTTTTATGCGTCACCGCACCTCACCTTTCCCCTGAAGCAGGCATAAGTGTGTTTTCTAAAAGCGTGACTCTGTTCTGTTTGGGGATTCCGTTCATGGGGAGCGATTTTTACATTCCCTCGATAAGTGATATCATAAGTTTCTTTTTTTGTGGGACTTATTTCACTGAGGATGATCGTACCTAAATCCACTCAGGATGCTGCTACCAGCCTCATGACGTGGATTTCATGGCTGAGTGACACTCCATTGGACCTACGTAGCACCACTTGTCCACTTGTCCACTTGTCTTTGTCCACTTGTCCACTCGTCTTTGTCCACTTGGCTCTTTCCTGGGATATGAAACGTGTACCGGAGTGGAGGTTCTTGTCAAGACAGCAGCCCTCAACTTTGGGGTCCCTGTGTCTGGTTGATTTTTTCATTTTCCCAAGGTCAACGCCCATGTGTGGAAGTGCCCTATGCTCTGTGGTTCTGTGTTTTACATGGTTTGGGAAAGAGGATACACTTGTGAAGATTGGCTGTTGGCCATTGACATCCCGCCCATCAGCTTAACAAGGCTCCCTTGACTCCGTGGGCTGTCCTGCCTTTCTGGTTTTTAGACTTTTTTCGCCTGGCCCTTTTGCCCCGGGGGCGGGGGGCGAGAGATTTCTTTGTAGTGCTGATTTGCTCTCCCAGGTTGCTTGGTTGGCCAAAAAGGGCGTATGCGTTTTTTCCTGAATATATTCAGGAAAAAACGCATACGCCCTTTTTGGCCAACCGCATCATTGTCCACGTTCTGGCGCTTTTCATGTGCTATCGGGGCCATTCCGATGTACCCGTTGACATCCGTTTCCTGCAGTTCTGCCTTGCGTTCAGCGCCTCTTCGTAGCCTGACCTCAATATATTTTGGGGCGATAGTTATCGTTTAGAACTCTGCAGGTTTGGGAAGTGCAGTGCCCCTGAGCTCCATTTCCCAAGTCGCTTTTTTGTGAGTGGGACGCAACACGGCTGGATGGCTTCACGCCCTATTGTCGATCCGCGGTGGCAGGCTGAACCGCTGGTGAATTCTTCTTCGTGATGGGAAATGAGAGTGACATGTGCCCGACCAAACACCTCCAGCGAGTCTCTCATTGGTTCCCCCTCTTGCAGTTCATCCTGCGGACAAATTGCAGACGGTACGAAAGAGGCATGGAAAGGCGCCGAGTCTCCAAGTGGGGAGATTGTTAGTAAGGGGGCCTGAATGGAGAACACGAGCACCAGGAGAGGAAAACTGAGGTGAGTTTCAGAAAGCTTTCCCGATCCCACGGTGTAGCATCCGCTGGGTTTCCAATGAGTGCTTTCGCTGTCGGAAGATTGCGTTGAACCTGGAGAGTTGGGAGCCATGGAATGGGGAGCACGCAGGATTCCTTTCAAGGGTCTGCATTTGCTTTCCCAACCTCACCAATCGTCTCAGCCCCAAGAGTGTCCAGCCTTATGTCTTCTGCCGCTGGGGCTGTAGATGTGGTCAATCCTGGTTGCATGCCAGTCCCTGAACGCATTTTGGAAGAATTTCTCTCTGTTTTGCCCTGCTTGTTTCTTCTTTGTGTTGGAAATGTATCCTCAGAATGGGTCTGAGCTGATTTTCCCTGCTGGTTTTAGGCCGCTTTACACACCCTTGATGCACTTACACAGAGATATCAAGACTTAGCTTTTAAGATGCTTACTAGTCGGATAGATACTTGTGCGATGAACAGGGTCTGGTGAGTCCAGTTGATTGAGCAAGGAGTAGGTCGTGTCCATTCCATATTCGGTTTTCGGAAGGGTATCTGTGCTCATTTCAAACTCGAGTTTTATGCGTCACCGCACCTCACCTTTCCCCTGAAGCAGGCATAAGTGTGTTTTCTAAAAGCGTGACTCTGTTCTGTTTGGGGATTCCGTTCATGGGGAGCGATTTTTACATTCCCTCGATAAGTGATATCATAAGTTTCTTTTTTTGTGGGACTTATTTCACTGAGGATGATCGTACCTAAATCCACTCAGGATGCTGCTACCAGCCTCATGACGTGGATTTCATGGCTGAGTGACACTCCATTGGACCTACGTAGCACCACTTGTCCACTTGTCCACTTGTCTTTGTCCACTTGTCCACTCGTCTTTGTCCACTTGGCTCTTTCCTGGGATATGAAACGTGTACCGGAGTGGAGGTTCTTGTCAAGACAGCAGCCCTCAACTTTGGGGTCCCTGTGTCTGGTTGATTTGTTCATTTTCCCAAGGTCAACGCCCATGTGTGGAAGTGCCCTATGCTCTGTGGTTCTGTGTTTTACATGGTTTGGGAAAGAGGATACACTTGTGAAGATTGGCTGTTGGCCATTGACATCCCGCCCATCAGCTTAACAAGGCTCCCTTGACTCCGTGGGCTGTCCTGCCTTTCTGGTTTTTAGACTTTTTTCGCCTGGCCCTTTTGCCCCGGGGGGGGGGGCGAGAGATTTCTTTGTAGTGCTGATTTGCTCTCCCAGGTTGCTTGGTTGGCCAAAAAGGGCGTATGCGTTTTTTCCTGAATATATTCAGGAAAAAACGCATACGCCCTTTTTGGCCAACCGCATCATTGTCCACGTTCTGGCGCTTTTCATGTGCTATCGGGGCCATTCCGATGTACCCGTTGACATCCGTTTCCTGCAGTTCTGCCTTGCGTTCAGCGCCTCTTCGTAGCCTGCCCTCAATATATTTTGGGGCGATAGTTATCGTTTAGAACTCTGCAGGTTTGGGAAGTGCAGTGCCCCTGAGCTCCATTTCCCAAGTCGCTTTTTTGTGAGTGGGACGCAACACGGCTGGATGGCTTCACGCCCTATTGTCGATCCGCGGTGGCAGGCTGAACCGCTGGTGAATTCTTCTTCGTGATGGGAAATGAGAGTGACATGTGCCCGACCAAACACCTCCAGCGAGTCTCTCATTGGTTCCCCCTCTTGCAGTTCATCCTGCGGACAAATTGCAGACGGTACGAAAGAGGCATGGAAAGGCGCCGAGACTCCAAGTGGGGAGATTGTTAGTAAGGGGGCCTGAATGGAGAACACGAGCACCAGGAGAGGAAAACTGAGGTGAGTTTCAGAAAGCTTTCCCGATCCCACGGTGTAGCATCCGCTGGGTTTCCAATGAGTGCTTTCGCTGTCGGAAGATTGCGTTGAACCTGGAGAGTTGGGAGCCATGGAATGGGGAGCACGCAGGATTCCTTTCAAGGCTCTGCATTTGCTTTCCCAACCTCACCAATCGTCTCAGCCCCAAGAGTGTCCAGCCTTATGTCTTCTGCCGCTGGGGCTGTAGATGTGGTCAATCCTGGTTGCATGCCAGTCCCTGAACGCATTTTGGAAGAATTTCTCTCTGTTTTGCCCTGCTTGTTTCTTCTTTGTGTTGGAAATGTATCCTCAGAATGGGTCTGAGCTGATTTTCCCTGCTGGTTTTAGGCCGCTTTACACACACTTGATGCACTTACACAGAGATATCAAGACTTAGCTTTTAATATGCTTTCTAGTCGGATAGATACTTGTGCGATGAACAGGGTCTGGTGAGTCCAGTTGATTGAGCAAGGAGTAGGTCGTGTCCATTCCATATTCGGTTTTCGGAAGGGTATCTGTGCTCATTTCAAACTCGAGTTTTATGCGTCACCGCACCTCACCTTTCCCCTGAAGCAGGCATAAGTGTGTTTTCTAAAAGCGTGACTCTGTTCTGTTTGGGGATTCCGTTCATGGGGAGCGATTTTTACATTCCCTCGATAAGTGATATCATAAGTTTCTTTTTTTGTGGGACTTATTTCACTGAGGATGATCGTACCTAAATCCACTCAGGATGCTGCTACCAGCCTCATGACGTGGATTTCATGGCTGAGTGACACTCCATTGGACCTACGTAGCACCACTTGTCCACTTGTCCACTTGTCTTTGTCCACTTGTCCACTCGTCTTTGTCCACTTGGCTCTTTCCTGGGATATGAAACGTGTACCGGAGTGGAGGTTCTTGTCAAGACAGCAGCCCTCAACTTTGGGGTCCCTGTGTCTGGTTGATTTTTTCATTTTCCCAAGGTCAACGCCCATGTGTGGAAGTGCCCTATGCTCTGTGGTTCTGTGTTTTACATGGTTTGGGAAAGAGGATACACTTGTGAAGATTGGCTGTTGGCCATTGACATCCCGCCCATCAGCTTAACAAGGCTCCCTTGACTCCGTGGGCTGTCCTGCCTTTCTGGTTTTTAGACTTTTTTCGCCTGGCCCTTTTGCCCCGGGGGGGGGGCGAGAGATTTCTTTGTAGTGCTGATTTGCTCTCCCAGGTTGCTTGGTTGGCCAAAAAGGGCGTATGCGTTTTTTCCTGAATATATTCAGGAAAAAACGCATACGCCCTTTTTGGCCAACCGCATCATTGTCCACGTTCTGGCGCTTTTCATGTGCTATCGGGGCCATTCCGATGTACCCGTTGACATCCGTTTCCTGCAGTTCTGCCTTGCGTTCAGCGCCTCTTCGTAGCCTGACCTCAATATATTTTGGGGCGATAGTTATCGTTTAGAACTCTGCAGGTTTGGGAAGTGCAGTGCCCCTGAGCTCCATTTCCCAAGTCGCTTTTTTGTGAGTGGGACGCAACACGGCTGGATGGCTTCACGCCCTATTGTCGATCCGCGGTGGCAGGCTGAACCGCTGGTGAATTCTTCTTCGTGATGGGAAATGAGAGTGACATGTGCCCGACCAAACACCTCCAGCGAGTCTCTCATTGGTTCCCCCTCTTGCAGTTCATCCTGCGGACAAATTGCAGACGGTACGAAAGAGGCATGGAAAGGCGCCGAGTCTCCAAGTGGGGAGATTGTTAGTAAGGGGGCCTGAATGGAGAACACGAGCACCAGGAGAGGAAAACTGAGGTGAGTTTCAGAAAGCTTTCCCGATCCCACGGTGTAGCATCCGCTGGGTTTCCAATGAGTGCTTTCGCTGTCGGAAGATTGCCTTGAACCTGGAGAGTTGGGAGCCATGGAATGGGGAGCACGCAGGATTCCTTTCAAGGCTCTGCATTTGCTTTCCCAACCTCACCAATCGTCTCAGCCCCAAGAGTGTCCAGCCTTATGTCTTCTGCCGCTGGGGCTGTAGATGTGGTCAATCCTGGTTGCATGCCAGTCCCTGAACGCATTTTGGAAGAATTTCTCTCTGTTTTGCCCTGCTTGTTTCTTCTTTGTGTTGGAAATGTATCCTCAGAATGGGTCTGAGCTGATTTTCCCTGCTGGTTTTAGGCCGCTTTACACACACTTGATGCACTTACACAGAGATATCAAGACTTAGCTTTTAAGATGCTTACTAGTCGGATAGATACTTGTGCGATGAACAGGGTCTGGTGAGTCCAGTTGATTGAGCAAGGAGTAGGTCGTGTCCATTCCATATTCGGTTTTCGGAAGGGTATCTGTGCTCATTTCAAACTCGAGTTTTATGCGTCACCGCACCTCACCTTTCCCCTGAAGCAGGCATAAGTGTGTTTTCTAAAAGCGTGACTCTGTTCTGTTTGGGGATTCCGTTCATGGGGAGCGATTTTTACATTCCCTCGATAAGTGATATCATAAGTTTCTTTTTTTGTGGGACTTATTTCACTGAGGATGATCGTACCTAAATCCACTCAGGATGCTGCTACCAGCCTCATGACGTGGATTTCATGGCTGAGTGACACTCCATTGGACCTACGTAGCACCACTTGTCCACTTGTCCACTTGTCTTTGTCCACTTGTCCACTCGTCTTTGTCCACTTGGCTCTTTCCTGGGATATGAAACGTGTACCGGAGTGGAGGTTCTTGTCAAGACAGCAGCCCTCAACTTTGGGGTCCCTGTGTCTGGTTGATTTTTTCATTTTCCCAAGGTCAACGCCCATGTGTGGAAGTGCCCTATGCTCTGTGGTTCTGTGTTTTCCATGGTTTGGGAAAGAGGATACACTTGTGAAGATTGGCTGTTGGCCATTGACATCCCGCCCATCAGCTTAACAAGGCTCCCTTGACTCCGTGGGCTGTCCTGCCTTTCTGGTTTTTAGACTTTTTTCGCCTGGCCCTTTTGCCCCGGGGGCGGGGGGCGAGAGATTTCTTTGTAGTGCTGATTTGCTCTCCCAGGTTGCTTGGTTGGCCAAAAAGGGCGTATGCGTTTTTTCCTGAATATATTCAGGAAAAAACGCATACGCCCTTTTTGGCCAACCGCATCATTGTCCACGTTCTGGCGCTTTTCATGTGCTATCGGGGCCATTCCGATGTACCCGTTGACATCCGTTTCCTGCAGTTCTGCCTTGCGTTCAGCGCCTCTTCGTAGCCTGACCTCAATATATTTTGGGGCGATAGTTATCGTTTAGAACTCTGCAGGTTTGGGAAGTGCAGGGCCCCTGAGCTCCATTTCCCAAGTCGCTTTTTTGTGAGTGGGACGCAACACGGCTGGATGGCTTCACGCCCTATTGTCGATCCGCGGTGGCAGGCTGAACCGCTGGTGAATTCTTCTTCGTGATGGGAAATGAGAGTGACATGTGCCCGACCAAACACCTCCAGCGAGTCTCTCATTGGTTCCCCCTCTTGCAGTTCATCCTGCGGACAAATTGCAGACGGTACGAAAGAGGCATGGAAAGGCGCCGAGTCTCCAAGTGGGGAGATTGTTAGTAAGGGGGCCTGAATGGAGAACACGAGCACCAGGAGAGGAAAACTGAGGTGAGTTTCAGAAAGCTTTCCCGATCCCACGGTGTAGCATCCGCTGGGTTTCCAATGAGTGCTTTCGCTGTCGGAAGATTGCGTTGAACCTGGAGAGTTGGGAGCCATGGAATGGGGAGCACGCAGGATTCCTTTCAAGGGTCTGCATTTGCTTTCCCAACCTCACCAATCGTCTCAGCCCCAAGAGTGTCCAGCCTTATGTCTTCTGCCGCTGGGGCTGTAGATGTGGTCAATCCTGGTTGCATGCCAGTCCCTGAACGCATTTTGGAAGAATTTCTCTCTGTTTTGCCCTGCTTGTTTCTTCTTTGTGTTGGAAATGTATCCTCAGAATGGGTCTGAGCTGATTTTCCCTGCTGGTTTTAGGCCGCTTTACACACACTTGATGCACTTACACAGAGATATCAAGACTTAGCTTTTAAGATGCTTACTAGTCGGATAGATACTTGTGCGATGAACAGGGTCTGGTGAGTCCAGTTGATTGAGCAAGGAGTAGGTCGTGTCCATTCCATATTCGGTTTTCGGAAGGGTATCTGTGCTCATTTCAAACTCGAGTTTTATGCGTCACCGCACCTCACCTTTCCCCTGAAGCAGGCATAAGTGTGTTTTCTAAAAGCGTGACTCTGTTCTGTTTGGGGATTCCGTTCATGGGGAGCGATTTTTACATTCCCTCGATAAGTGATATCATAAGTTTCTTTTTTTGTGGGACTTATTTCACTGAGGATGATCGTACCTAAATCCACTCAGGATGCTGCTACCAGCCTCATGACGTGGATTTCATGGCTGAGTGACACTCCATTGGACCTACGTAGCACCACTTGTCCACTTGTCCACTTGTCTTTGTCCACTTGTCCACTCGTCTTTGTCCACTTGGCTCTTTCCTGGGATATGAAACGTGTACCGGAGTGGAGGTTCTTGTCAAGACAGCAGCCCTCAACTTTGGGGTCCCTGTGTCTGGTTGATTTTTTCATTTTCCCAAGGTCAACGCCCATGTGTGGAAGTGCCCTATGCTCTGTGGTTCTGTGTTTTACATGGTTTGGGAAAGAGGATACACTTGTGAAGATTGGCTGTTGGCCATTGACATCCCGCCCATCAGCTTAACAAGGCTCCCTTGACTCCGTGGGCTGTCCTGCCTTTCTGGTTTTTAGACTTTTTTCGCCTGGCCCTTTTGCCCCCGGGGGGGGGGGGCGAGAGATTTCTTTGTAGTGCTGATTTGCTCTCCCAGGTTGCTTGGTTGGCCAAAAAGGGCGTATGCGTTTTTTCCTGAATATATTCAGGAAAAAACGCATACGCCCTTTTTGGCCAACCGCATCATTGTCCACGTTCTGGCGCTTTTCATGTGCTATCGGGGCCATTCCGATGTACCCGTTGACATCCGTTTCCTGCAGTTCTGCCTTGCGTTCAGCGCCTCTTCGTAGCCTGACCTCAATATATTTTGGGGCGATAGTTATCGTTTAGAACTCTGCAGGTTTGGGAAGTGCAGGGCCCCTGAGCTCCATTTCCCAAGTCGCTTTTTTGTGAGTGGGACGCAACACGGCTGGATGGCTTCACGCCCTATTGTCGATCCGCGGTGGCAGGCTGAACCGCTGGTGAATTCTTCTTCGTGATGGGAAATGAGAGTGACATGTGCCCGACCAAACACCTCCAGCGAGTCTCTCATTGGTTCCCCCTCTTGCAGTTCATCCTGCGGACAAATTGCAGACGGTACGAAAGAGGCATGGAAAGGCGCCGAGTCTCCAAGTGGGGAGATTGTTAGTAAGGGGGCCTGAATGGAGAACACGAGCACCAGGAGAGGAAAACTGAGGTGAGTTTCAGAAAGCTTTCCCGATCCCACGGTGTAGCATCCGCTGGGTTTCCAATGAGTGCTTTCGCTGTCGGAAGATTGCGTTGAACCTGGAGAGTTGGGAGCCATGGAATGGGGAGCACGCAGGATTCCTTTCAAGGGTCTGCATTTGCTTTCCCAACCTCACCAATCGTCTCAGCCCCAAGAGTGTCCAGCCTTATGTCTTCTGCCGCTGGGGCTGTAGATGTGGTCAATCCTGGTTGCATGCCAGTCCCTGAACGCATTTTGGAAGAATTTCTCTCTGTTTTGCCCTGCTTGTTTCTTCTTTGTGTTGGAAATGTATCCTCAAAATGGGTCTGAGCTGATTTTCCCTGCTGGTTTTAGGCCGCTTTACACACACTTGATGCACTTACACAGAGATATCAAGACTTAGCTTTTAAGATGCTTACTAGTCGGATAGATACTTGTGCGATGAACAGGGTCTGGTGAGTCCAGTTGATTGAGCAAGGAGTAGGTCGTGTCCATTCCATATTCGGTTTTCGGAAGGGTATCTGTGCTCATTTCAAACTCGAGTTTTATGCGTCACCGCACCTCACCTTTCCCCTGAAGCAGGCATAAGTGTGTTTTCTAAAAGCGTGACTCTGTTCTGTTTGGGGATTCCGTTCATGGGGAGCGATTTTTACATTCCCTCGATAAGTGATATCATAAGTTTCTTTTTTTGTGGGACTTATTTCACTGAGGATGATCGTACCTAAATCCACTCAGGATGCTGCTACCAGCCTCATGACGTGGATTTCATGGCTGAGTGACACTCCATTGGACCTACGTAGCACCACTTGTCCACTTGTCCACTTGTCTTTGTCCACTTGTCCACTCGTCTTTGTCCACTTGGCTCTTTCCTGGGATATGAAACGTGTACCGGAGTGGAGGTTCTTGTCAAGACAGCAGCCCTCAACTTTGGGGTCCCTGTGTCTGGTTGATTTTTTCATTTTCCCAAGGTCAACGCCCATGTGTGGAAGTGCCCTATGCTCTGTGGTTCTGTGTTTTACATGGTTTGGGAAAGAGGATACACTTGTGAAGATTGGCTGTTGGCCATTGACATCCCGCCCATCAGCTTAACAAGGCTCCCTTGACTCCGTGGGCTGTCCTGCCTTTCTGGTTTTTAGACTTTTTTCGCCTGGCCCTTTTGCCCCCGGGGGGGGGGGGCGAGAGATTTCTTTGTAGTGCTGATTTGCTCTCCCAGGTTGCTTGGTTGGCCAAAAAGGGCGTATGCGTTTTTTCCTGAATATATTCAGGAAAAAACGCATACGCCCTTTTTGGCCAACCGCATCATTGTCCACGTTCTGGCGCTTTTCATGTGCTATCGGGGCCATTCCGATGTACCCGTTGACATCCGTTTCCTGCAGTTCTGCCTTGCGTTCAGCGCCTCTTCGTAGCCTGCCCTCAATATATTTTGGGGCAATAGTTATCGTTTAGAACTCTGCAGGTTTGGGAAGTGCAGGGCCCCTGAGCTCCATTTCCCAAGTCGCTTTTTTGTGAGTGGGACGCAACACGGCTGGATGGCTTCACGCCCTATTGTCGATCCGCGGTTGCAGGCTGAACCGCTGGTGAATTCTTCTTCGTGATGGGAAATGAGAGTGACATGTGCCCGACCAAACACCTCCAGCGAGTCTCTCATTGGTTCCCCCTCTTGCAGTTCATCCTGCGGACAAATTGCAGACGGTACGAAAGAGGCATGGAAAGGCGCCGAGTCTCCAAGTGGGGAGATTGTTAGTAAGGGGGCCTGAATGGAGAACACGAGCACCAGGAGAGGAAAACTGAGGTGAGTTTCAGAAAGCTTTCCCGATCCCACGGTGTAGCATCCGCTGGGTTTCCAATGAGTGCTTTCGCTGTCGGAAGATTGCGTTGAACCTGGAGAGTTGGGAGCCATGGAATGGGGAGCACGACGGATTCCTTTCAAGGGTCTGCATTTGCTTTCCCAACCTCACCAATCGTCTCAGCCCCAAGAGTGTCCAGCCTTATGTCTTCTGCCGCTGGGGCTGTAGATGTGGTCAATCCTGGTTGCATGCCAGTCCCTGAACGCATTTTGGAAGAATTTCTCTCTGTTTTGCCCTGCTTGTTTCTTCTTTGTGTTGGAAATGTATCCTCAGAATGGGTCTGAGCTGATTTTCCCTGCTGGTTTTAGGCCGCTTTACACACACTTGATGCACTTACACAGAGATATCAAGACTTAGCTTTTAAGATGCTTACTAGTCGGATAGATACTTGTGCGATGAACAGGGTCTGGTGAGTCCAGTTGATTGAGCAAGGAGTAGGTCGTGTCCATTCCATATTCGGTTTTCGGAAGGGTATCTGTGCTCATTTCAAACTCGAGTTTTATGCGTCACCGCACCTCACCTTTCCCCTGAAGCAGGCATAAGTGTGTTTTCTAAAAGCGTGACTCTGTTCTGTTTGGGGATTCCGTTCATGGGGAGCGATTTTTACATTCCCTCGATAAGTGATATCATAAGTTTCTTTTTTTGTGGGACTTATTTCACTGAGGATGATCGTACCTAAATCCACTCAGGATGCTGCTACCAGCCTCATGACGTGGATTTCATGGCTGAGTGACACTCCATTGGACCTACGTAGCACCACTTGTCCACTTGTCCACTTGTCTTTGTCCACTTGTCCACTCGTCTTTGTCCACTTGGCTCTTTCCTGGGATATGAAACGTGTACCGGAGTGGAGGTTCTTGTCAAGACAGCAGCCCTCAACTTTGGGGTCCCTGTGTCTGGTTGATTTTTTCATTTTCCCAAGGTCAACGCCCATGTGTGGAAGTGCCCTATGCTCTGTGGTTCTGTGTTTTACATGGTTTGGGAAAGAGGATACACTTGTGAAGATTGGCTGTTGGCCATTGACATCCCGCCCATCAGCTTAACAAGGCTCCCTTGACTCCGTGGGCTGTCCTGCCTTTCTGGTTTTTAGACTTTTTTCGCCTGGCCCTTTTGCCCCGGGGGGGGGGTGGGGGCGAGAGATTTCTTTGTAGTGCTGATTTGCTCTCCCAGGTTGCTTGGTTGGCCAAAAAGGGCGTATGCGTTTTTTCCTGAATATATTCAGGAAAAAACGCATACGCCCTTTTTGGCCAACCGCATCATTGTCCACGTTCTGGCGCTTTTCATGTGCTATCGGGGCCATTCCGATGTACCCGTTGACATCCGTTTCCTGCAGTTCTGCCTTGCGTTCAGCGCCTCTTCGTAGCCTGACCTCAATATATTTTGGGGCGATAGTTATCGTTTAGAACTCTGCAGGTTTGGGAAGTGCAGGGCCCCTGAGCTCCATTTCCCAAGTCGCTTTTTTGTGAGTGGGACGCAACACGGCTGGATGGCTTCACGCCCTATTGTCGATCCGCGGTGGCAGGCTGAACCGCTGGTGAATTCTTCTTCGTGATGGGAAATGAGAGTGACATGTGCCCGACCAAACACCTCCAGCGAGTCTCTCATTGGTTCCCCCTCTTGCAGTTCATCCTGCGGACAAATTGCAGACGGTACGAAAGAGGCATGGAAAGGCGCCGAGTCTCCAAGTGGGGAGATTGTTAGTAAGGGGGCCTGAATGGAGAACACGAGCACCAGGAGAGGAAAACTGAGGTGAGTTTCAGAAAGCTTTCCCGATCCCACGGTGTAGCATCCGCTGGGTTTCCAATGAGTGCTTTCGCTGTCGGAAGATTGCGTTGAACCTGGAGAGTTGGGAGCCATGGAATGGGGAGCACGACGGATTCCTTTCAAGGGTCTGCATTTGCTTTCCCAACCTCACCAATCGTCTCAGCCCCAAGAGTGTCCAGCCTTATGTCTTCTGCCGCTGGGGCTGTAGATGTGGTCAATCCTGGTTGCATGCCAGTCCCTGAACGCATTTTGGAAGAATTTCTCTCTGTTTTGCCCTGCTTGTTTCTTCTTTGTGTTGGAAATGTATCCTCAGAATGGGTCTGAGCTGATTTTCCCTGCTGGTTTTAGGCCGCTTTACACACACTTGATGCACTTACACAGAGATATCAAGACTTAGCTTTTAAGATGCTTACTAGTCGGATAGATACTTGTGCGATGAACAGGGTCTGGTGAGTCCAGTTGATTGAGCAAGGAGTAGGTCGTGTCCATTCCATATTCGGTTTTCGGAAGGGTATCTGTGCTCATTTCAAACTCGAGTTTTATGCGTCACCGCACCTCACCTTTCCCCTGAAGCAGGCATAAGTGTGTTTTCTAAAAGCGTGACTCTGTTCTGTTTGGGGATTCCGTTCATGGGGAGCGATTTTTACATTCCCTCGATAAGTGATATCATAAGTTTCTTTTTTTGTGGGACTTATTTCACTGAGGATGATCGTACCTAAATCCACTCAGGATGCTGCTACCAGCCTCATGACGTGGATTTCATGGCTGAGTGACACTCCATTGGACCTACGTAGCACCACTTGTCCACTTGTCCACTTGTCTTTGTCCACTTGTCCACTCGTCTTTGTCCACTTGGCTCTTTCCTGGGATATGAAACGTGTACCGGAGTGGAGGTTCTTGTCAAGACAGCAGCCCTCAACTTTGGGGCCCCTGTGTCTGGTTGATTTTTTCATTTTCCCAAGGTCAACGCCCATGTGTGGAAGTGCCCTATGCTCTGTGGTTCTGTGTTTTACATGGTTTGGGAAAGAGGATACACTTGTGAAGATTGGCTGTTGGCCATTGACATCCCGCCCATCAGCTTAACAAGGCTCCCTTGACTCCGTGGGCTGTCCTGCCTTTCTGGTTTTTAGACTTTTTTCGCCTGGCCCTTTTGCCCCGGGGGGGGGGGGCGAGAGATTTCTTTGTAGTGCTGATATGCTCTCCCAGGTTGCTTGGTTGGCCAAAAAGGGCGTATGCGTTTTTTCCTGAATATATTCAGGAAAAAACGCATACGCCCTTTTTGGCCAACCGCATCATTGTCCACGTTCTGGCGCTTTTCATGTGCTATCGGGGCCATTCCGATGTACCCGTTGACATCCGTTTCCTGCAGTTCTGCCTTGCGTTCAGCGCCTCTTCGTAGCCTGCCCTCAATATATTTTGGGGCGATAGTTATCGTTTAGAACTCTGCAGGTTTGGGAAGTGCAGGGCCCCTGAGCTCCATTTCCCAAGTCGCTTTTTTGTGAGTGGGACGCAACACGGCTGGATGGCTTCACGCCCTATTGTCGATCCGCGGTGGCAGGCTGAACCGCTGGTGAATTCTTCTTCGTGATGGGAAATGAGAGTGACATGTGCCCGACCAAACACCTCCAGCGAGTCTCTCATTGGTTCCCCCTCTTGCAGTTCATCCTGCGGACAAATTGCAGACGGTACGAAAGAGGCATGGAAAGGCGCCGAGTCTCCAAGTGGGGAGATTGTTAGTAAGGGGGCCTGAATGGAGAACACGAGCACCAGGAGAGGAAAACTGAGGTGAGTTTCAGAAAGCTTTCCCGATCCCACGGTGTAGCATCCGCTGGGTTTCCAATGAGTGCTTTCGCTGTCGGAAGATTGCGTTGAACCTGGAGAGTTGGGAGCCATGGAATGGGGAGCACGCAGGATTCCTTTCAAGGGTCTGCATTTGCTTTCCCAACCTCACCAATCGTCTCAGCCCCAAGAGTGTCCAGCCTTATGTCTTCTGCCGCTGGGGCTGTAGATGTGGTCAATCCTGGTTGCATGCCAGTCCCTGAACGCATTTTGGAAGAATTTCTCTCTGTTTTGCCCTGCTTGTTTCTTCTTTATGTTGGAAATGTATCCTCAGAATGGGTCTGAGCTGATTTTCCCTGCTGGTTTTAGGCCCCTTTACACACACTTGATGCACTTACACAGAGATATCAAGACTTAGCTTTTAAGATGCTTACTAGTCGGATAGATACTTGTGCGATGAACAGGGTCTGGTGAGTCCAGTTGATTGAGCAAGGAGTAGGTCGTGTCCATTCCATATTCGGTTTTCGGAAGGGTATCTGTGCTCATTCCAAACTCGAGTTTTATGCGTCACCCCACCTCACCTTTCCCCTGAAGCAGGCATAAGTGTGTTTTCTAAAAGCGTGACTCTGTTCTGTTTGGGGATTCCGTTCATGGGGAGCGGTTTTTACATTCCCTCGATAAGTGATATCATAAGTTTCTTTTTTTGTGGGACTTATTTCACTGAGGATGATCGTACCTAAATCCACTCAGGATGCTGCTACCAGCCTCATGACGTGGATTTCATGGCTGAGTGACACTCCATTGGACCTACGTAGCACCACTTGTCCACTTGTCTTTGTCCACTTGTCCACTCGTCTTTGTCCACTTGGCTCTTTCCTGGGATATGAAACGTGTACCGGAGTGGAGGTTCTTGTCAAGACAGCAGCCCTCAACTTTGGGGTCCCTGTGTCTGGTTGATTTTTTCATTTTCCCAAGGTCAACGCCCATGTGTGGAAGTGCCCTATGCTCTGTGGTTCTGTGTTTTACATGGTTTGGGAAAGAGGATACACTTGTGAAGATTGGCTGTTGGCCATTGACATCCCGCCCATCAGCTTAACAAGGCTCCCTTGACTCCGTGGGCTGTCCTGCCTTTCTGGTTTTTAGACTTTTTTCGCCTGGCCCTTTTGCCCCCGGGGGGGGGGGCGAGAGATTTCTTTGTAGTGCTGATTTGCTCTCCCAGGTTGCTTGGTTGGCCAAAAAGGGCGTATGCGTCACGCCCTTTTTGGCCAACCGCATCATTGTCCACGTTCTGGCGCATTTCATGTGCTATCGGGGCCATTCCGATGTACCCGTTGACATCCGTTTCGTGCAATTCTGCCTTGCGTTCAACGCCTCTTCGTAGCCTGACCTCAATATATTTTGGGGCGATAGTTATCGTTTAGAACTCTGCAGGTTTGGGAAGTGCAGTGCCCCTGAGCTCCATTTCCCAAGTCGCTTTTTTGTGAGTGGGACGCAACACGGCTGGATGGCTTCACGCCCTATTGTCGATCCGCGGTGGCAGGCTGAGCCTCTGGTGAATTCTTCTTCGCGATGGGAAATGAGAGTGACATGTGCCCGACCAAACACCTCCAGCGAGTCTCTCATTGGTTCCCCCTCTTGCAGTTCATCCTGCGGACAAATTGCAGACGGTACGAAAGAGGCATGGAAAGGCGCCGAGTCTCCAAGTGGGGAGATTGTTAGTAAGGGGGCCTGAATGGAGAACACGAGCACCAGGAGATGAAAACTGAGGTGAGTTTCAGAAAGCTTTCCCGGTCCCACGGTGTAGCATCCGCTGGGTTTCCAATGAGTGCTTTCGCTGTCGGAAGATTGCGTTGAACCTGGAGAGTTGGGACCCATGGAAAGGGGAGCACGCAGGATTCCTTTCAAGGGTCTGCATTTGCTTTCCCAACCTCACCAATCGTCTCAGCCCCAAGAGTGTCCAGCCTTATGTCTTCTGCCGCTGGGGCTGTAGATGTGGTCAATCCTGGTTGCATGCCAGTCCCTGAACGCATTTTGGAAGAATTTCTCTCTGTTTTGCCCTGCTTGTTTCTTCTTTATGTTGGAAATGTATCCTCAGAATGGGTCTGAGCTGATTTTCCCTGCTGTTTTTAGACCGCTTTACACACACTTGATGCACTTACACAGAGATATCAAGACTTAGCTTTTAAGATGCTTACTAGTCGGATAGATACTTGTGCGATGAACAGGGTCTGGTGAGTCCAGTTGATTGAGCAAGGAGTAGGTCGTGTCCATTCCATATTCGGTTTTCGGAAGGGTATCTGTGCTCATTTCAAACTCGAGTTTTATGCGTCACCGCACCTCACCTTTCCCCTGAAGCAGGCATAAGTGTGTTTTCTAAAAGCGTGACTCTGTTCTGTTTGGGGATTCCGTTCATGGGGAGCGATTTTTACATTCCCTCGATAAGTGATATCATAAGTTTCTTTTTTTGTGGGACTGATTTCACTGAGGATGATCGTACCTAAATCCACTCAGGATGCTGCTACCAGCCTCATGACGTGGATTTCATGGCTGAGTGACACTCCATTGGACCTACGTAGCACCACTTGTCCACTTGTCCACTTGTCTTTGTCCACTTCTCCACTTGGCTCTTTCCTGGGATATGAAACGTGTACCGGAGTGGAGGTTCTTGTCAAGACAGCAGCCCTCAACTTTGGGGCCCCTGTGTCTGGTTGATTTTTTCATTTTCCCAAGGTCAACGCCCATGTGTGGAAGTGCCCTATGCTCTGTGGTTCTGTGTTTTACATGGTTTGGGAAAGAGGATACACTTGTGAAGATTGGCTGTTGGCCATTGACATCCCGCCCATCAGCTTAACAAGGCTCCCTTGACTCCGTGGGCTGTCCTGCCTTTCTGGTTTTTAGACTTTTTTCGCCTGGCCCTTTTGCCCCGGGGGGGGGGGCGAGAGATTTCTTTGTAGTGCTGATTTGCTCTCCCAGGTTGCTTGGTTGGCCAAAAAGGGCGTATGCGTTTTTTCCTGAATATATTCAGGAAAAAACGCATACGCCCTTTTTGGCCAACCGCATCATTGTCCACGTTCTGGCGCTTTTCATGTGCTATCGGGGCCATTCCGATGTACCCGTTGACATCCGTTTCCTGCAGTTCTGCCTTGCGTTCAGCGCCTCTTCGTAGCCTGACCTCAATATATTTTGGGGCGATAGTTATCGTTTAGAACTCTGCAGGTTTGGGAAGTGCAGGGCCCCTGAGCTCCATTTCCCAAGTCGCTTTTTTGTGAGTGGGACGCAACACGGCTGGATGGCTTCACGCCCTATTGTCGATCCGCGGTTGCAGGCTGAACCGCTGGTGAATTCTTCTTCGTGATGGGAAATGAGAGTGACATGTGCCCGACCAAACACCTCCAGCGAGTCTCTCATTGGTTCCCCCTCTTGCAGTTCATCCTGCGGACAAATTGCAGACGGTACGAAAGAGGCATGGAAAGGCGCCGAGTCTCCAAGTGGGGAGATTGTTAGTAAGGGGGCCTGAATGGAGAACACGAGCACCAGGAGAGGAAAACTGAGGTGAGTTTCAGAAAGCTTTCCCGATCCCACGGTGTAGCATCCGCTGGGTTTCCAATGAGTGCTTTCGCTGTCGGAAGATTGCGTTGAACCTGGAGAGTTGGGAGCCATGGAATGGGGAGCACGCAGGATTCCTTTCAAGGGTCTGCATTTGCTTTCCCAACCTCACCAATCGTCTCAGCCCCAAGAGTGTCCAGCCTTATGTCTTCTGCCGCTGGGGCTGTAGATGTGGTCAATCCTGGTTGCATGCCAGTCCCTGAACGCATTTTGGAAGAATTTCTCTCTGTTTTGCCCTGCTTGTTTCTTCTTTATGTTGGAAATGTATCCTCAGAATGGGTCTGAGCTGATTTTCCCTGCTGGTTTTAGGCCGCTTTACACACACTTGATGCACTTACACAGAGATATCAAGACTTAGCTTTTAAGATGCTTACTAGTCGGATAGATACTTGTGCGATGAACAGGGTCTGGTGAGTCCAGTTGATTGAGCAAGGAGTAGGTCGTGTCCATTCCATATTCGGTTTTCGGAAGGGTATCTGTGCTCATTTCAAACTCGAGTTTTATGCGTCACCGCACCTCACCTTTCCCCTGAAGCAGGCATAAGTGTGTTTTCTAAAAGCGTGACTCTGTTCTGTTTGGGGATTCCGTTCATGGGGAGCGATTTTTACATTCCCTCGATAAGTGATATCATAAGTTTCTTTTTTTGTGGGACTTATTTCACTGAGGATGATCGTACCTAAATCCACTCAGGATGCTGCTACCAGCCTCATGACGTGGATTTCATGGCTGAGTGACACTCCATTGGACCTACGTAGCACCACTTGTCCACTTGTCCACTTGTCTTTGTCCACTTGTCCACTCGTCTTTGTCCACTTGGCTCTTTCCTGGGATATGAAACGTGTACCGGAGTGGAGGTTCTTGTCAAGACAGCAGCCCTCAACTTTGGGGTCCCTGTGTCTGGTTGATTTTTTCATTTTCCCAAGGTCAACGCCCATGTGTGGAAGTGCCCTATGCTCTGTGGTTCTGTGTTTTACATGGTTTGGGAAAGAGGATACACTTGTGAAGATTGGCTGTTGGCCATTGACATCCCGCCCATCAGCTTAACAAGGCTCCCTTGACTCCGTGGGCTGTCCTGCCTTTCTGGTTTTTAGACTTTTTTCGCCTGGCCCTTTTGCCCCGGGGGGGGGGGGCGAGAGATTTCTTTGTAGTGCTGATTTGCTCTCCCAGGTTGCTTGGTTGGCCAAAAAGGGCGTATGCGTTTTTTCCTGAATATATTCAGGAAAAAACGCATACGCCCTTTTTGGCCAACCGCATCATTGTCCACGTTCTGGCGCTTTTCATGTGCTATCGGGGCCATTCCGATGTACCCGTTGACATCCGTTTCCTGCAGTTCTGCCTTGCGTTCAGCGCCTCTTCGTAGCCTGACCTCAATATATTTTGGGGCGATAGTTATCGTTTAGAACTCTGCAGGTTTGGGAAGTGCAGGGCCCCTGAGCTACATTTCCCAAGTCGCTTTTTTGTGAGTGGGACGCAACACGGCTGGATGGCTTCACGCCCTATTGTCGATCCGCGGTGGCAGGCTGAACCGCTGGTGAATTCTTCTTCGTGATGGGAAATGAGAGTGACATGTGCCCGACCAAACACCTCCAGCGAGTCTCTCATTGGTTCCCCCTCTTGCAGTTCATCCTGCGGACAAATTGCAGACGGTACGAAAGAGGCATGGAAAGGCGCCGAGTCTCCAAGTGGGGAGATTGTTAGTAAGGGGACCTGAATGGAGAACACGAGCACCAGGAGAGGAAAACTGAGGTGAGTTTCAGAAAGCTTTCCCGATCCCACGGTGTAGCATCCGCTGGGTTTCCAATGAGTGCTTTCGCTGTCGGAAGATTGCGTTGAACCTGGAGAGTTGGGAGCCATGGAATGGGGAGCACGCAGGATTCCTTTCAAGGGTCTGCATTTGCTTTCCCAACCTCACCAATCGTCTCAGCCCCAAGAGTGTCCAGCCTTATGTCTTCTGCCGCTGGGGCTGTAGATGTGGTCAATCCTGGTTGCATGCCAGTCCCTGAACGCATTTTGGAAGAATTTCTCTCTGTTTTGCCCTGCTTGTTTCTTCTTTGTGTTGGAAATGTATCCTCAGAATGGGTCTGAGCTGATTTTCCCTGCTGGTTTTAGGCCGCTTTACACACACTTGATGCACTTACACAGAGATATCAAGACTTAGCTTTTAAGATGCTTACTAGTCGGATAGATACTTGTGCGATGAACAGGGTCTGGTGAGTCCAGTTGATTGAGCAAGGAGTAGGTCGTGTCCATTCCATATTCGGTTTTCGGAAGGGTATCTGTGCTCATTTCAAACTCGAGTTTTATGCGTCACCGCACCTCACCTTTCCCCTGAAGCAGGCATAAGTGTGTTTTCTAAAAGCGTGACTCTGTTCTGTTTGGGGATTCCGTTCATGGGGAGCGATTTTTACATTCCCTCGATAAGTGATATCATAAGTTTCTTTTTTTGTGGGACTTATTTCACTGAGGATGATCGTACCTAAATCCACTCAGGATGCTGCTACCAGCCTCATGACGTGGATTTCATGGCTGAGTGACACTCCATTGGACCTACGTAGCACCACTTGTCCACTTGTCCACTTGTCTTTGTCCACTTGTCCACTCGTCTTTGTCCACTTGGCTCTTTCCTGGGATATGAAACGTGTACCGGAGTGGAGGTTCTTGTCAAGACAGCAGCCCTCAACTTTGGGGTCCCTGTGTCTGGTTGATTTTTTCATTTTCCCAAGGTCAACGCCCATGTGTGGAAGTGCCCTATGCTCTGTGGTTCTGTGTTTTACATGGTTTGGGAAAGAGGATACACTTGTGAAGATTGGCTGTTGGCCATTGACATCCCGCCCATCAGCTTAACAAGGCTCCCTTGACTCCGTGGGCTGTCCTGCCTTTCTGGTTTTTAGACTTTTTTCGCCTGGCCCTTTTGCCCCGGGGGGGGGGGCGAGAGATTTCTTTGTAGTGCTGATTTGCTCTCCCAGGTTGCTTGGTTGGCCAAAAAGGGCGTATGCGTTTTTTCCTGAATATATTCAGGAAAAAACGCATACGCCCTTTTTGGCCAACCGCATCATTGTCCACGTTCTGGCGCTTTTCATGTGCTATCGGGGCCATTCCGATGTACCCGTTGACATCCGTTTCCTGCAGTTCTGCCTTGCGTTCAGCGCCTCTTCGTAGCCTGACCTCAATATATTTTGGGGCGATAGTTATCGTTTAGAACTCTGCAGGTTTGGGAAGTGCAGGGCCCCTGAGCTACATTTCCCAAGTCGCTTTTTTGTGAGTGGGACGCAACACGGCTGGATGGCTTCACGCCCTATTGTCGATCCGCGGTGGCAGGCTGAACCGCTGGTGAATTCTTCTTCGTGATGGGAAATGAGAGTGACATGTGCCCGACCAAACACCTCCAGCGAGTCTCTCATTGGTTCCCCCTCTTGCAGTTCATCCTGCGGACAAATTGCAGACGGTACGAAAGAGGCATGGAAAGGCGCCGAGTCTCCAAGTGGGGAGATTGTTAGTAAGGGGACCTGAATGGAGAACACGAGCACCAGGAGAGGAAAACTGAGGTGAGTTTCAGAAAGCTTTCCCGATCCCACGGTGTAGCATCCGCTGGGTTTCCAATGAGTGCTTTCGCTGTCGGAAGATTGCGTTGAACCTGGAGAGTTGGGACCCATGGAATGGGGAGCACGCAGGATTCCTTTCAAGGGTCTGCATTTGCTTTCCCAACCTCACCAATCGTCTCAGCCCCAAGAGTGTCCAGCCTTATGTCTTCTGCCGCTGGGGCTGTAGATGTGGTCAATCCTGGTTGCATGCCAGTCCCTGAACGCATTTTGGAAGAATTTCTCTCTGTTTTGCCCTGCTTGTTTCTTCTTTGTGTTGGAAATGTATCCTCAGAATGGGTCTGAGCTGATTTTCCCTGCTGGTTTTAGGCCGCTTTACACACACTTGATGCACTTACACAGAGATATCAAGACTTAGCTTTTAAGATGCTTACTAGTCGGATAGATACTTGTGCGATGAACAGGGTCTGGTGAGTCCAGTTGATTGAGCAAGGAGTAGGTCGTGTCCATTCCATATTCGGTTTTCGGAAGGGTATCTGTGCTCATTCCAAACTCGAGTTTTATGCGTCACCCCACCTCACCTTTCCCCTGAAGCAGGCATAAGTGTGTTTTCTAAAAGCGTGACTCTGTTCTGTTTGGGGATTCCGTTCATGGGGAGCGGTTTTTACATTCCCTCGATAAGTGATATCATAAGTTTCTTTTTTTGTGGGACTTATTTCACTGAGGATGATCGTACCTAAATCCACTCAGGATGCTGCTACCAGCCTCATGACGTGGATTTCATGGCTGAGTGACACTCCATTGGACCTACGTAGCACCACTTGTCCACTTGTCCACTTGTCTTTGTCCACTTGTCCACTCGTCTTTGTCCACTTGGCTCTTTCCTGGGATATGAAACGTGTACCGGAGTGGAGGTTCTTGTCAAGACAGCAGCCCTCAACTTTGGGGTCCCTGTGTCTGGTTGATTTTTTCATTTTCCCAAGGTCAACGCCCATGTGTGGAAGTGCCCTATGCTCTGTGGTTCTGTGTTTTACATGGTTTGGGAAAGAGGATACACTTGTGAAGATTGGCTGTTGGCCATTGACATCCCGCCCATCAGCTTAACAAGGCTCCCTTGACTCCGTGGGCTGTCCTGCCTTTCTGGTTTTTAGACTTTTTTCGCCTGGCCCTTTTGCCCCCGGGGGGGGGGGCGAGAGATTTCTTTGTAGTGCTGATTTGCTCTCCCAGGTTGCTTGGTTGGCCAAAAAGGGCGTATGCGTTTTTTCCTGAATATATTCAGGAAAAAACGCATACGCCCTTTTTGGCCAACCGCATCATTGTCCACGTTCTGGCGCTTTTCATGTGCTATCGGGGCCATTCCGATGTACCCGTTGACATCCGTTTCCTGCAGTTCTGCCTTGCGTTCAGCGCCTCTTCGTAGCCTGCCCTCAATATATTTTGGGGCGATAGTTATCGTTTAGAACTCTGCAGGTTTGGGAAGTGCAGGGCCCCTGAGCTCCATTTCCCAAGTCGCTTTTTTGTGAGTGGGACGCAACACGGCTGGATGGCTTCACGCCCTATTGTCGATCCGCGGTTGCAGGCTGAACCGCTGGTGAATTCTTCTTCGTGATGGGAAATGAGAGTGACATGTGCCCGACCAAACACCTCCAGCGAGTCTCTCATTGGTTCCCCCTCTTGCAGTTCATCCTGCGGACAAATTGCAGACGGTACGAAAGAGGCATGGAAAGGCGCCGAGTCTCCAAGTGGGGAGATTGTTAGTAAGGGGGCCTGAATGGAGAACACGAGCACCAGGAGAGGAAAACTGAGGTGAGTTTCAGAAAGCTTTCCCGATCCCACGGTGTAGCATCCGCTGGGTTTCCAATGAGTGCTTTCGCTGTCGGAAGATTGCGTTGAACCTGGAGAGTTGGGACCCATGGAATGGGGAGCACGCAGGATTCCTTTCAAGGGTCTGCATTTGCTTTCCCAACCTCACCAATCGTCTCAGCCCCAAGAGTGTCCAGCCTTATGTCTTCTGCCGCTGGGGCTGTAGATGTGGTCAATCCTGGTTGCATGCCAGTCCCTGAACGCATTTTGGAAGAATTTCTCTCTGTTTTGCCCTGCTTGTTTCTTCTTTGTGTTGGAAATGTATCCTCAGAATGGGTCTGAGCTGATTTTCCCTGCTGGTTTTAGGCCGCTTTACACACACTTGATGCACTTACACAGAGATATCAAGACTTAGCTTTTAAGATGCTTACTAGTCGGATAGATACTTGTGCGATGAACAGGGTCTGGTGAGTCCAGTTGATTGAGCAAGGAGTAGGTCGTGTCCATTCCATATTCGGTTTTCGGAAGGGTATCTGTGCTCATTTCAAACTCGAGTTTTATGCGTCACCGCACCTCACCTTTCCCCTGAAGCAGGCATAAGTGTGTTTTCTAAAAGCGTGACTCTGTTCTGTTTGGGGATTCCGTTCATGGGGAGCGATTTTTACATTCCCTCGATAAGTGATATCATAAGTTTCTTTTTTTGTGGGACTTATTTCACTGAGGATGATCGTACCTAAATCCACTCAGGATGCTGCTACCAGCCTCATGACGTGGATTTCATGGCTGAGTGACACTCCATTGGACCTACGTAGCACCACTTGTCCACTTGTCCACTTGTCTTTGTCCACTTGTCCACTCGTCTTTGTCCACTTGGCTCTTTCCTGGGATATGAAACGTGTACCGGAGTGGAGGTTCTTGTCAAGACAGCAGCCCTCAACTTTGGGGTCCCTGTGTCTGGTTGATTTTTTCATTTTCCCAAGGTCAACGCCCATGTGTGGAAGTGCCCTATGCTCTGTGGTTCTGTGTTTTCCATGGTTTGGGAAAGAGGATACACTTGTGAAGATTGGCTGTTGGCCATTGACATCCCGCCCATCAGCTTAACAAGGCTCCCTTGACTCCGTGGGCTGTCCTGCCTTTCTGGTTTTTAGACTTTTTTCGCCTGGCCCTTTTGCCCCGGGGGGGGGGCGAGAGATTTCTTTGTAGTGCTGATTTGCTCTCCCAGGTTGCTTGGTTGGCCAAAAAGGGCGTATGCGTTTTTTCCTGAATATATTCAGGAAAAAACGCATACGCCCTTTTTGGCCAACCGCATCATTGTCCACGTTCTGGCGCTTTTCATGTGCTATCGGGGCCATTCCGATGTACCCGTTGACATCCGTTTCCTGCAGTTCTGCCTTGCGTTCAGCGCCTCTTCGTAGCCTGCCCTCAATATATTTTGGGGCGATAGTTATCGTTTAGAACTCTGCAGGTTTGGGAAGTGCAGGGCCCCTGAGCTCCATTTCCCAAGTCGCTTTTTTGTGAGTGGGACGCAACACGGCTGGATGGCTTCACGCCCTATTGTCGATCCGCGGTTGCAGGCTGAACCGCTGGTGAATTCTTCTTCGTGATGGGAAATGAGAGTGACATGTGCCCGACCAAACACCTCCAGCGAGTCTCTCATTGGTTCCCCCTCTTGCAGTTCATCCTGCGGACAAATTGCAGACGGTACGAAAGAGGCATGGAAAGGCGCCGAGTCTCCAAGTGGGGAGATTGTTAGTAAGGGGGCCTGAATGGAGAACACGAGCACCAGGAGAGGAAAACTGAGGTGAGTTTCAGAAAGCTTTCCCGATCCCACGGTGTAGCATCCGCTGGGTTTCCAATGAGTGCTTTCGCTGTCGGAAGATTGCGTTGAACCTGGAGAGTTGGGACCCATGGAATGGGGAGCACGACGGATTCCTTTCAAGGGTCTGCATTTGCTTTCCCAACCTCACCAATCGTCTCAGCCCCAAGAGTGTCCAGTCTTATGTCTTCTGCCGCTGGGGCTGTAGATGTGGTCAATCCTGGTTGCATGCCAGTCCCTGAACGCATTTTGGAAGAATTTCTCTCTGTTTTGCCCTGCTTGTTTCTTCTTTGTGTTGGAAATGTATCCTCAGAATGGGTCTGAGCTGATTTTCCCTGCTGGTTTTAGGCCGCTTTACACACACTTGATGCACTTACACAGAGATATCAAGACTTAGCTTTTAAGATGCTTACTAGTCGGATAGATACTTGTGCGATGAACAGGGTCTGGTGAGTCCAGTTGATTGAGCAAGGAGTAGGTCGTGTCCATTCCATATTCGGTTTTCGGAAGGGTATCTGTGCTCATTTCAAACTCGAGTTTTATGCGTCACCGCACCTCACCTTTCCCCTGAAGCAGGCATAAGTGTGTTTTCTAAAAGCGTGACTCTGTTCTGTTTGGGGATTCCGTTCATGGGGAGCGATTTTTACATTCCCTCGATAAGTGATATCATAAGTTTCTTTTTTTGTGGGACTTATTTCACTGAGGATGATCGTACCTAAATCCACTCAGGATGCTGCTACCAGCCTCATGACGTGGATTTCATGGCTGAGTGACACTCCATTGGACCTACGTAGCACCACTTGTCCACTTGTCCACTTGTCTTTGTCCACTTGTCCACTCGTCTTTGTCCACTTGGCTCTTTCCTGGGATATGAAACGTGTACCGGAGTGGAGGTTCTTGTCAAGACAGCAGCCCTCAACTTTGGGGTCCCTGTGTCTGGTTGATTTTTTCATTTTCCCAAGGTCAACGCCCATGTGTGGAAGTGCCCTATGCTCTGTGGTTCTGTGTTTTACATGGTTTGGGAAAGAGGATACACTTGTGAAGATTGGCTGTTGGCCATTGACATCCCGCCCATCAGCTTAACAAGGCTCCCTTGACTCCGTGGGCTGTCCTGCCTTTCTGGTTTTTAGACTTTTTTCGCCTGGCCCTTTTGCCCCGGGGGGGGGGCGAGAGATTTCTTTGTAGTGCTGATTTGCTCTCCCAGGTTGCTTGGTTGGCCAAAAAGGGCGTATGCGTTTTTTCCTGAATATATTCAGGAAAAAACGCATACGCCCTTTTTGGCCAACCGCATCATTGTCCACGTTCTGGCGCTTTTCATGTGCTATCGGGGCCATTCCGATGTACCCGTTGACATCCGTTTCCTGCAGTTCTGCCTTGCGTTCAGCGCCTCTTCGTAGCCTGCCCTCAATATATTTTGGGGCGATAGTTATCGTTTAGAACTCTGCAGGTTTGGGAAGTGCAGGGCCCCTGAGCTCCATTTCCCAAGTCGCTTTTTTGTGAGTGGGACGCAACACGGCTGGAAGGCTTCACGCCCTATTGTCGATCCGCGGTTGCAGGCTGAACCGCTGGTGAATTCTTCTTCGTGATGGGAAATGAGAGTGACATGTGCCCGACCAAACACCTCCAGCGAGTCTCTCATTGGTTCCCCCTCTTGCAGTTCATCCTGCGGACAAATTGCAGACGGTACGAAAGAGGCATGGAAAGGCGCCGAGTCTCCAAGTGGGGAGATTGTTAGTAAGGGGGCCTGAATGGAGAACACGAGCACCAGGAGAGGAAAACTGAGGTGAGTTTCAGAAAGCTTTCCCGATCCCACGGTGTAGCATCCGCTGGGTTTCCAATGAGTGCTTTCGCTGTCGGAAGATTGCGTTGAACCTGGAGAGTTGGGACCCATGGAATGGGGAGCACGACGGATTCCTTTCAAGGGTCTGCATTTGCTTTCCCAACCTCACCAATCGTCTCAGCCCCAAGAGTGTCCAGCCTTATGTCTTCTGCCGCTGGGGCTGTAGATGTGGTCAATCCTGGTTGCATGCCAGTCCCTGAACGCATTTTGGAAGAATTTCTCTCTGTTTTGCCCTGCTTGTTTCTTCTTTGTGTTGGAAATGTATCCTCAGAATGGGTCTGAGCTGATTTTCCCTGCTGGTTTTAGGCCGCTTTACACACACTTGATGCACTTACACAGAGATATCAAGACTTAGCTTTGAAGATGCTTACTAGTCGGATAGATACTTGTGCGATGAACAGGGTCTGGTGAGTCCAGTTGATTGAGCAAGGAGTAGGTCGTGTCCATTCCATATTCGGTTTTCGGAAGGGTATCTGTGCTCATTTCAAACTCGAGTTTTATGCGTCACCGCACCTCACCTTTCCCCTGAAGCAGGCATAAGTGTGTTTTCTAAAAGCGTGACTCTGTTCTGTTTGGGGATTCCGTTCATGGGGAGCGATTTTTACATTCCCTCGATAAGTGATATCATAAGTTTCTTTTTTTGTGGGACTTATTTCACTGAGGATGATCGTACCTAAATCCACTCAGGATGCTGCTACCAGCCTCATGACGTGGATTTCATGGCTGAGTGACACTCCATTGGACCTACGTAGCACCACTTGTCCACTTGTCCACTTGTCTTTGTCCACTTGTCCACTCGTCTTTGTCCACTTGGCTCTTTCCTGGGATATGAAACGTGTACCGGAGTGGAGGTTCTTGTCAAGACAGCAGCCCTCAACTTTGGGGTCCCTGTGTCTGGTTGATTTTTTCATTTTCCCAAGGTCAACGCCCATGTGTGGAAGTGCCCTATGCTCTGTGGTTCTGTGTTTTACATGGTTTGGGAAAGAGGATACACTTGTGAAGATTGGCTGTTGGCCATTGACATCCCGCCCATCAGCTTAACAAGGCTCCCTTGACTCCGTGGGCTGTCCTGCCTTTCTGGTTTTTAGACTTTTTTCGCCTGGCCCTTTTGCCCCGGGGGGGGGGGGCGAGAGATTTCTTTGTAGTGCTGATTTGCTCTCCCAGGTTGCTTGGTTGGCCAAAAAGGGCGTATGCGTTTTTTCCTGAATATATTCAGGAAAAAACGCATACGCCCTTTTTGGCCAACCTCATCATTGTCCACGTTCTGGCGCTTTTCATGTGCTATCGGGGCCATTCCGATGTACCCGTTGACATCCGTTTCCTGCAGTTCTGCCTTGCGTTCAGCGCCTCTTCGTAGCCTGACCTCAATATATTTTGGGGCGATAGTTATCGTTTAGAACTCTGCAGGTTTGGGAAGTGCAGGGCCCCTGAGCTCCATTTCCCAAGTCGCTTTTTTGTGAGTGGGACGCAACACGGCTGGATGGCTTCACGCCCTATTGTCGATCCGCGGTTGCAGGCTGAACCGCTGGTGAATTCTTCTTCGTGATGGGAAATGAGAGTGACATGTGCCCGACCAAACACCTCCAGCGAGTCTCTCATTGGTTCCCCCTCTTGCAGTTCATCCTGCGGACAAATTGCAGACGGTACGAAAGAGGCATGGAAAGGCGCCGAGTCTCCAAGTGGGGAGATTGTTAGTAAGGGGGCCTGAATGGAGAACACGAGCACCAGGAGAGGAAAACTGAGGTGAGTTTCAGAAAGCTTTCCCGATCCCACGGTGTAGCATCCGCTGGGTTTCCAATGAGTGCTTTCGCTGTCGGAAGATTGCGTTGAACCTGGAGAGTTGGGACCCATGGAATGGGGAGCACGACGGATTCCTTTCAAGGGTCTGCATTTGCTTTCCCAACCTCACCAATCGTCTCAGCCCCAAGAGTGTCCAGCCTTATGTCTTCTGCCGCTGGGGCTGTAGATGTGGTCAATCCTGGTTGCATGCCAGTCCCTGAACGCATTTTGGAAGAATTTCTCTCTGTTTTGCCCTGCTTGTTTCTTCTTTGTGTTGGAAATGTATCCTCAGAATGGGTCTGAGCTGATTTTCCCTGCTGGTTTTAGGCCGCTTTACACACACTTGATGCACTTACACAGAGATATCAAGACTTAGCTTTTAAGATGCTTACTAGTCGGATAGATACTTGTGCGATGAACAGGGTCTGGTGAGTCCAGTTGATTGAGCAAGGAGTAGGTCGTGTCCATTCCATATTCGGTTTTCGGAAGGGTATCTGTGCTCATTTCAAACTCGAGTTTTATGCGTCACTGCACCTCACCTTTCCCCTGAAGCAGGCATAAGTGTGTTTTCTAAAAGCGTGACTCTGTTCTGTTTGGGGATTCCGTTCATGGGGAGCGATTTTTACATTCCCTCGATAAGTGATATCATAAGTTTCTTTTTTTGTGGGACTTATTTCACTGAGGATGATCGTACCTAAATCCACTCAGGATGCTGCTACCAGCCTCATGACGTGGATTTCATGGCTGAGTGACACTCCATTGGACCTACGTAGCACCACTTGTCCACTTGTCCACTTGTCTTTGTCCACTTGTCCACTCGTCTTTGTCCACTTGGCTCTTTCCTGGGATATGAAACGTGTACCGGAGTGGAGGTTCTTGTCAAGACAGCAGCCCTCAACTTTCGGGTCCCTGTGTCTGGTTGATTTTTTCATTTTCCCAAGGTCAACGCCCATGTGTGGAAGTGCCCTATGCTCTGTGGTTCTGTGTTTTACATGGTTTGGGAAAGAGGATACACTTGTGAAGATTGGCTGTTGGCCATTGACATCCCGCCCATCAGCTTAACAAGGCTCCCTTGACTCCGTGGGCTGTCCTGCCTTTCTGGTTTTTAGACTTTTTTCGCCTGGCCCTTTTGCCCCGGGGGGGGGGGGGGGGCGCGAGAGATTTCTTTGTAGTGCTGATTTGCTCTCCCAGGTTGCTTGGTTGGCCAAAAAGGGCGTATGCGTTTTTTCCTGAATATATTCAGGAAAAAACGCATACGCCCTTTTTGGCCAACCGCATCATTGTCCACGTTCTGGCGCTTTTCATGTGCTATCGGGGCCATTCCGATGTACCCGTTGACATCCGTTTCCTGCAGTTCTGCCTTGCGTTCAGCGCCTCTTCGTAGCCTGACCTCAATATATTTTGGGGCGATAGTTATCGTTTAGAACTCTGCAGGTTTGGGAAGTGCAGGGCCCCTGAGCTCCATTTCCCAAGTCGCTTTTTTGTGAGTGGGACGCAACACGGCTGGATGGCTTCACGCCCTATTGTCGATCCGCGGTGGCAGGCTGAACCGCTGGTGAATTCTTCTTCGTGATGGGAAATGAGAGTGACATGTGCCCGACCAAACACCTCCAGCGAGTCTCTCATTGGTTCCCCCTCTTGCAGTTCATCCTGCGGACAAATTGCCGACGGTACGAAAGAGGCATGGAAAGGCGCCGAGTCTCCAAGTGGGGAGATTGTTAGTAAGGGGGCCTGAATGGAGAACACGAGCACCAGGAGAGGAAAACTGAGGTGAGTTTCAGAAAGCTTTCCCGATCCCACGGTGTAGCATCCGCTGGGTTTCCAATGAGTGCTTTCGCTGTCGGAAGATTGCGTTGAACCTGGAGAGTTGGGAGCCATGGAATGGGGAGCACGCAGGATTCCTTTCAAGGGTCTGCATTTGCTTTCCCAACCTCACCAATCGTCTCAGCCCCAAGAGTGTCCAGCCTTATGTCTTCTGCCGCTGGGGCTGTAGATGTGGTCAATCCTGGTTGCATGCCAGTCCCTGAACGCATTTTGGAAGAATTTCTCTCTGTTTTGCCCTGCTTGTTTCTTCTTTGTGTTGGAAATGTATCCTCAGAATGGGTCTGAGCTGATTTTCCCTGCTGGTTTTAGGCCGCTTTACACACACTTGATGCACTTACACAGAGATATCAAGACTTAGCTTTTAAGATGCTTACTAGTCGGATAGATACTTGTGCGATGAACAGGGTCTGGTGAGTCCAGTTGATTGAGCAAGGAGTAGGTCGTGTCCATTCCATATTCGGTTTTCGGAAGGGTATCTGTGCTCATTTCAAACTCGAGTTTTATGCGTCACCGCACCTCACCTTTCCCCTGAAGCAGGCATAAGTGTGTTTTCTAAAAGCGTGACTCTGTTCTGTTTGGGGATTCCGTTCATGGGGAGCGATTTTTACATTCCCTCGATAAGTGATATCATAAGTTTCTTTTTTTGTGGGACTTATTTCACTGAGGATGATCGTACCTAAATCCACTCAGGATGCTGCTACCAGCCTCATGACGTGGATTTCATGGCTGAGTGACACTCCATTGGACCTACGTAGCACCACTTGTCCACTTGTCCACTTGTCTTTGTCCACTTGTCCACTCGTCTTTGTCCACTTGGCTCTTTCCTGGGATATGAAACGTGTACCGGAGTGGAGGTTCTTGTCAAGACAGCAGCCCTCAACTTTGGGGTCCCTGTGTCTGGTTGATTTTTTCATTTTCCCAAGGTCAACGCCCATGTGTGGAAGTGCCCTATGCTCTGTGGTTCTGTGTTTTACATGGTTTGGGAAAGAGGATACACTTGTGAAGATTGGCTGTTGGCCATTGACATCCCGCCCATCAGCTTAACAAGGCTCCCTTGACTCCGTGGGCTGTCCTGCCTTTCTGGTTTTTAGACTTTTTTCGCCTGGCCCTTTTGCCCCGGGGGGGGGGGGGCGAGAGATTTCTTTGTAGTGCTGATTTGCTCTCCCAGGTTGCTTGGTTGGCCAAAAAGGGCGTATGCGTTTTTTCCTGAATATATTCAGGAAAAAACGCATACGCCCTTTTTGGCCAACCGCATCATTGTCCACGTTCTGGCGCTTTTCATGTGCTATCGGGGCCATTCCGATGTACCCGTTGACATCCGTTTCCTGCAGTTCTGCCTTGCGTTCAGCGCCTCTTCGTAGCCTGACCTCAATATATTTTGGGGCGATAGTTATCGTTTAGAACTCTGCAGGTTTGGGAAGTGCAGGGCCCCTGAGCTCCATTTCCCAAGTCGCTTTTTTGTGAGTGGGACGCAACACGGCTGGAAGGCTTCACGCCCTATTGTCGATCCGCGGTGGCAGGCTGAACCGCTGGTGAATTCTTCTTCGTGATGGGAAATGAGAGTGACATGTGCCCGACCAAACACCTCCAGCGAGTCTCTCATTGGTTCCCCCACTTGCAGTTCATCCTGCGGACAAATTGCAGACGGTACGAAAGAGGCATGGAAAGGCGCCGAGTCTCCAAGTGGGGAGATTGTTAGTAAGGGGGCCTGAATGGAGAACACGAGCACCAGGAGAGGAAAACTGAGGTGAGTTTCAGAAAGCTTTCCCGATCCCACGGTGTAGCATCCGCTGGGTTTCCAATGAGTGCTTTCGCTGTCGGAAGATTGCGTTGAACCTGGAGAGTTGGGAGCCATGGAATGGGGAGCACGCAGGATTCCTTTCAAGGGTCTGCATTTGCTTTCCCAACCTCACCAATCGTCTCAGCCCCAAGAGTGTCCAGCCTTATGTCTTCTGCCGCTGGGGCTGTAGATGTGGTCAATCCTGGTTGCATGCCAGTCCCTGAACGCATTTTGGAAGAATTTCTCTCTGTTTTGCCCTGCTTGTTTCTTCTTTGTGTTGGAAATGTATCCTCAGAATGGGTCTGAGCTGATTTTCCCTGCTGGTTTTAGGCCGCTTTACACACACTTGATGCACTTACACAGAGATATCAAGACTTAGCTTTGAAGATGCTTACTAGTCGGATAGATACTTGTGCGATGAACAGGGTCTGGTGAGTCCAGTTGATTGAGCAAGGAGTAGGTCGTGTCCATTCCATATTCGGTTTTCGGAAGGGTATCTGTGCTCATTTCAAACTCGAGTTTTATGCGTCACCGCACCTCACCTTTCCCCTGAAGCAGGCATAAGTGTGTTTTCTAAAAGCGTGACTCTGTTCTGTTTGGGGATTCCGTTCATGGGGAGCGATTTTTACATTCCCTCGATAAGTGATATCATAAGTTTCTTTTTTTGTGGGACTTATTTCACTGAGGATGATCGTACCTAAATCCACTCAGGATGCTGCTACCAGCCTCATGACGTGGATTTCATGGCTGAGTGACACTCCATTGGACCTACGTAGCACCACTTGTCCACTTGTCCACTTGTCTTTGTCCACTTGTCCACTCGTCTTTGTCCACTTGGCTCTTTCCTGGGATATGAAACGTGTACCGGAGTGGAGGTTCTTGTCAAGACAGCAGCCCTCAACTTTGGGGTCCCTGTGTCTGGTTGATTTTTTCATTTTCCCAAGGTCAACGCCCATGTGTGGAAGTGCCCTATGCTCTGTGGTTCTGTGTTTTACATGGTTTGGGAAAGAGGATACACTTGTGAAGATTGGCTGTTGGCCATTGACATCCCGCCCATCAGCTTAACAAGGCTCCCTTGACTCCGTGGGCTGTCCTGCCTTTCTGGTTTTTAGACTTTTTTCGCCTGGCCCTTTTGCCCCGGGTGGGGGGGGGCCGAGAGATTTCTTTGTAGTGCTGATTTGCTCTCCCAGGTTGCTTGGTTGGCCAAAAAGGGCGTATGCGTTTTTTCCTGAATATATTCAGGAAAAAACGCATACGCCCTTTTTGGCCAACCGCATCATTGTCCACGTTCTGGCGCTTTTCATGTGCTATCGGGGCCATTCCGATGTACCCGTTGACATCCGTTTCCTGCAGTTCTGCCTTGCGTTCAGCGCCTCTTCGTAGCCTGACCTCAATATATTTTGGGGCGATAGTTATCGTTTAGAACTCTGCAGGTTTGGGAAGTGCAGGGCCCCTGAGCTCCATTTCCCAAGTCGCTTTTTTGTGAGTGGGACGCAACACGGCTGGAAGGCTTCACGCCCTATTGTCGATCCGCGGTGGCAGGCTGAACCGCTGGTGAATTCTTCTTCGTGATGGGAAATGAGAGTGACATGTGCCCGACCAAACACCTCCAGCGAGTCTCTCATTGGTTCCCCCACTTGCAGTTCATCCTGCGGACAAATTGCAGACGGTACGAAAGAGGCATGGAAAGGCGCCGAGTCTCCAAGTGGGGAGATTGTTAGTAAGGGGGCCTGAATGGAGAACACGAGCACCAGGAGAGGAAAACTGAGGTGAGTTTCAGAAAGCTTTCCCGATCCCACGGTGTAGCATCCGCTGGGTTTCCAATGAGTGCTTTCGCTGTCGGAAGATTGCGTTGAACCTGGAGAGTTGGGAGCCATGGAATGGGGAGCACGCAGGATTCCTTTCAAGGGTCTGCATTTGCTTTCCCAACCTCACCAATCGTCTCAGCCCCAAGAGTGTCCAGCCTTATGTCTTCTGCCGCTGGGGCTGTAGATGTGGTCAATCCTGGTTGCATGCCAGTCCCTGAACGCATTTTGGAAGAATTTCTCTCTGTTTTGCCCTGCTTGTTTCTTCTTTGTGTTGGAAATGTATCCTCAGAATGGGTCTGAGCTGATTTTCCCTGCTGGTTTTAGGCCGCTTTACACACACTTGATGCACTTACACAGAGATATCAAGACTTAGCTTTTAAGATGCTTACTAGTCGGATAGATACTTGTGCGATGAACAGGGTCTGGTGAGTCCAGTTGATTGAGCAAGGAGTAGGTCGTGTCCATTCCATATTCGGTTTTCGGAAGGGTATCTGTGCTCATTTCAAACTCGAGTTTTATGCGTCACCGCACCTCACCTTTCCCCTGAAGCAGGCATAAGTGTGTTTTCTAAAAGCGTGACTCTGTTCTGTTTGGGGATTCCGTTCATGGGGAGCGATTTTTACATTCCCTCGATAAGTGATATCATAAGTTTCTTTTTTTGTGGGACTTATTTCACTGAGGATGATCGTACCTAAATCCACTCAGGATGCTGCTACCAGCCTCATGACGTGGATTTCATGGCTGAGTGACACTCCATTGGACCTACGTAGCACCACTTGTCCACTTGTCCACTTGTCTTTGTCCACTTGTCCACTCGTCTTTGTCCACTTGGCTCTTTCCTGGGATATGAAACGTGTACCGGAGTGGAGGTTCTTGTCAAGACAGCAGCCCTCAACTTTGGGGTCCCTGTGTCTGGTTGATTTTTTCATTTTCCCAAGGTCAACGCCCATGTGTGGAAGTGCCCTATGCTCTGTGGTTCTGTGTTTTACATGGTTTGGGAAAGAGGATACACTTGTGAAGATTGGCTGTTGGCCATTGACATCCCGCCCATCAGCTTAACAAGGCTCCCTTGACTCCGTGGGCTGTCCTGCCTTTCTGGTTTTTAGACTTTTTTCGCCTGGCCCTTTTGCCCCGGGTGGGGGGGGGCCGAGAGATTTCTTTGTAGTGCTGATTTGCTCTCCCAGGTTGCTTGGTTGGCCAAAAAGGGCGTATGCGTTTTTTCCTGAATATATTCAGGAAAAAACGCATACGCCCTTTTTGGCCAACCGCATCATTGTCCACGTTCTGGCGCTTTTCATGTGCTATCGGGGCCATTCCGATGTACCCGTTGACATCCGTTTCCTGCAGTTCTGCGTTGCGTTCAGCGCCTCTTCGTAGCCTGACCTCAATATATTTTGGGGCGATAGTTATCGTTTAGAACTCTGCAGGTTTGGGAAGTGCAGGGCCCCTGAGCTCCATTTCCCAAGTCGCTTTTTTGTGAGTGGGACGCAACACGGCTGGAAGGCTTCACGCCCTATTGTCGATCCGCGGTGGCAGGCTGAACCGCTGGTGAATTCTTCTTCGTGATGGGAAATGAGAGTGACATGTGCCCGACCAAACACCTCCAGCGAGTCTCTCATTGGTTCCCCCTCTTGCAGTTCATCCTGCGGACAAATTGCAGACGGTACGAAAGAGGCATGGAAAGGCGCCGAGTCTCCAAGTGGGGAGATTGTTAGTAAGGGGGCCTGAATGGAGAACACGAGCACCAGGAGAGGAAAACTGAGGTGAGTTTCAGAAAGCTTTCCCGATCCCACGGTGTAGCATCCGCTGGGTTTCCAATGAGTGCTTTCGCTGTCGGAAGATTGCGTTGAACCTGGAGAGTTGGGAGCCATGGAATGGGGAGCACGCAGGATTCCTTTCAAGGGTCTGCATTTGCTTTCCCAACCTCACCAATCGTCTCAGCCCCAAGAGTGTCCAGCCTTATGTCTTCTGCCGCTGGGGCTGTAGATGTGGTCAATCCTGGTTGCATGCCAGTCCCTGAACGCATTTTGGAAGAATTTCTCTCTGTTTTGCCCTGCTTGTTTCTTCTTTGTGTTGGAAATGTATCCTCAGAATGGGTCTGAGCTGATTTTCCCTGCTGGTTTTAGGCCGCTTTACACACACTTGATGCACTTACACAGAGATATCAAGACTTAGCTTTGAAGATGCTTACTAGTCGGATAGATACTTGTGCGATGAACAGGGTCTGGTGAGTCCAGTTGATTGAGCAAGGAGTAGGTCGTGTCCATTCCATATTCGGTTTTCGGAAGGGTATCTGTGCTCATTTCAAACTCGAGTTTTATGCGTCACCGCACCTCACCTTTCCCCTGAAGCAGGCATAAGTGTGTTTTCTAAAAGCGTGACTCTGTTCTGTTTGGGGATTCCGTTCATGGGGAGCGATTTTTACATTCCCTCGATAAGTGATATCATAAGTTTCTTTTTTTGTGGGACTTATTTCACTGAGGATGATCGTACCTAAATCCACTCAGGATGCTGCTACCAGCCTCATGACGTGGATTTCATGGCTGAGTGACACTCCATTGGACCTACGTAGCACCACTTGTCCACTTGTCCACTTGTCTTTGTCCACTTGTCCACTCGTCTTTGTCCACTTGGCTCTTTCCTGGGATATGAAACGTGTACCGGAGTGGAGGTTCTTGTCAAGACAGCAGCCCTCAACTTTGGGGTCCCTGTGTCTGGTTGATTTTTTCATTTTCCCAAGGTCAACGCCCATGTGTGGAAGTGCCCTATGCTCTGTGGTTCTGTGTTTTACATGGTTTGGGAAAGAGGATACACTTGTGAAGATTGGCTGTTGGCCATTGACATCCCGCCCATCAGCTTAACAAGGCTCCCTTGACTCCGTGGGCTGTCCTGCCTTTCTGGTTTTTAGACTTTTTTCGCCTGGCCCTTTTGCCCCGGGGGGGGGGGGGGGCGAGAGATTTCTTTGTAGTGCTGATTTGCTCTCCCAGGTTGCTTGGTTGGCCAAAAAGGGCGTATGCGTTTTTTCCTGAATATATTCAGGAAAAAACGCATACGCCCTTTTTGGCCAACCGCATCATTGTCCACGTTCTGGCGCTTTTCATGTGCTATCGGGGCCATTCCGATGTACCCGTTGACATCCGTTTCCTGCAGTTCTGCGTTGCGTTCAGCGCCTCTTCGTAGCCTGACCTCAATATATTTTGGGGCGATAGTTATCGTTTAGAACTCTGCAGGTTTGGGAAGTGCAGGGCCCCTGAGCTCCATTTCCCAAGTCGCTTTTTTGTGAGTGGGACGCAACACGGCTGGAAGGCTTCACGCCCTATTGTCGATCCGCGGTGGCAGGCTGAACCGCTGGTGAATTCTTCTTCGTGATGGGAAATGAGAGTGACATGTGCCCGACCAAACACCTCCAGCGAGTCTCTCATTGGTTCCCCCTCTTGCAGTTCATCCTGCGGACAAATTGCAGACGGTACGAAAGAGGCATGGAAAGGCGCCGAGTCTCCAAGTGGGGAGATTGTTAGTAAGGGGGCCTGAATGGAGAACACGAGCACCAGGAGAGGAAAACTGAGGTGAGTTTCAGAAAGCTTTCCCGATCCCACGGTGTAGCATCCGCTGGGTTTCCAATGAGTGCTTTCGCTGTCGGAAGATTGCGTTGAACCTGGAGAGTTGGGAGCCATGGAATGGGGAGCACGCAGGATTCCTTTCAAGGGTCTGCATTTGCTTTCCCAACCTCACCAATCGTCTCAGCCCCAAGAGTGTCCAGCCTTATGTCTTCTGCCGCTGGGGCTGTAGATGTGGTCAATCCTGGTTGCATGCCAGTCCCTGAACGCATTTTGGAAGAATTTCTCTCTGTTTTGCCCTGCTTGTTTCTTCTTTGTGTTGGAAATGTATCCTCAGAATGGGTCTGAGCTGATTTTCCCTGCTGGTTTTAGGCCGCTTTACACACACTTGATGCACTTACACAGAGATATCAAGACTTAGCTTTGAAGATGCTTACTAGTCGGATAGATACTTGTGCGATGAACAGGGTCTGGTGAGTCCAGTTGATTGAGCAAGGAGTAGGTCGTGTCCATTCCATATTCGGTTTTCGGAAGGGTATCTGTGCTCATTTCAAACTCGAGTTTTATGCGTCACCGCACCTCACCTTTCCCCTGAAGCAGGCATAAGTGTGTTTTCTAAAAGCGTGACTCTGTTCTGTTTGGGGATTCCGTTCATGGGGAGCGATTTTTACATTCCCTCGATAAGTGATATCATAAGTTTCTTTTTTTGTGGGACTTATTTCACTGAGGATGATCGTACCTAAATCCACTCAGGATGCTGCTACCAGCCTCATGACGTGGATTTCATGGCTGAGTGACACTCCATTGGACCTACGTAGCACCACTTGTCCACTTGTCCACTTGTCTTTGTCCACTTGTCCACTCGTCTTTGTCCACTTGGCTCTTTCCTGGGATATGAAACGTGTACCGGAGTGGAGGTTCTTGTCAAGACAGCAGCCCTCAACTTTGGGGTCCCTGTGTCTGGTTGATTTTTTCATTTTCCCAAGGTCAACGCCCATGTGTGGAAGTGCCCTATGCTCTGTGGTTCTGTGTTTTACATGGTTTGGGAAAGAGGATACACTTGTGAAGATTGGCTGTTGGCCATTGACATCCCGCCCATCAGCTTAACAAGGCTCCCTTGACTCCGTGGGCTGTCCTGCCTTTCTGGTTTTTAGACTTTTTTCGCCTGGCCCTTTTGCCCCGGGTGGGGGGGGGCCGAGAGATTTCTTTGTAGTGCTGATTTGCTCTCCCAGGTTGCTTGGTTGGCCAAAAAGGGCGTATGCGTTTTTTCCTGAATATATTCAGGAAAAAACGCATACGCCCTTTTTGGCCAACCGCATCATTGTCCACGTTCTGGCGCTTTTCATGTGCTATCGGGGCCATTCCGATGTACCCGTTGACATCCGTTTCCTGCAGTTCTGCCTTGCGTTCAGCGCCTCTTCGTAGCCTGACCTCAATATATTTTGGGGCGATAGTTATCGTTTAGAACTCTGCAGGTTTGGGAAGTGCAGGGCCCCTGAGCTCCATTTCCCAAGTCGCTTTTTTGTGAGTGGGACGCAACACGGCTGGAAGGCTTCACGCCCTATTGTCGATCCGCGGTGGCAGGCTGAACCGCTGGTGAATTCTTCTTCGTGATGGGAAATGAGAGTGACATGTGCCCGACCAAACACCTCCAGCGAGTCTCTCATTGGTTCCCCCACTTGCAGTTCATCCTGCGGACAAATTGCAGACGGTACGAAAGAGGCATGGAAAGGCGCCGAGTCTCCAAGTGGGGAGATTGTTAGTAAGGGGGCCTGAATGGAGAACACGAGCACCAGGAGAGGAAAACTGAGGTGAGTTTCAGAAAGCTTTCCCGATCCCACGGTGTAGCATCCGCTGGGTTTCCAATGAGTGCTTTCGCTGTCGGAAGATTGCGTTGAACCTGGAGAGTTGGGAGCCATGGAATGGGGAGCACGCAGGATTCCTTTCAAGGGTCTGCATTTGCTTTCCCAACCTCACCAATCGTCTCAGCCCCAAGAGTGTCCAGCCTTATGTCTTCTGCCGCTGGGGCTGTAGATGTGGTCAATCCTGGTTGCATGCCAGTCCCTGAACGCATTTTGGAAGAATTTCTCTCTGTTTTGCCCTGCTTGTTTCTTCTTTGTGTTGGAAATGTATCCTCAGAATGGGTCTGAGCTGATTTTCCCTGCTGGTTTTAGGCCGCTTTACACACACTTGATGCACTTACACAGAGATATCAAGACTTAGCTTTTAAGATGCTTACTAGTCGGATAGATACTTGTGCGATGAACAGGGTCTGGTGAGTCCAGTTGATTGAGCAAGGAGTAGGTCGTGTCCATTCCATATTCGGTTTTCGGAAGGGTATCTGTGCTCATTTCAAACTCGAGTTTTATGCGTCACCGCACCTCACCTTTCCCCTGAAGCAGGCATAAGTGTGTTTTCTAAAAGCGTGACTCTGTTCTGTTTGGGGATTCCGTTCATGGGGAGCGATTTTTACATTCCCTCGATAAGTGATATCATAAGTTTCTTTTTTTGTGGGACTTATTTCACTGAGGATGATCGTACCTAAATCCACTCAGGATGCTGCTACCAGCCTCATGACGTGGATTTCATGGCTGAGTGACACTCCATTGGACCTACGTAGCACCACTTGTCCACTTGTCCACTTGTCTTTGTCCACTTGTCCACTCGTCTTTGTCCACTTGGCTCTTTCCTGGGATATGAAACGTGTACCGGAGTGGAGGTTCTTGTCAAGACAGCAGCCCTCAACTTTGGGGTCCCTGTGTCTGGTTGATTTTTTCATTTTCCCAAGGTCAACGCCCATGTGTGGAAGTGCCCTATGCTCTGTGGTTCTGTGTTTTACATGGTTTGGGAAAGAGGATACACTTGTGAAGATTGGCTGTTGGCCATTGACATCCCGCCCATCAGCTTAACAAGGCTCCCTTGACTCCGTGGGCTGTCCTGCCTTTCTGGTTTTTAGACTTTTTTCGCCTGGCCCTTTTGCCCCGGGTGGGGGGGGGCCGAGAGATTTCTTTGTAGTGCTGATTTGCTCTCCCAGGTTGCTTGGTTGGCCAAAAAGGGCGTATGCGTTTTTTCCTGAATATATTCAGGAAAAAACGCATACGCCCTTTTTGGCCAACCGCATCATTGTCCACGTTCTGGCGCTTTTCATGTGCTATCGGGGCCATTCCGATGTACCCGTTGACATCCGTTTCCTGCAGTTCTCCCTTGCGTTCAGCGCCTCTTCGTAGCCTGACCTCAATATATTTTGGGGCGATAGTTATCGTTTAGAACTCTGCAGGTTTGGGAAGTGCAGGGCCCCTGAGCTCCATTTCCCAAGTCGCTTTTTTGTGAGTGGGACGCAACACGGCTGGAAGGCTTCACGCCCTATTGTCGATCCGCGGTGGCAGGCTGAACCGCTGGTGAATTCTTCTTCGTGATGGGAAATGAGAGTGACATGTGCCCGACCAAACACCTCCAGCGAGTCTCTCATTGGTTCCCCCTCTTGCAGTTCATCCTGCGGACAAATTGCAGACGGTACGAAAGAGGCATGGAAAGGCGCCGAGTCTCCAAGTGGGGAGATTGTTAGTAAGGGGGCCTGAATGGAGAACACGAGCACCAGGAGAGGAAAACTGAGGTGAGTTTCAGAAAGCTTTCCCGATCCCACGGTGTAGCATCCGCTGGGTTTCCAATGAGTGCTTTCGCTGTCGGAAGATTGCGTTGAACCTGGAGAGTTGGGACCCATGGAATGGGGAGCACGCAGGATTCCTTTCAAGGGTCTGCATTTGCTTTCCCAACCTCACCAATCGTCTCAGCCCCAAGAGTGTCCAGCCTTATGTCTTCTGCCGCTGGGGCTGTAGATGTGGTCAATCCTGGTTGCATGCCAGTCCCTGAACGCATTTTGGAAGAATTTCTCTCTGTTTTGCCCTGCTTGTTTCTTCTTTGTGTTGGAAATGTATCCTCAGAATGGGTCTGAGCTGATTTTCCCTGCTGGTTTTAGGCCGCTTTACACACACTTGATGCACTTACACAGAGATATCAAGACTTAGCTTTTAAGATGCTTACTAGTCGGATAGATACTTGTGCGATGAACAGGGTCTGGTGAGTCCAGTTGATTGAGCAAGGAGTAGGTCGTGTCCATTCCATATTCGGTTTTCGGAAGGGTATCTGTGCTCATTTCAAACTCGAGTTTTATGCGTCACCGCACCTCACCTTTCCCCTGAAGCAGGCATAAGTGTGTTTTCTAAAAGCGTGACTCTGTTCTGTTTGGGGATTCCGTTCATGGGGAGCGATTTTTACATTCCCTCGATAAGTGATATCATAAGTTTCTTTTTTTGTGGGACTTATTTCACTGAGGATGATCGTACCTAAATCCACTCAGGATGCTGCTACCAGCCTCATGACGTGGATTTCATGGCTGAGTGACACTCCATTGGACCTACGTAGCACCACTTGTCCACTTGTCCACTTGTCTTTGTCCACTTGTCCACTCGTCTTTGTCCACTTGGCTCTTTCCTGGGATATGAAACGTGTACCGGAGTGGAGGTTCTTGTCAAGACAGCAGCCCTCAACTTTGGGGTCCCTGTGTCTGGTTGATTTTTTCATTTTCCCAAGGTCAACGCCCATGTGTGGAAGTGCCCTATGCTCTGTGGTTCTGTGTTTTACATGGTTTGGGAAAGAGGATACACTTGTGAAGATTGGCTGTTGGCCATTGACATCCCGCCCATCAGCTTAACAAGGCTCCCTTGACTCCGTGGGCTGTCCTGCCTTTCTGGTTTTTAGACTTTTTTCGCCTGGCCCTTTTGCCCCGGTGGGGGGGGGGGGCGAGAGATTTCTTTGTAGTGCTGATTTGCTCTCCCAGGTTGCTTGGTTGGCCAAAAAGGGCGTATGCGTTTTTTCCTGAATATATTCAGGAAAAAACGCATACGCCCTTTTTGGCCAACCGCATCATTGTCCACGTTCTGGCGCTTTTCATGTGCTATCGGGGCCATTCCGATGTACCCGTTGACATCCGTTTCCTGCAGTTCTGCGTTGCGTTCAGCGCCTCTTCGTAGCCTGACCTCAATATATTTTGGGGCGATAGTTATCGTTTAGAACTCTGCAGGTTTGGGAAGTGCAGGGCCCCTGAGCTCCATTTCCCAAGTCGCTTTTTTGTGAGTGGGACGCAACACGGCTGGAAGGCTTCACGCCCTATTGTCGATCCGCGGTGGCAGGCTGAACCGCTGGTGAATTCTTCTTCGTGATGGGAAATGAGAGTGACATGTGCCCGACCAAACACCTCCAGCGAGTCTCTCATTGGTTCCCCCTCTTGCAGTTCATCCTGCGGACAAATTGCAGACGGTACGAAAGAGGCATGGAAAGGCGCCGAGTCTCCAAGTGGGGAGATTGTTAGTAAGGGGGCCTGAATGGAGAACACGAGCACCAGGAGAGGAAAACTGAGGTGAGTTTCAGAAAGCTTTCCCGATCCCACGGTGTAGCATCCGCTGGGTTTCCAATGAGTGCTTTCGCTGTCGGAAGATTGCGTTGAACCTGGAGAGTTGGGACCCATGGAATGGGGAGCACGCAGGATTCCTTTCAAGGGTCTGCATTTGCTTTCCCAACCTCACCAATCGTCTCAGCCCCAAGAGTGTCCAGCCTTATGTCTTCTGCCGCTGGGGCTGTAGATGTGGTCAATCCTGGTTGCATGCCAGTCCCTGAACGCATTTTGGAAGAATTTCTCTCTGTTTTGCCCTGCTTGTTTCTTCTTTGTGTTGGAAATGTATCCTCAGAATGGGTCTGAGCTGATTTTCCCTGCTGGTTTTAGGCCGCTTTACACACACTTGATGCACTTACACAGAGATATCAAGACTTAGCTTTGAAGATGCTTACTAGTCGGATAGATACTTGTGCGATGAACAGGGTCTGGTGAGTCCAGTTGATTGAGCAAGGAGTAGGTCGTGTCCATTCCATATTCGGTTTTCGGAAGGGTATCTGTGCTCATTTCAAACTCGAGTTTTATGCGTCACCGCACCTCACCTTTCCCCTGAAGCAGGCATAAGTGTGTTTTCTAAAAGCGTGACTCTGTTCTGTTTGGGGATTCCGTTCATGGGGAGCGATTTTTACATTCCCTCGATAAGTGATATCATAAGTTTCTTTTTTTGTGGGACTTATTTCACTGAGGATGATCGTACCTAAATCCACTCAGGATGCTGCTACCAGCCTCATGACGTGGATTTCATGGCTGAGTGACACTCCATTGGACCTACGTAGCACCACTTGTCCACTTGTCCACTTGTCTTTGTCCACTTGTCCACTCGTCTTTGTCCACTTGGCTCTTTCCTGGGATATGAAACGTGTACCGGAGTGGAGGTTCTTGTCAAGACAGCAGCCCTCAACTTTGGGGTCCCTGTGTCTGGTTGATTTTTTCATTTTCCCAAGGTCAACGCCCATGTGTGGAAGTGCCCTATGCTCTGTGGTTCTGTGTTTTACATGGTTTGGGAAAGAGGATACACTTGTGAAGATTGGCTGTTGGCCATTGACATCCCGCCCATCAGCTTAACAAGGCTCCCTTGACTCCGTGGGCTGTCCTGCCTTTCTGGTTTTTAGACTTTTTTCGCCTGGCCCTTTTGCCCCGGGGGGGGGGGCGAGAGATTTCTTTGTAGTGCTGATTTGCTCTCCCAGGTTGCTTGGTTGGCCAAAAAGGGCGTATGCGTTTTTTCCTGAATATATTCAGGAAAAAACGCATACGCCCTTTTTGGCCAACCGCATCATTGTCCACGTTCTGGCGCTTTTCATGTGCTATCGGGGCCATTCCGATGTACCCGTTGACATCCGTTTCCTGCAGTTCTGCCTTGCGTTCAGCGCCTCTTCGTAGCCTGACCTCAATATATTTTGGGGCGATAGTTATCGTTTAGAACTCTGCAGGTTTGGGAAGTGCAGGGCCCCTGAGCTCCATTTCCCAAGTCGCTTTTTTGTGAGTGGGACGCAACACGGCTGGATGGCTTCACGCCCTATTGTCGATCCGCGGTTGCAGGCTGAACCGCTGGTGAATTCTTCTTCGTGATGGGAAATGAGAGTGACATGTGCCCGACCAAACACCTCCAGCGAGTCTCTCATTGGTTCCCCCTCTTGCAGTTCATCCTGCGGACAAATTGCAGACGGTACGAAAGAGGCATGGAAAGGCGCCGAGTCTCCAAGTGGGGAGATTGTTAGTAAGGGGGCCTGAATGGAGAACACGAGCACCAGGAGAGGAAAACTGAGGTGAGTTTCAGAAAGCTTTCCCGATCCCACGGTGTAGCATCCGCTGGGTTTCCAATGAGTGCTTTCGCTGTCGGAAGATTGCGTTGAACCTGGAGAGTTGGGAGCCATGGAATGGGGAGCACGCAGGATTCCTTTCAAGGGTCTGCATTTGCTTTCCCAACCTCACCAATCGTCTCAGCCCCAAGAGTGTCCAGCCTTATGTCTTCTGCCGCTGGGGCTGTAGATGTGGTCAATCCTGGTTGCATGCCAGTCCCTGAACGCATTTTGGAAGAATTTCTCTCTGTTTTGCCCTGCTTGTTTCTTCTTTGTGTTGGAAATGTATCCTCAGAATGGGTCTGAGCTGATTTTCCCTGCTGGTTTTAGGCCGCTTTACACACACTTGATGCACTTACACAGAGATATCAAGACTTAGCTTTTAAGATGCTTACTAGTCGGATAGATACTTGTGCGATGAACAGGGTCTGGTGAGTCCAGTTGATTGAGCAAGGAGTAGGTCGTGTCCATTCCATATTCGGTTTTCGGAAGGGTATCTGTGCTCATTTCAAACTCGAGTTTTATGCGTCACCGCACCTCACCTTTCCCCTGAAGCAGGCATAAGTGTGTTTTCTAAAAGCGTGACTCTGTTCTGTTTGGGGATTCCGTTCATGGGGAGCGATTTTTACATTCCCTCGATAAGTGATATCATAAGTTTCTTTTTTTGTGGGACTTATTTCACTGAGGATGATCGTACCTAAATCCACTCAGGATGCTGCTACCAGCCTCATGACGTGGATTTCATGGCTGAGTGACACTCCATTGGACCTACGTAGCACCACTTGTCCACTTGTCCACTTGTCTTTGTCCACTTGTCCACTCGTCTTTGTCCACTTGGCTCTTTCCTGGGATATGAAACGTGTACCGGAGTGGAGGTTCTTGTCAAGACAGCAGCCCTCAACTTTGGGGTCCCTGTGTCTGGTTGATTTTTTCATTTTCCCAAGGTCAACGCCCATGTGTGGAAGTGCCCTATGCTCTGTGGTTCTGTGTTTTCCATGGTTTGGGAAAGAGGATACACTTGTGAAGATTGGCTGTTGGCCATTGACATCCCGCCCATCAGCTTAACAAGGCTCCCTTGACTCCGTGGGCTGTCCTGCCTTTCTGGTTTTTAGACTTTTTTCGCCTGGCCCTTTTGCCCCCGGGGGGGGGGCGAGAGATTTCTTTGTAGTGCTGATTTGCTCTCCCAGGTTGCTTGGTTGGCCAAAAAGGGCGTATGCGTTTTTTCCTGAATATATTCAGGAAAAAACGCATACGCCCTTTTTGGCCAACCGCATCATTGTCCACGTTCTGGCGCTTTTCATGTGCTATCGGGGCCATTCCGATGTACCCGTTGACATCCGTTTCCTGCAGTTCTGCGTTGCGTTCAGCGCCTCTTCGTAGCCTGACCTCAATATATTTTGGGGCGATAGTTATCGTTTAGAACTCTGCAGGTTTGGGAAGTGCAGGGCCCCTGAGCTCCATTTCCCAAGTCGCTTTTTTGTGAGTGGGACGCAACACGGCTGGATGGCTTCACGCCCTATTGTCGATCCGCGGTGGCAGGCTGAACCGCTGGTGAATTCTTCTTCGTGATGGGAAATGAGAGTGACATGTGCCCGACCAAACACCTCCAGCGAGTCTCTCATTGGTTCCCCCTCTTGCAGTTCATCCTGCGGACAAATTGCAGACGGTACGAAAGAGGCATGGAAAGGCGCCGAGTCTCCAAGTGGGGAGATTGTTAGTAAGGGGACCTGAATGGAGAACACGAGCACCAGGAGAGGAAAACTGAGGTGAGTTTCAGAAAGCTTTCCCGATCCCACGGTGTAGCATCCGCTGGGTTTCCAATGAGTGCTTTCGCTGTCGGAAGATTGCGTTGAACCTGGAGAGTTGGGAGCCATGGAATGGGGAGCACGCAGGATTCCTTTCAAGGGTCTGCATTTGCTTTCCCAACCTCACCAATCGTCTCAGCCCCAAGAGTGTCCAGCCTTATGTCTTCTGCCGCTGGGGCTGTAGATGTGGTCAATCCTGGTTGCATGCCAGTCCCTGAACGCATTTTGGAAGAATTTCTCTCTGTTTTGCCCTCCTTGTTTCTTCTTTGTGTTGGAAATGTATCCTCAGAATGGGTCTGAGCTGATTTTCCCTGCTGGTTTTAGGCCGCTTTACACACACTTGATGCACTTACACAGAGATATCAAGACTTAGCTTTTAAGATGCTTACTAGTCGGATAGATACTTGTGCGATGAACAGGGTCTGGTGAGTCCAGTTGATTGAGCAAGGAGTAGGTCGTGTCCATTCCATATTCGGTTTTCGGAAGGGTATCTGTGCTCATTTCAAACTCGAGTTTTATGTGTCACCGCACCTCACCTTTCCCCTGAAGCAGGCATAAGTGTGTTTTCTAAAAGCGTGACTCTGTTCTGTTTGGGGATTCCGTTCATGGGGAGCGATTTTTACATTCCCTCGATAAGTGATATCATAAGTTTCTTTTTTTGTGGGACTTATTTCACTGAGGATGATCGTACCTAAATCCACTCAGGATGCTGCTACCAGCCTCATGACGTGGATTTCATGGCTGAGTGACACTCCATTGGACCTACGTAGCACCACTTGTCCACTTGTCCACTTGTCTTTGTCCACTTGTCCACTCGTCTTTGTCCACTTGGCTCTTTCCTGGGATATGAAACGTGTACCGGAGTGGAGGTTCTTGTCAAGACAGCAGCCCTCAACTTTGGGGTCCCTGTGTCTGGTTGATTTTTTCATTTTCCCAAGGTCAACGCCCATGTGTGGAAGTGCCCTATGCTCTGTGGTTCTGTGTTTTCCATGGTTTGGGAAAGAGGATACACTTGTGAAGATTGGCTGTTGGCCATTGACATCCCGCCCATCAGCTTAACAAGGCTCCCTTGACTCCGTGGGCTGTCCTGCCTTTCTGGTTTTTAGACTTTTTTCGCCTGGCCCTTTTGCCCCGGGGGGGGGGGGCGAGAGATTTCTTTGTAGTGCTGATTTGCTCTCCCAGGTTGCTTGGTTGGCCAAAAAGGGCGTATGCGTTTTTTCCTGAATATATTCAGGAAAAAACGCATATGCCCTTTTTGGCCAACCGCATCATTGTCCACGTTCTGGCGCTTTTCATGTGCTATCGGGGCCATTCCGATGTACCCGTTGACATCCGTTTCCTGCAGTTCTGCCTTGCGTTCAGCGCCTCTTCGTAGCCTGCGCTCAATATATTTTGGGGCGATAGTTATCGTTTAGAACTCTGCAGGTTTGGGAAGTGCAGGGCCCCTGAGCTCCATTTCCCAAGTCGCTTTTTTGTGAGTGGGACGCAACACGGCTGGATGGCTTCACGCCCTATTGTCGATCCGCGGTGGCAGGCTGAACCGCTGGTGAATTCTTCTTCGTGATGGGAAATGAGAGTGACATGTGCCCGACCAAACACCTCCAGCGAGTCTCTCATTGGTTCCCCCTCTTGCAGTTCATCCTGCGGACAAATTGCAGACGGTACGAAAGAGGCATGGAAAGGCGCCGAGTCTCCAAGTGGGGAGATTGTTAGTAAGGGGGCCTGAATGGAGAACACGAGCACCAGGAGAGGAAAACTGAGGTGAGTTTCAGAAAGCTTTCCCGATCCCACGGTGTAGCATCCGCTGGGTTTCCAATGAGTGCTTTCGCTGTCAGAAGATTGCGTTGAACCTGGAGAGTTGGGAGCCATGGAATGGGGAGCACGCAGGATTCCTTTCAAGGGTCTGCATTTGCTTTCCCAACCTCACCAATCGTCTCAGCCCCAAGAGTGTCCAGCCTTATGTCTTCTGCCGCTGGGGCTGTAGATGTGGTCAATCCTGGTTGCATGCCAGTCCCTGAACGCATTTTGGAAGAATTTCTCTCTGTTTTGCCCTGCTTGTTTCTTCTTTGTGTTGGAAATGTATCCTCAGAATGGGTCTGAGCTGATTTTCCCTGCTGGTTTTAGGCCGCTTTACACACACTTGATGCACTTACACAGAGATATCAAGACTTAGCTTTTAAGATGCTTACTAGTCGGATAGATACTTGTGCGATGAACAGGGTCTGGTGAGTCCAGTTGATTGAGCAAGGAGTAGGTCGTGTCCATTCCATATTCGGTTTTCGGAAGGGTATCTGTGCTCATTTCAAACTCGAGTTTTATGCGTCACCGCACCTCACCTTTCCCCTGAAGCAGGCATAAGTGTGTTTTCTAAAAGCGTGACTCTGTTCTGTTTGGGGATTCCGTTCATGGGGAGCGATTTTTACATTCCCTCGATAAGTGATATCATAAGTTTCTTTTTTTGTGGGACTTATTTCACTGAGGATGATCGTACCTAAATCCACTCAGGATGCTGCTACCAGCCTCATGACGTGGATTTCATGGCTGAGTGACACTCCATTGGACCTACGTAGAACCACTTGTCCACTTGTCCACTTGTCTTTGTCCACTTGTCCACTCGTCTTTGTCCACTTGGCTCTTTCCTGGGATATGAAACGTGTACCGGAGTGGAGGTTCTTGACAAGACAGCAGCCCTCAACTTTGGGGTCCCTGTGTCTGGTTGATTTTTTCATTTTCCCAAGGTCAACGCCCATGTGTGGAAGTGCCCTATGCTCTGTGGTTCTCTGTTTTCCATGGTTTGGCAAAGAGGATACACTTGTGAAGATTGGCTGTTGGCCATTGACATCCCGCCCATCAGCTTAACAAGGCTCCCTTGACTCCGTGGGCTGTCCTGCCTTTCTGGTTTTTAGACTTTTTTCGCCTGGCCCTTTTGCCCCGTGGGAGGGGGGGGCGAGAGATTTCTTTGTAGTGCTGATTTGCTCTCCCAGGTTGCTTGGTTGGCCAAAAAGGGCGTATGCGTTTTTTCCTGAATATATTCAGGAAAAAACGCATACGCCCTTTTTGGCCAACCGCATCATTGTCCACGTTCTGGCGCTTTTCATGTGCTATCGGGGCCATTCCGATGTACCCGTTGACATCCGTTTCCTGCAGTTCTGCCTTGCTTTCAGCGCCTCTTCGTAGCCTGCGCTCAATATATTTTGGGGCGATAGTTATCGTTTAGAACTCTGCAGGTTTGGGAAGTGCAGGGCCCCTGAGCTCCATTTCCCAAGTCGCTTTTTTGTGAGTGGGACGCAACACGGCTGGATGGCTTCACGCCCTATTGTCGATCCGCGGTGGCAGGCTGAACCGCTGGTGAATTCTTCTTCGTGATGGGAAATGAGAGTGACATGTGCCCGACCAAACACCTCCAGCGAGTCTCTCATTGGTTCCCCCTCTTGCAGTTCATCCTGCGGACAAATTGCAGACGGTACGAAAGAGGCATGGAAAGGCGCCGAGTCTCCAAGTGGGGAGATTGTTAGTAAGGGGACCTGAATGGAGAACACGAGCACCAGGAGAGGAAAACTGAGGTGAGTTTCAGAAAGCTTTCCCGATCCCACGGTGTAGCATCCGCTGGGTTTCCAATGAGTGCTTTCGCTGTCGGAAGATTGCGTTGAACCTGGAGAGTTGGGAGCCATGGAATGGGGAGCACGCAGGATTCCTTTCAAGGGTCTGCATTTGCTTTCCCAACCTCACCAATCGTCTCAGCCCCAAGAGTGTCCAGCCTTATGTCTTCTGCCGCTGGGGCTGTAGATGTGGTCAATCCTGGTTGCATGCCAGTCCCTGAACGCATTTTGGAAGAATTTCTCTCTGTTTTGCCCTCCTTGTTTCTTCTTTGTGTTGGAAATGTATCCTCAGAATGGGTCTGAGCTGATTTTCCCTGCTGGTTTTAGGCCGCTTTACACACACTTGATGCACTTACACAGAGATATCAAGACTTAGCTTTTAAGATGCTTACTAGTCGGATAGATACTTGTGCGATGAACAGGGTCTGGTGAGTCCAGTTGATTGAGCAAGGAGTAGGTCGTGTCCATTCCATATTCGGTTTTCGGAAGGGTATCTGTGCTCATTTCAAACTCGAGTTTTATGTGTCACCGCACCTCACCTTTCCCCTGAAGCAGGCATAAGTGTGTTTTCTAAAAGCGTGACTCTGTTCTGTTTGGGGATTCCGTTCATGGGGAGCGATTTTTACATTCCCTCGATAAGTGATATCATAAGTTTCTTTTTTTGTGGGACTTATTTCACTGAGGATGATCGTACCTAAATCCACTCAGGATGCTGCTACCAGCCTCATGACGTGGATTTCATGGCTGAGTGACACTCCATTGGACCTACGTAGCACCACTTGTCCACTTGTCCACTTGTCTTTGTCCACTTGTCCACTCGTCTTTGTCCACTTGGCTCTTTCCTGGGATATGAAACGTGTACCGGAGTGGAGGTTCTTGTCAAGACAGCAGCCCTCAACTTTGGGGTCCCTGTGTCTGGTTGATTTTTTCATTTTCCCAAGGTCAACGCCCATGTGTGGAAGTGCCCTATGCTCTGTGGTTCTGTGTTTTCCATGGTTTGGGAAAGAGGATACACTTGTGAAGATTGGCTGTTGGCCATTGACATCCCGCCCATCAGCTTAACAAGGCTCCCTTGACTCCGTGGGCTGTCCTGCCTTTCTGGTTTTTAGACTTTTTTCGCCTGGCCCTTTTGCCCCGGGGGGGGGGGGGGGGGCGAGAGATTTCTTTGTAGTGCTGATTTGCTCTCCCAGGTTGCTTGGTTGGCCAAAAAGGGCGTATGCGTTTTTTCCTGAATATATTCAGGAAAAAACGCATATGGCCTTTTTGGCCAACCGCATCATTGTCCACGTTCTGGCGCTTTTCATGTGCTATCGGGGCCATTCCGATGTACCCGTTGACATCCGTTTCCTGCAGTTCTGCCTTGCGTTCAGCGCCTCTTCGTAGCCTGCGCTCAATATATTTTGGGGCGATAGTTATCGTTTAGAACTCTGCAGGTTTGGGAAGTGCAGGGCCCCTGAGCTCCATTTCCCAAGTCGCTTTTTTGTGAGTGGGACGCAACACGGCTGGATGGCTTCACGCCCTATTGTCGATCCGCGGTGGCAGGCTGAACCGCTGGTGAATTCTTCTTCGTGATGGGAAATGAGAGTGACATGTGCCCGACCAAACACCTCCAGCGAGTCTCTCATTGGTTCCCCCTCTTGCAGTTCATCCTGCGGACAAATTGCAGACGGTACGAAAGAGGCATGGAAAGGCGCCGAGTCTCCAAGTGGGGAGATTGTTAGTAAGGGGGCCTGAATGGAGAACACGAGCACCAGGAGAGGAAAACTGAGGTGAGTTTCAGAAAGCTTTCCCGATCCCACGGTGTAGCATCCGCTGGGTTTCCAATGAGTGCTTTCGCTGTCGGAAGATTGCGTTGAACCTGGAGAGTTGGGAGCCATGGAATGGGGAGCACGCAGGATTCCTTTCAAGGGTCTGCATTTGCTTTCCCAACCTCACCAATCGTCTCAGCCCCAAGAGTGTCCAGCCTTATGTCTTCTGCCGCTGGGGCTGTAGATGTGGTCAATCCTGGTTGCATGCCAGTCCCTGAACGCATTTTGGAAGAATTTCTCTCTGTTTTGCCCTGCTTGTTTCTTCTTTGTGTTGGAAATGTATCCTCAGAATGGGTCTGAGCTGATTTTCCCTGCTGGTTTTAGGCCGCTTTACACACACTTGATGCACTTACACAGAGATATCAAGACTTAGCTTTTAAGATGCTTACTAGTCGGATAGATACTTGTGCGATGAACAGGGTCTGGTGAGTCCAGTTGATTGAGCAAGGAGTAGGTCGTGTCCATTCCATATTCGGTTTTCGGAAGGGTATCTGTGCTCATTTCAAACTCGAGTTTTATGCGTCACCGCACCTCACCTTTCCCCTGAAGCAGGCATAAGTGTGTTTTCTAAAAGCGTGACTCTGTTCTGTTTGGGGATTCCGTTCATGGGGAGCGATTTTTACATTCCCTCGATAAGTGATATCATAAGTTTCTTTTTTTGTGGGACTTATTTCACTGAGGATGATCGTACCTAAATCCACTCAGGATGCTGCTACCAGCCTCATGACGTGGATTTCATGGCTGAGTGACACTCCATTGGACCTACGTAGAACCACTTGTCCACTTGTCCACTTGTCTTTGTCCACTTGTCCACTCGTCTTTGTCCACTTGGCTCTTTCCTGGGATATGAAACGTGTACCGGAGTGGAGGTTCTTGTCAAGACAGCAGCCCTCAACTTTGGGGTCCCTGTGTCTGGTTGATTTTTTCATTTTCCCAAGGTCAACGCCCATGTGTGGAAGTGCCCTATGCTCTGTGGTTCTCTGTTTTCCATGGTTTGGCAAAGAGGATACACTTGTGAAGATTGGCTGTTGGCCATTGACATCCCGCCCATCAGCTTAACAAGGCTCCCTTGACTCCGTGGGCTGTCCTGCCTTTCTGGTTTTTAGACTTTTTTCGCCTGGCCCTTTTGCCCCGGGGGAGGGGGGGGCGAGAGATTTCTTTGTAGTGCTGATTTGCTCTCCCAGGTTGCTTGGTTGGCCAAAAAGGGCGTATGCGTTTTTTCCTGAATATATTCAGGAAAAAACGCATACGCCCTTTTTGGCCAACCGCATCATTGTCCACGTTCTGGCGCTTTTCATGTGCTATCGGGGCCATTCCGATGTACCCGTTGACATCCGTTTCCTGCAGTTCTGCCTTGCGTTCAGCGCCTCTTCGTAGCCTGCGCTCAATATATTTTGGGGCGATAGTTATCGTTTAGAACTCTGCAGGTTTGGGAAGTGCAGGGCCCCTGAGCTCCATTTCCCAAGTCGCTTTTTTGTGAGTGGGACGCAACACGGCTGGATGGCTTCACGCCCTATTGTCGATCCGCGGTGGCAGGCTGAACCGCTGGTGAATTCTTCTTCGTGATGGGAAATGAGAGTGACATGTGCCCGACCAAACACCTCCAGCGAGTCTCTCATTGGTTCCCCCTCTTGCAGTTCATCCTGCGGACAAATTGCAGACGGTACGAAAGAGGCATGGAAAGGCGCCGAGTCTCCAAGTGGGGAGATTGTTAGTAAGGGGGCCTGAATGGAGAACACGAGCACCAGGAGAGGAAAACTGAGGTGAGTTTCAGAAAGCTTTCCCGATCCCACGGTGTAGCATCCGCTGGGTTTCCAATGAGTGCTTTCGCTGTCGGAAGATTGCGTTGAACCTGGAGAGTTGGGAGCCATGGAATGGGGAGCACGCAGGATTCCTTTCAAGGGTCTGCATTTGCTTTCCCAACCTCACCAATCGTCTCAGCCCCAAGAGTGTCCAGCCTTATGTCTTCTGCCGCTGGGGCTGTAGATGTGGTCAATCCTGGTTGCATGCCAGTCCCTGAACGCATTTTGGAAGAATTTCTCTCTGTTTTGCCCTGCTTGTTTCTTCTTTGTGTTGGAAATGTATCCTCAGAATGGGTCTGAGCTGATTTTCCCTGCTGGTTTTAGGCCGCTTTACACACACTTGATGCACTTACACAGAGATATCAAGACTTAGCTTTTAAGATGCTTACTAGTCGGATAGATACTTGTGCGATGAACAGGGTCTGGTGAGTCCAGTTGATTGAGCAAGGAGTAGGTCGTGTCCATTCCATATTCGGTTTTCGGAAGGGTATCTGTGCTCATTTCAAACTCGAGTTTTATGCGTCACCGCACCTCACCTTTCCCCTGAAGCAGGCATAAGTGTGTTTTCTAAAAGCGTGACTCTGTTCTGTTTGGGGATTCAGTGCATGGGGAGCGATTTTTACATTCCCTCGATAAGTGATATCATAAGTTTCTTTTTTTGTGGGACTTATTTCACTGAGGATGATCGTACCTAAATCCACTCAGGATGCTGCTACCAGCCTCATGACGTGGATTTCATGGCTGAGTGACACTCCATTGGACCTACGTAGCACCACTTGTCCACTTGTCCACTTGTCTTTGTCCACTTGTCCACTCGTCTTTGTCCACTTGGCTCTTTCCTGGGATATGAAACGTGTACCGGAGTGGAGGTTCTTGTCAAGACAGCAGCCCTCAACTTTGGGGTCCCTGTGTCTGGTTGATTTTTTCATTTTCCCAAGGTCAACGCCCATGTGTGGAAGTGCCCTATGCTCTGTGGTTCTGTGTTTTACATGGTTTGGGAAAGAGGATACACTTGTGAAGATTGGCTGTTGGCCATTGACATCCCGCCCATCAGCTTAACAAGGCTCCCTTGACTCCGTGGGCTGTCCTGCCTTTCTGGTTTTTAGACTTTTTTCGCCTGGCCCTTTTGCCCCGGGGGGGGGGGCGAGAGATTTCTTTGTAGTGCTGATTTGCTCTCCCAGGTTGCTTGGTTGGCCAAAAAGGGCGTATGCGTTTTTTCCTGAATATATTCAGGAAAAAACGCATACGCCCTTTTTGGCCAACCGCATCATTGTCCACGTTCTGGCGCTTTTCATGTGCTATCGGGGCCATTCCGATGTACCCGTTGACATCCGTTTCCTGCAGTTCTGCCTTGCGTTCAGCGCCTCTTCGTAGCCTGCCCTCAATATATTTTGGGGCGATAGTTATCGTTTAGAACTCTGCAGGTTTGGGAAGTGCAGGGCCCCTGAGCTCCATTTCCCAAGTCGCTTTTTTGTGAGTGGGACGCAACACGGCTGGATGGCTTCACGCCCTATTGTCGATCCGCGGTGGCAGGCTGAACCGCTGGTGAATTCTTCTTCGTGATGGGAAATGAGAGTGACATGTGCCCGACCAAACACCTCCAGCGAGTCTCTCATTGGTTCCCCCTCTTGCAGTTCATCCTGCGGACAAATTGCAGACGGTACGAAAGAGGCATGGAAAGGCGCCGAGTCTCCAAGTGGGGAGATTGTTAGTAAGGGGGCCTGAATGGAGAACACGAGCACCAGGAGAGGAAAACTGAGGTGAGTTTCAGAAAGCTTTCCCGATCCCACGGTGTAGCATCCGCTGGGTTTCCAATGAGTGCTTTCGCTGTCGGAAGATTGCGTTGAACCTGGAGAGTTGGGAGCCATGGAATGGGGAGCACGACGGATTCCTTTCAAGGGTCTGCATTTGCTTTCCCAACCTCACCAATCGTCTCAGCCCCAAGAGTGTCCAGCCTTATGTCTTCTGCCGCTGGGGCTGTAGATGTGGTCAATCCTGGTTGCATGCCAGTCCCTGAACGCATTTTGGAAGAATTTCTCTCTGTTTTGCCCTGCTTGTTTCTTCTTTGTGTTGGAAATGTATCCTCAGAATGGGTCTGAGCTGATTTTCCCTGCTGGTTTTAGGCCGCTTTACACACACTTGATGCACTTACACAGAGATATCAAGACTTAGCTTTTAAGATGCTTACTAGTCGGATAGATACTTGTGCGATGAACAGGGTCTGGTGAGTCCAGTTGATTGAGCAAGGAGTAGGTCGTGTCCATTCCATATTCGGTTTTCGGAAGGGTATCTGTGCTCATTTCAAACTCGAGTTTTATGCGTCACCGCACCTCACCTTTCCCCTGAAGCAGGCATAAGTGTGTTTTCTAAAAGCGTGACTCTGTTCTGTTTGGGGATTCCGTTCATGGGGAGCGATTTTTACATTCCCTCGATAAGTGATATCATAAGTTTCTTTTTTTGTGGGACTTATTTCACTGAGGATGATCGTACCTAAATCCACTCAGGATGCTGCTACCAGCCTCATGACGTGGATTTCATGGCTGAGTGACACTCCATTGGACCTACGTAGCACCACTTGTCCACTTGTCCACTTGTCTTTGTCCACTTGTCCACTCGTCTTTGTCCACTTGGCTCTTTCCTGGGATATGAAACGTGTACCGGAGTGGAGGTTCTTGTCAAGACAGCAGCCCTCAACTTTGGGGCCCCTGTGTCTGGTTGATTTTTTCATTTTCCCAAGGTCAACGCCCATGTGTGGAAGTGCCCTATGCTCTGTGGTTCTGTGTTTTACATGGTTTGGGAAAGAGGATACACTTGTGAAGATTGGCTGTTGGCCATTGACATCCCGCCCATCAGCTTAACAAGGCTCCCTTGACTCCGTGGGCTGTCCTGCCTTTCTGGTTTTTAGACTTTTTTCGCCTGGCCCTTTTGCCCCGGGGGGGGGGGGCGAGAGATTTCTTTGTAGTGCTGATTTGCTCTCCCAGGTTGCTTGGTTGGCCAAAAAGGGCGTATGCGTTTTTTCCTGAATATATTCAGGAAAAAACGCATACGCCCTTTTTGGCCAACCGCATCATTGTCCACGTTCCTGCGCATTTCATGTGCTATCGGGGCCATTCCGATGTACCCGTTGACATCCGTTTCCTGCAGTTCTGCCTTGCGTTCAGCGCCTCTTCGTAGCCTGCGCTCAATATATTTTGGGGCGATAGTTATCGTTTAGAACTCTGCAGGTTTGGGAAGTGCAGGGCCCCTGAGCTCCATTTCCCAAGTCGCTTTTTTGTGAGTGGGACGCAACACGGCTGGATGGCTTCACGCCCTATTGTCGATCCGCGGTGGCAGGCTGAACCGCTGGTGAATTCTTCTTCGTGATGGGAAATGAGAGTGACATGTGCCCGACCAAACACCTCCAGCGAGTCTCTCATTGGTTCCCCCTCTTGCAGTTCATCCTGCGGACAAATTGCAGACGGTACGAAAGAGGCATGGAAAGGCGCCGAGTCTCCAAGTGGGGAGATTGTTAGTAAGGGGGCCTGAATGGAGAACACGAGCACCAGGAGAGGAAAACTGAGGTGAGTTTCAGAAAGCTTTCCCGATCCCACGGTGTAGCATCCGCTGGGTTTCCAATGAGTGCTTTCGCTGTCGGAAGATTGCGTTGAACCTGGAGAGTTGGGAGCCATGGAATGGGGAGCACGCAGGATTCCTTTCAAGGCTCTGCATTTGCTTTCCCAACCTCACCAATCGTCTCAGCCCCAAGAGTGTCCAGCCTTATGTCTTCTGCCGCTGGGGCTGTAGATGTGGTCAATCCTGGTTGCATGCCAGTCCCTGAACGCATTTTGGAAGAATTTCTCTCTGTTTTGCCCTGCTTGTTTCTTCTTTGTGTTGGAAATGTATCCTCAGAATGGGTCTGAGCTGATTTTCCCTGCTGGTTTTAGGCCGCTTTACACACACTTGATGCACTTACACAGAGATATCAAGACTTAGCTTTTAAGATGCTTACTAGTCGGATAGATACTTGTGCGATGAACAGGGTCTGGTGAGTCCAGTTGATTGAGCAAGGAGTAGGTCGTGTCCATTCCATATTCGGTTTTCGGAAGGGTATCTGTGCTCATTTCAAACTCGAGTTTTATGTGTCACCGCACCTCACCTTTCCCCTGAAGCAGGCATAAGTGTGTTTTCTAAAAGCGTGACTCTGTTCTGTTTGGGGATTCCGTTCATGGGGAGCGATTTTTACATTCCCTCGATAAGTGATATCATAAGTTTCTTTTTTTGTGGGACTTATTTCACTGAGGATGATCGTACCTAAATCCACTCAGGATGCTGCTACCAGCCTCATGACGTGGATTTCATGGCTGAGTGACACTCCATTGGACCTACGTAGCACCACTTGTCCACTTGTCCACTTGTCTTTGTCCACTTGTCCACTCGTCTTTGTCCACTTGGCTCTTTCCTGGGATATGAAACGTGTACCGGAGTGGAGGTTCTTGTCAAGACAGCAGCCCTCAACTTTGGGATCCCTGTGTCTGGTTGATTTTTTCATTTTCCCAAGGTCAACGCCCATGTGTGGAAGTGCCCTATGCTCTGTGGTTCTGTGTTTTACATGGTTTGGGAAAGAGGATACACTTGTGAAGATTGGCTGTTGGCCATTGACATCCCGCCCATCAGCTTAACAAGGCTCCCTTGACTCCGTGGGCTGTCCTGCCTTTCTGGTTTTTAGACTTTTTTCGCCTGGCCCTTTTGCCCCGGGGGGTGGGGGGCGAGAGATTTCTTTGTAGTGCTGATTTGCTCTCCCAGGTTGCTTGGTTGGCCAAAAAGGGCGTATGCGTTTTTTCCTGAATATATTCAGGAAAAAACGCATACGCCCTTTTTGGCCAACCGCATCATTGTCCACGTTCTGGCGCTTTTCATGTGCTATCGGGGCCATTCCGATGTACCCGTTGACATCCGTTTCCTGCAGTTCTGCCTTGCGTTCAGCGCCTCTTCGTAGCCTGCGCTCAATATATTTTGGGGCGATAGTTATCGTTTAGAACTCTGCAGGTTTGGGAAGTGCAGGGCCCCTGAGCTCCATTTCCCAAGTCGCTTTTTTGTGAGTGGGACGCAACACGGCTGGATGGCTTCACGCCCTATTGTCGATCCGCGGTGGCAGGCTGAACCGCTGGTGAATTCTTCTTCGTGATGGGAAATGAGAGTGACATGTGCCCGACCAAACACCTCCAGCGAGTCTCTCATTGGTTCCCCCTCTTGCAGTTCATCCTGCGGACAAATTGCAGACGGTACGAAAGAGGCATGGAAAGGCGCCGAGTCTCCAAGTGGGGAGATTGTTAGTAAGGGGGCCTGAATGGAGAACACGAGCACCAGGAGAGGAAAACTGAGGTGAGTTTCAGAAAGCTTTCCCGATCCCACGGTGTAGCATCCGCTGGGTTTCCAATGAGTGCTTTCGCTGTCGGAAGATTGCGTTGAACCTGGAGAGTTGGGAGCCATGGAATGGGGAGCACGCAGGATTCCTTTCAAGGGTCTGCATTTGCTTTCCCAACCTCACCAATCGTCTCAGCCCCAAGAGTGTCCAGCCTTATGTCTTCTGCCGCTGGGGCTGTAGATGTGGTCAATCCTGGTTGCATGCCAGTCCCTGAACGCATTTTGGAAGAATTTCTCTCTGTTTTGCCCTGCTTGTTTCTTCTTTGTGTTGGAAATGTATCCTCAGAATGGGTCTGAGCTGATTTTCCCTGCTGGTTTTAGGCCGCTTTACACACACTTGATGCACTTACACAGAGATATCAAGACTTAGCTTTTAAGATGCTTACTAGTCGGATAGATACTTGTGCGATGAACAGGGTCTGGTGAGTCCAGTTGATTGAGCAAGGAGTAGGTCGTGTCCATTCCATATTCGGTTTTCGGAAGGGTATCTGTGCTCATTTCAAACTCGAGTTTTATGCGTCACCGCACCTCACCTTTCCCCTGAAGCAGGCATAAGTGTGTTTTCTAAAAGCGTGACTCTGTTCTGTTTGGGGATTCAGTGCATGGGGAGCGATTTTTACATTCCCTCGATAAGTGATATCATAAGTTTCTTTTTTTGTGGGACTTATTTCACTGAGGATGATCGTACCTAAATCCACTCAGGATGCTGCTACCAGCCTCATGACGTGGATTTCATGGCTGAGTGACACTCCATTGGACCTACGTAGCACCACTTGTCCACTTGTCCACTTGTCTTTGTCCACTTGTCCACTCGTCTTTGTCCACTTGGCTCTTTCCTGGGATATGAAACGTGTACCGGAGTGGAGGTTCTTGTCAAGACAGCAGCCCTCAACTTTGGGGTCCCTGTGTCTGGTTGATTTTTTCATTTTCCCAAGGTCAACGCCCATGTGTGGAAGTGCCCTATGCTCTGTGGTTCTGTGTTTTACATGGTTTGGGAAAGAGGATACACTTGTGAAGATTGGCTGTTGGCCATTGACATCCCGCCCATCAGCTTAACAAGGCTCCCTTGACTCCGTGGGCTGTCCTGCCTTTCTGGTTTTTAGACTTTTTTCGCCTGGCCCTTTTGCCCCGGGGGGGGGGGGCGAGAGATTTCTTTGTAGTGCTGATTTGCTCTCCCAGGTTGCTTGGTTGGCCAAAAAGGGCGTATGCGTTTTTTCCTGAATATATTCAGGAAAAAACGCATACGCCCTTTTTGGCCAACCGCATCATTGTCCACGTTCTGGCGCTTTTCATGTGCTATCGGGGCCATTCCGATGTACCCGTTGACATCCGTTTCCTGCAGTTCTGCCTTGCGTTCAGCGCCTCTTCGTAGCCTGCCCTCAATATATTTTGGGGCGATAGTTATCGTTTAGAACTCTGCAGGTTTGGGAAGTGCAGGGCCCCTGAGCTCCATTTCCCAAGTCGCTTTTTTGTGAGTGGGACGCAACACGGCTGGATGGCTTCACGCCCTATTGTCGATCCGCGGTGGCAGGCTGAACCGCTGGTGAATTCTTCTTCGTGATGGGAAATGAGAGTGACATGTGCCCGACCAAACACCTCCAGCGAGTCTCTCATTGGTTCCCCCTCTTGCAGTTCATCCTGCGGACAAATTGCAGACGGTACGAAAGAGGCATGGAAAGGCGCCGAGTCTCCAAGTGGGGAGATTGTTAGTAAGGGGGCCTGAATGGAGAACACGAGCACCAGGAGAGGAAAACTGAGGTGAGTTTCAGAAAGCTTTCCCGATCCCACGGTGTAGCATCCGCTGGGTTTCCAATGAGTGCTTTCGCTGTCGGAAGATTGCGTTGAACCTGGAGAGTTGGGAGCCATGGAATGGGGAGCACGACGGATTCCTTTCAAGGGTCTGCATTTGCTTTCCCAACCTCACCAATCGTCTCAGCCCCAAGAGTGTCCAGCCTTATGTCTTCTGCCGCTGGGGCTGTAGATGTGGTCAATCCTGGTTGCATGCCAGTCCCTGAACGCATTTTGGAAGAATTTCTCTCTGTTTTGCCCTGCTTGTTTCTTCTTTGTGTTGGAAATGTATCCTCAGAATGGGTCTGAGCTGATTTTCCCTGCTGGTTTTAGGCCGCTTTACACACACTTGATGCACTTACACAGAGATATCAAGACTTAGCTTTTAAGATGCTTACTAGTCGGATAGATACTTGTGCGATGAACAGGGTCTGGTGAGTCCAGTTGATTGAGCAAGGAGTAGGTCGTGTCCATTCCATATTCGGTTTTCGGAAGGGTATCTGTGCTCATTTCAAACTCGAGTTTTATGCGTCACCGCACCTCACCTTTCCCCTGAAGCAGGCATAAGTGTGTTTTCTAAAAGCGTGACTCTGTTCTGTTTGGGGATTCCGTTCATGGGGAGCGATTTTTACATTCCCTCGATAAGTGATATCATAAGTTTCTTTTTTTGTGGGACTTATTTCACTGAGGATGATCGTACCTAAATCCACTCAGGATGCTGCTACCAGCCTCATGACGTGGATTTCATGGCTGAGTGACACTCCATTGGACCTACGTAGCACCACTTGTCCACTTGTCCACTTGTCTTTGTCCACTTGTCCACTCGTCTTTGTCCACTTGGCTCTTTCCTGGGATATGAAACGTGTACCGGAGTGGAGGTTCTTGTCAAGACAGCAGCCCTCAACTTTGGGGCCCCTGTGTCTGGTTGATTTTTTCATTTTCCCAAGGTCAACGCCCATGTGTGGAAGTGCCCTATGCTCTGTGGTTCTGTGTTTTACATGGTTTGGGAAAGAGGATACACTTGTGAAGATTGGCTGTTGGCCATTGACATCCCGCCCATCAGCTTAACAAGGCTCCCTTGACTCCGTGGGCTGTCCTGCCTTTCTGGTTTTTAGACTTTTTTCGCCTGGCCCTTTTGCCCCGGGGGGGGGGGGCGAGAGATTTCTTTGTAGTGCTGATTTGCTCTCCCAGGTTGCTTGGTTGGCCAAAAAGGGCGTATGCGTTTTTTCCTGAATATATTCAGGAAAAAACGCATACGCCCTTTTTGGCCAACCGCATCATTGTCCACGTTCCGGCGCATTTCATGTGCTATCGGGGCCATTCCGATGTACCCGTTGACATCCGTTTCCTGCAGTTCTGCCTTGCGTTCAGCGCCTCTTCGTAGCCTGCGCTCAATATATTTTGGGGCGATAGTTATCGTTTAGAACTCTGCAGGTTTGGGAAGTGCAGGGCCCCTGAGCTCCATTTCCCAAGTCGCTTTTTTGTGAGTGGGACGCAACACGGCTGGATGGCTTCACGCCCTATTGTCGATCCGCGGTGGCAGGCTGAACCGCTGGTGAATTCTTCTTCGTGATGGGAAATGAGAGTGACATGTGCCCGACCAAACACCTCCAGCGAGTCTCTCATTGGTTCCCCCTCTTGCAGTTCATCCTGCGGACAAATTGCAGACGGTACGAAAGAGGCATGGAAAGGCGCCGAGTCTCCAAGTGGGGAGATTGTTAGTAAGGGGGCCTGAATGGAGAACACGAGCACCAGGAGAGGAAAACTGAGGTGAGTTTCAGAAAGCTTTCCCGATCCCACGGTGTAGCATCCGCTGGGTTTCCAATGAGTGCTTTCGCTGTCGGAAGATTGCGTTGAACCTGGAGAGTTGGGAGCCATGGAATGGGGAGCACGCAGGATTCCTTTCAAGGCTCTGCATTTGCTTTCCCAACCTCACCAATCGTCTCAGCCCCAAGAGTGTCCAGCCTTATGTCTTCTGCCGCTGGGGCTGTAGATGTGGTCAATCCTGGTTGCATGCCAGTCCCTGAACGCATTTTGGAAGAATTTCTCTCTGTTTTGCCCTCCTTGTTTCTTCTTTGTGTTGGAAATGTATCCTCAGAATGGGTCTGAGCTGATTTTCCCTGCTGGTTTTAGGCCGCTTTACACACACTTGATGCACTTACACAGAGATATCAAGACTTAGCTTTTAAGATGCTTACTAGTCGGATAGATACTTGTGCGATGAACAGGGTCTGGTGAGTCCAGTTGATTGAGCAAGGAGTAGGTCGTGTCCATTCCATATTCGGTTTTCGGAAGGGTATCTGTGCTCATTTCAAACTCGAGTTTTATGTGTCACCGCACCTCACCTTTCCCCTGAAGCAGGCATAAGTGTGTTTTCTAAAAGCGTGACTCTGTTCTGTTTGGGGATTCCGTTCATGGGGAGCGATTTTTACATTCCCTCGATAAGTGATATCATAAGTTTCTTTTTTTGTGGGACTTATTTCACTGAGGATGATCGTACCTAAATCCACTCAGGATGCTGCTACCAGCCTCATGACGTGGATTTCATGGCTGAGTGACACTCCATTGGACCTACGTAGCACCACTTGTCCACTTGTCCACTTGTCTTTGTCCACTTGTCCACTCGTCTTTGTCCACTTGGCTCTTTCCTGGGATATGAAACGTGTACCGGAGTGGAGGTTCTTGTCAAGACAGCAGCCCTCAACTTTGGGGTCCCTGTGTCTGGTTGATTTTTTCATTTTCCCAAGGTCAACGCCCATGTGTGGAAGTGCCCTATGCTCTGTGGTTCTGTGTTTTACATGGTTTGGGAAAGAGGATACACTTGTGAAGATTGGCTGTTGGCCATTGACATCCCGCCCATCAGCTTAACAAGGCTCCCTTGACTCCGTGGGCTGTCCTGCCTTTCTGGTTTTTAGACTTTTTTCGCCTGGCCCTTTTGCCCCGGGGGGGGGGGGGGCGAGAGATTTCTTTGTAGTGCTGATTTGCTCTCCCAGGTTGCTTGGTTGGCCAAAAAGGGCGTATGCGTTTTTTCCTGAATATATTCAGGAAAAAACGCATACGCCCTTTTTGGCCAACCGCATCATTGTCCACGTTCTGGCGCTTTTCATGTGCTATCGGGGCCATTCCGATGTACCCGTTGACATCCGTTTCCTGCAGTTCTGCCTTGCGTTCAGCGCCTCTTCGTAGCCTGCGCTCAATATATTTTGGGGCGATAGTTATCGTTTAGAACTCTGCAGGTTTGGGAAGTGCAGGGCCCCTGAGCTCCATTTCCCAAGTCGCTTTTTTGTGAGTGGGACGCAACACGGCTGGATGGCTTCACGCCCTATTGTCGATCCGCGGTGGCAGGCTGAACCGCTGGTGAATTCTTCTTCGTGATGGGAAATGAGAGTGACATGTGCCCGACCAAACACCTCCAGCGAGTCTCTCATTGGTTCCCCCTCTTGCAGTTCATCCTGCGGACAAATTGCAGACGGTACGAAAGAGGCATGGAAAGGCGCCGAGTCTCCAAGTGGGGAGATTGTTAGTAAGGGGGCCTGAATGGAGAACACGAGCACCAGGAGAGGAAAACTGAGGTGAGTTTCAGAAAGCTTTCCCGATCCCACGGTGTAGCATCCGCTGGGTTTCCAATGAGTGCTTTCGCTGTCAGAAGATTGCGTTGAACCTGGAGAGTTGGGAGCCATGGAATGGGGAGCACGCAGGATTCCTTTCAAGGGTCTGCATTTGCTTTCCCAACCTCACCAATCGTCTCAGCCCCAAGAGTGTCCAGCCTTATGTCTTCTGCCGCTGGGGCTGTAGATGTGGTCAATCCTGGTTGCATGCCAGTCCCTGAACGCATTTTGGAAGAATTTCTCTCTGTTTTGCCCTGCTTGTTTCTTCTTTGTGTTGGAAATGTATCCTCAGAATGGGTCTGAGCTGATTTTCCCTGCTGGTTTTAGGCCGCTTTACACACACTTGATGCACTTACACAGAGATATCAAGACTTAGCTTTTAAGATGCTTACTAGTCGGATAGATACTTGTGCGATGAACAGGGTCTGGTGAGTCCAGTTGATTGAGCAAGGAGTAGGTCGTGTCCATTCCATATTCGGTTTTCGGAAGGGTATCTGTGCTCATTTCAAACTCGAGTTTTATGCGTCACCGCACCTCACCTTTCCCCTGAAGCAGGCATAAGTGTGTTTTCTAAAAGCGTGACTCTGTTCTGTTTGGGGATTCCGTGCATGGGGAGCGATTTTTACATTCCCTCGATAAGTGATATCATAAGTTTCTTTTTTTGTGGGACTTATTTCACTGAGGATGATCGTACCTAAATCCACTCAGGATGCTGCTACCAGCCTCATGACGTGGATTTCATGGCTGAGTGACACTCCATTGGACCTACGTAGCACCACTTGTCCACTTGTCCACTTGTCTTTGTCCACTTGTCCACTCGTCTTTGTCCACTTGGCTCTTTCCTGGGATATGAAACGTGTACCGGAGTGGAGGTTCTTGTCAAGACAGCAGCCCTCAACTTTGGGGTCCCTGTGTCTGGTTGATTTTTTCATTTTCCCAAGGTCAACGCCCATGTGTGGAAGTGCCCTATGCTCTGTGGTTCTGTGTTTTACATGGTTTGGGAAAGAGGATACACTTGTGAAGATTGGCTGTTGGCCATTGACATCCCGCCCATCAGCTTAACAAGGCTCCCTTGACTCCGTGGGCTGTCCTGCCTTTCTGGTTTTTAGACTTTTTTCGCCTGGCCCTTTTGCCCCGGGGGGGGGGGGGCGAGAGATTTCTTTGTAGTGCTGATTTGCTCTCCCAGGTTGCTTGGTTGGCCAAAAAGGGCGTATGCGTTTTTTCCTGAATATATTCAGGAAAAAACGCATACGCCCTTTTTGGCCAACCGCATCATTGTCCACGTTCTGGCGCTTTTCATGTGCTATCGGGGCCATTCCGATGTACCCGTTGACATCCGTTTCCTGCAGTTCTGCCTTGCGTTCAGCGCCTCTTCGTAGTCTGCCCTCAATATATTTTGGGGCGATAGTTATCGTTTAGAACTCTGCAGGTTTGGGAAGTGCAGGGCCCCTGAGCTCCATTTCCCAAGTCGCTTTTTTGTGAGTGGGACGCAACACGGCTGGATGGCTTCACGCCCTATTGTCGATCCGCGGTGGCAGGCTGAACCGCTGGTGAATTCTTCTTCGTGATGGGAAATGAGAGTGACATGTGCCCGACCAAACACCTCCAGCGAGTCTCTCATTGGTTCCCCCTCTTGCAGTTCATCCTGCGGACAAATTGCAGACGGTACGAAAGAGGCATGGAAAGGCGCCGAGTCTCCAAGTGGGGAGATTGTTAGTAAGGGGGCCTGAATGGAGAACACGAGCACCAGGAGAGGAAAACTGAGGTGAGTTTCAGAAAGCTTTCCCGATCCCACGGTGTAGCATCCGCTGGGTTTCCAATGAGTGCTTTCGCTGTCGGAAGATTGCGTTGAACCTGGAGAGTTGGGAGCCATGGAATGGGGAGCACGACGGATTCCTTTCAAGGGTCTGCATTTGCTTTCCCAACCTCACCAATCGTCTCAGCCCCAAGAGTGTCCAGCCTTATGTCTTCTGCCGCTGGGGCTGTAGATGTGGTCAATCCTGGTTGCATGCCAGTCCCTGAACGCATTTTGGAAGAATTTCTCTCTGTTTTGCCCTGCTTGTTTCTTCTTTGTGTTGGAAATGTATCCTCAGAATGGGTCTGAGCTGATTTTCCCTGCTGGTTTTAGGCCGCTTTACACACACTTGATGCACTTACACAGAGATATCAAGACTTAGCTTTTAAGATGCTTACTAGTCGGATAGATACTTGTGCGATGAACAGGGTCTGGTGAGTCCAGTTGATTGAGCAAGGAGTAGGTCGTGTCCGTTCCATATTCGGTTTTCGGAAGGGTATCTGTGCTCATTTCAAACTCGAGTTTTATGCGTCACCGCACCTCACCTTTCCCCTGAAGCAGGCATAAGTGTGTTTTCTAAAAGCGTGACTCTGTTCTGTTTGGGGATTCCGTTCATGGGGAGCGATTTTTACATTCCCTCGATAAGTGATATCATAAGTTTCTTTTTTTGTGGGACTTATTTCACTGAGGATGATCGTACCTAAATCCACTCAGGATGCTGCTACCAGCCTCATGACGTGGATTTCATGGCTGAGTGACACTCCATTGGACCTACGTAGCACCACTTGTCCACTTGTCCACTTGTCTTTGTCCACTTGTCCACTCGTCTTTGTCCACTTGGCTCTTTCCTGGGATATGAAACGTGTACCGGAGTGGAGGTTCTTGTCAAGACAGCAGCCCTCAACTTTGGGGTCCCTGTGTCTGGTTGATTTTTTCATTTTCCCAAGGTCAACGCCCATGTGTGGAAGTGCCCTATGCTCTGTGGTTCTGTGTTTTCCATGGTTTGGGAAAGAGGATACACTTGTGAAGATTGGCTGTTGGCCATTGACATCCCGCCCATCAGCTTAACAAGGCTCCCTTGACTCCGTGGGCTGTCCTGCCTTTCTGGTTTTTAGACTTTTTTCGCCTGGCCCTTTTGCCCCCGGGGGGGGGGCGAGAGATTTCTTTGTAGTGCTGATTTGCTCTCCCAGGTTGCTTGGTTGGCCAAAAAGGGCGTATGCGTTTTTTCCTGAATATATTCAGGAAAAAACGCATACGCCCTTTTTGGCCAACCGCATCATTGTCCACGTTCTGGCGCTTTTCATGTGCTATCGGGGCCATTCCGATGTACCCGTTGACATCCGTTTCCTGCAGTTCTGCGTTGCGTTCAGCGCCTCTTCGTAGCCTGACCTCAATATATTTTGGGGCGATAGTTATCGTTTAGAACTCTGCAGGTTTGGGAAGTGCAGGGCCCCTGAGCTCCATTTCCCAAGTCGCTTTTTTGTGAGTGGGACGCAACACGGCTGGATGGCTTCACGCCCTATTGTCGATCCGCGGTGGCAGGCTGAACCGCTGGTGAATTCTTCTTCGTGATGGGAAATGAGAGTGACATGTGCCCGACCAAACACCTCCAGCGAGTCTCTCATTGGTTCCCCCTCTTGCAGTTCATCCTGCGGACAAATTGCAGACGGTACGAAAGAGGCATGGAAAGGCGCCGAGTCTCCAAGTGGGGAGATTGTTAGTAAGGGGACCTGAATGGAGAACACGAGCACCAGGAGAGGAAAACTGAGGTGAGTTTCAGAAAGCTTTCCCGATCCCACGGTGTAGCATCCGCTGGGTTTCCAATGAGTGCTTTCGCTGTCGGAAGATTGCGTTGAACCTGGAGAGTTGGGACCCATGGAATGGGGAGCACGCAGGATTCCTTTCAAGGGTCTGCATTTGCTTTCCCAACCTCACCAATCGTCTCAGCCCCAAGAGTGTCCAGCCTTATGTCTTCTGCCGCTGGGGCTGTAGATGTGGTCAATCCTGGTTGCATGCCAGTCCCTGAACGCATTTTGGAAGAATTTCTCTCTGTTTTGCCCTCCTTGTTTCTTCTTTGTGTTGGAAATGTATCCTCAGAATGGGTCTGAGCTGATTTTCCCTGCTGGTTTTAGGCCGCTTTACACACACTTGATGCACTTACACAGAGATATCAAGACTTAGCTTTTAAGATGCTTACTAGTCGGATAGATACTTGTGCGATGAACAGGGTCTGGTGAGTCCAGTTGATTGAGCAAGGAGTAGGTCGTGTCCATTCCATATTCGGTTTTCGGAAGGGTATCTGTGCTCATTTCAAACTCGAGTTTTATGTGTCACCGCACCTCACCTTTCCCCTGAAGCAGGCATAAGTGTGTTTTCTAAAAGCGTGACTCTGTTCTGTTTGGGGATTCCGTTCATGGGGAGCGATTTTTACATTCCCTCGATAAGTGATATCATAAGTTTCTTTTTTTGTGGGACTTATTTCACTGAGGATGATCGTACCTAAATCCACTCAGGATGCTGCTACCAGCCTCATGACGTGGATTTCATGGCTGAGTGACACTCCATTGGACCTACGTAGCACCACTTGTCCACTTGTCCACTTGTCTTTGTCCACTTGTCCACTCGTCTTTGTCCACTTGGCTCTTTCCTGGGATATGAAACGTGTACCGGAGTGGAGGTTCTTGTCAAGACAGCAGCCCTCAACTTTGGGGTCCCTGTGTCTGGTTGATTTTTTCATTTTCCCAAGGTCAACGCCCATGTGTGGAAGTGCCCTATGCTCTGTGGTTCTGTGTTTTACATGGTTTGGGAAAGAGGATACACTTGTGAAGATTGGCTGTTGGCCATTGACATCCCGCCCATCAGCTTAACAAGGCTCCCTTGACTCCGTGGGCTGTCCTGCCTTTCTGGTTTTTAGACTTTTTTCGCCTGGCCCTTTTGCCCCGGGGGGGGGGGGGGCGAGAGATTTCTTTGTAGTGCTGATTTGCTCTCCCAGGTTGCTTGGTTGGCCAAAAAGGGCGTATGCGTTTTTTCCTGAATATATTCAGGAAAAAACGCATATGGCCTTTTTGGCCAACCGCATCATTGTCCACGTTCTGGCGCTTTTCATGTGCTATCGGGGCCATTCCGATGTACCCGTTGACATCCGTTTCCTGCAGTTCTGCCTTGCGTTCAGCGCCTCTTCGTAGCCTGCGCTCAATATATTTTGGGGCGATAGTTATCGTTTAGAACTCTGCAGGTTTGGGAAGTGCAGGGCCCCTGAGCTCCATTTCCCAAGTCGCTTTTTTGTGAGTGGGACGCAACACGGCTGGATGGCTTCACGCCCTATTGTCGATCCGCGGTGGCAGGCTGAACCGCTGGTGAATTCTTCTTCGTGATGGGAAATGAGAGTGACATGTGCCCGACCAAACACCTCCAGCGAGTCTCTCATTGGTTCCCCCTCTTGCAGTTCATCCTGCGGACAAATTGCAGACGGTACGAAAGAGGCATGGAAAGGCGCCGAGTCTCCAAGTGGGGAGATTGTTAGTAAGGGGGCCTGAATGGAGAACACGAGCACCAGGAGAGGAAAACTGAGGTGAGTTTCAGAAAGCTTTCCCGATCCCACGGTGTAGCATCCGCTGGGTTTCCAATGAGTGCTTTCGCTGTCAGAAGATTGCGTTGAACCTGGAGAGTTGGGAGCCATGGAATGGGGAGCACGCAGGATTCCTTTCAAGGGTCTGCATTTGCTTTCCCAACCTCACCAATCGTCTCAGCCCCAAGAGTGTCCAGCCTTATGTCTTCTGCCGCTGGGGCTGTAGATGTGGTCAATCCTGGTTGCATGCCAGTCCCTGAACGCATTTTGGAAGAATTTCTCTCTGTTTTGCCCTGCTTGTTTCTTCTTTGTGTTGGAAATGTATCCTCAGAATGGGTCTGAGCTGATTTTCCCTGCTGGTTTTAGGCCGCTTTACACACACTTGATGCACTTACACAGAGATATCAAGACTTAGCTTTTAAGATGCTTACTAGTCGGATAGATACTTGTGCGATGAACAGGGTCTGGTGAGTCCAGTTGATTGAGCAAGGAGTAGGTCGTGTCCATTCCATATTCGGTTTTCGGAAGGGTATCTGTGCTCATTTCAAACTCGAGTTTTATGCGTCACCGCACCTCACCTTTCCCCTGAAGCAGGCATAAGTGTGTTTTCTAAAAGCGTGACTCTGTTCTGTTTGGGGATTCCGTTCATGGGGAGCGATTTTTACATTCCCTCGATAAGTGATATCATAAGTTTCTTTTTTTGTGGGACTTATTTCACTGAGGATGATCGTACCTAAATCCACTCAGGATGCTGCTACCAGCCTCATGACGTGGATTTCATGGCTGAGTGACACTCCATTGGACCTACGTAGCACCACTTGTCCACTTGTCCACTTGTCTTTGTCCACTTGTCCACTCGTCTTTGTCCACTTGGCTCTTTCCTGGGATATGAAACGTGTACCGGAGTGGAGGTTCTTGTCAAGACAGCAGCCCTCAACTTTGGGGTCCCTGTGTCTGGTTGATTTTTTCATTTTCCCAAGGTCAACGCCCATGTGTGGAAGTGCCCTATGCTCTGTGGTTCTGTGTTTTACATGGTTTGGGAAAGAGGATACACTTGTGAAGATTGGCTGTTGGCCATTGACATCCCGCCCATCAGCTTAACAAGGCTCCCTTGACTCCGTGGGCTGTCCTGCCTTTCTGGTTTTTAGACTTTTTTCGCCTGGCCCTTTTGCCCCGGGGGGGGGGGGGGGCGAGAGATTTCTTTGTAGTGCTGATTTGCTCTCCCAGGTTGCTTGGTTGGCCAAAAAGGGCGTATGCGTTTTTTCCTGAATATATTCAGGAAAAAACGCATACGCCCTTTTTGGCCAACCGCATCATTGTCCACGTTCTGGCGCTTTTCATGTGCTATCGGGGCCATTCCGATGTACCCGTTGACATCCGTTTCCTGCAGTTCTGCCTTGCGTTCAGCGCCTCTTCGTAGTCTGCCCTCAATATATTTTGGGGCGATAGTTATCGTTTAGAACTCTGCAGGTTTGGGAAGTGCAGGGCCCCTGAGCTCCATTTCCCAAGTCGCTTTTTTGTGAGTGGGACGCAACACGGCTGGATGGCTTCACGCCCTATTGTCGATCCGCGGTGGCAGGCTGAACCGCTGGTGAATTCTTCTTCGTGATGGGAAATGAGAGTGACATGTGCCCGACCAAACACCTCCAGCGAGTCTCTCATTGGTTCCCCCTCTTGCAGTTCATCCTGCGGACAAATTGCAGACGGTACGAAAGAGGCATGGAAAGGCGCCGAGTCTCCAAGTGGGGAGATTGTTAGTAAGGGGGCCTGAATGGAGAACACGAGCACCAGGAGAGGAAAACTGAGGTGAGTTTCAGAAAGCTTTCCCGATCCCACGGTGTAGCATCCGCTGGGTTTCCAATGAGTGCTTTCGCTGTCGGAAGATTGCGTTGAACCTGGAGAGTTGGGAGCCATGGAATGGGGAGCACGACGGATTCCTTTCAAGGGTCTGCATTTGCTTTCCCAACCTCACCAATCGTCTCAGCCCCAAGAGTGTCCAGCCTTATGTCTTCTGCCGCTGGGGCTGTAGATGTGGTCAATCCTGGTTGCATGCCAGTCCCTGAACGCATTTTGGAAGAATTTCTCTCTGTTTTGCCCTGCTTGTTTCTTCTTTGTGTTGGAAATGTATCCTCAGAATGGGTCTGAGCTGATTTTCCCTGCTGGTTTTAGGCCGCTTTACACACACTTGATGCACTTACACAGAGATATCAAGACTTAGCTTTTAAGATGCTTACTAGTCGGATAGATACTTGTGCGATGAACAGGGTCTGGTGAGTCCAGTTGATTGAGCAAGGAGTAGGTCGTGTCCATTCCATATTCGGTTTTCGGAAGGGTATCTGTGCTCATTTCAAACTCGAGTTTTATGCGTCACCGCACCTCACCTTTCCCCTGAAGCAGGCATAAGTGTGTTTTCTAAAAGCGTGACTCTGTTCTGTTTGGGGATTCCGTTCATGGGGAGCGATTTTTACATTCCCTCGATAAGTGATATCATAAGTTTCTTTTTTTGTGGGACTTATTTCACTGAGGATGATCGTACCTAAATCCACTCAGGATGCTGCTACCAGCCTCATGACGTGGATTTCATGGCTGAGTGACACTCCATTGGACCTACGTAGCACCACTTGTCCACTTGTCCACTTGTCTTTGTCCACTTGTCCACTCGTCTTTGTCCACTTGGCTCTTTCCTGGGATATGAAACGTGTACCGGAGTGGAGGTTCTTGTCAAGACAGCAGCCCTCAACTTTGGGGTCCCTGTGTCTGGTTGATTTTTTCATTTTCCCAAGGTCAACGCCCATGTGTGGAAGTGCCCTATGCTCTGTGGTTCTGTGTTTTACATGGTTTGGGAAAGAGGATACACTTGTGAAGATTGGCTGTTGGCCATTGACATCCCGCCCATCAGCTTAACAAGGCTCCCTTGACTCCGTGGGCTGTCCTGCCTTTCTGGTTTTTAGACTTTTTTCGCCTGGCCCTTTTGCCCCGGGGGGGGGGGCGAGAGATTTCCTTGTAGTGCTGATTTGCTCTCCCAGGTTGCTTGGTTGGCCAAAAAGGGCGTATGCGTTTTTTCCTGAATATATTCAGGAAAAAACGCATACGCCCTTTTTGGCCAACCGCATCATTGTCCACGTTCTGGCGCTTTTCATGTGCTATCGGGGCCATTCCGATGTACCCGTTGACATCCGTTTCCTGCAATTCTGCCTTGCGTTCAACGCCTCTTCGTAGCCTGACCTCAATATATTTTGGGGCGATAGTTATCGTTTAGAACTCTGCAGGTTTGGGAAGTGCAGTGCCCCTGAGCTCCATTTCCCAAGTCGCTTTTTTGTGAGTGGGACGCAACACGGCTGGATGGCTTCACGCCCTATTGTCGATCCGCGGTGTCAGGCTGAGCCTCTGGTGAATTCTTCTTCGCGATGGGAAATGAGAGTGACATGTGCCCGACCAAACACCTCCAGCGAGTCTCTCATTGGTTCCCCCTCTTGCAGTTCATCCTGCGGACAATTGCAGACGGTACGAAAGAGGCATGGAAAGGCGCCGAGTCTCCAAGTGGGGAGATTGTTAGTAAGGGGGCCTGAATGGAGAACACGAGCACCAGGAGATGAAAACTTAGGTGGGTTTCAGAAAGCTTTCCCGATCCCACGGTGTAGCATCCGCTGGGTTTCCAATGAGTGCTTTCGCTGTCGGAAGATTGCGTTGAACCTGGAGAGTTGGGAGCCATGGAATGGGGAGCACGCAGGATTCCTTTCAAGGGTCTGCATTTGCTTTCCCAACCTCACCAATCGTCTCAGCCCCAAGAGTGTCCAGCCTTATGTCTTCTGCCGCTGGGGCTGTAGATGTGGTCAATCCTGGTTGCATGCCAGTCCCGGAACGCATTTTGGAAGAATTTCTCTCTGTTTTGCCCTGCTTGTTTCTTCTTTATGTTGGAAATGTATCCTGAGAATGGGTCTGAGCTGATTTTCCCTGCTGGCTTTAGGCTGCTTTACACACACTTGATGCACTTACACAGAGATATCAAGACTTAGCTTTTAAGAAGCTTACTAGTCGGATAGATACTTGTGCGATGAACAGGGTCTGGTGAGTCCAGTTGATTGAGCAAGGAGTAGGTCGTGTCCATTCCATATTCGGTTTTCGGAAGGGTATCTGTGCTCATTTCAAACTCGAGTTTTATGCGTCACCGCACCTCACCTTTCCCCTGAAGCAGGCATAAGTGTGTTTTCTAAAAGCGTGACTCTGTTCTGTTTGGGGATTCCGTTCATGGGGAGCGATTTTTACATTCCCTCGATAAGTGATATCATAAGTTTCTTTTTTTGTGGGACTTATTTCACTGAGGATGATCGTACCTAAATCCACTCAGGATGCTGCTACCAGCCTCATGACGTGGATTTCATGGCTGAGTGACACTCCATTGGACCTACGTAGCACCACTTGTCCACTTGTCCACTTGTCTTTGTCCACTTGTCCACTCGTCTTTGTCCACTTGGCTCTTTCCTGGGATATGAAACGTGTACCGGAGTGGAGGTTCTTGTCAAGACAGCAGCCCTCAACTTTGGGGTCCCTGTGTCTGGTTGATTTTTTCATTTTCCCAAGGTCAACGCCCATGTGTGGAAGTGCCCTATGCTCTGTGGTTCTGTGTTTTACATGGTTTGGGAAAGAGGATACACTTGTGAAGATTGGCTGTTGGCCATTGACATCCCGCCCATCAGCTTAACAAGGCTCCCTTGACTCCGTGGGCTGTCCTGCCTTTCTGGTTTTTAGACTTTTTTCGCCTGGCCCTTTTGCCCCGGGGGGGGGGGGCGAGAGATTTCTTTGTAGTGCTGATTTGCTCTCCCAGGTTGCTTGGTTGGCCAAAAAGGGCGTATGCGTTTTTTCCTGAATATATTCAGGAAAAAACGCATACGCCCTTTTTGGCCAACCGCATCATTGTCCACGTTCTGGCGCTTTTCATGTGCTATCGGGGCCATTCCGATGTACCCGTTGACATCCGTTTCCTGCAGTTCTGCCTTGCGTTCAGCGCCTCTTCGTAGCCTGCCCTCAATATATTTTGGGGCGATAGTTATCGTTTAGAACTCTGCAGGTTTGGGAAGTGCAGGGCCCCTGAGCTCCATTTCCCAAGTCGCTTTTTTGTGAGTGGGACGCAACACGGCTGGATGGCTTCACGCCCTATTGTCGATCCGCGGTGGCAGGCTGAACCGCTGGTGAATTCTTCTTCGTGATGGGAAATGAGAGTGACATGTGCCCGACCAAACACCTCCAGCGAGTCTCTCATTGGTTCCCCCTCTTGCAGTTCATCCTGCGGACAAATTGCAGACGGTACGAAAGAGGCATGGAAAGGCGCCGAGTCTCCAAGTGGGGAGATTGTTAGTAAGGGGGCCTGAATGGAGAACACGAGCACCAGGAGAGGAAAACTGAGGTGAGTTTCAGAAAGCTTTCCCGATCCCACGGTGTAGCATCCGCTGGGTTTCCAATGAGTGCTTTCGCTGTCGGAAGATTGCGTTGAACCTGGAGAGTTGGGAGCCATGGAATGGGGAGCACGACGGATTCCTTTCAAGGGTCTGCATTTGCTTTCCCAACCTCACCAATCGTCTCAGCCCCAAGAGTGTCCAGCCTTATGTCTTCTGCCGCTGGGGCTGTAGATGTGGTCAATCCTGGTTGCATGCCAGTCCCTGAACGCATTTTGGAAGAATTTCTCTCTGTTTTGCCCTGCTTGTTTCTTCTTTGTGTTGGAAATGTATCCTCAGAATGGGTCTGAGCTGATTTTCCCTGCTGGTTTTAGGCCGCTTTACACACACTTGATGCACTTACACAGAGATATCAAGACTTAGCTTTTAAGATGCTTACTAGTCGGATAGATACTTGTGCGATGAACAGGGTCTGGTGAGTCCAGTTGATTGAGCAAGGAGTAGGTCGTGTCCATTCCATATTCGGTTTTCGGAAGGGTATCTGTGCTCATTTCAAACTCGAGTTTTATGCGTCACCGCACCTCACCTTTCCCCTGAAGCAGGCATAAGTGTGTTTTCTAAAAGCGTGACTCTGTTCTGTTTGGGGATTCCGTTCATGGGGAGCGATTTTTACATTCCCTCGATAAGTGATATCATAAGTTTCTTTTTTTGTGGGACTTATTTCACTGAGGATGATCGTACCTAAATCCACTCAGGATGCTGCTACCAGCCTCATGACGTGGATTTCATGGCTGAGTGACACTCCATTGGACCTACGTAGCACCACTTGTCCACTTGTCCACTTGTCTTTGTCCACTTGTCCACTCGTCTTTGTCCACTTGGCTCTTTCCTGGGATATGAAACGTGTACCGGAGTGGAGGTTCTTGTCAAGACAGCAGCCCTCAACTTTGGGGCCCCTGTGTCTGGTTGATTTTTTCATTTTCCCAAGGTCAACGCCCATGTGTGGAAGTGCCCTATGCTCTGTGGTTCTGTGTTTTACATGGTTTGGGAAAGAGGATACACTTGTGAAGATTGGCTGTTGGCCATTGACATCCCGCCCATCAGCTTAACAAGGCTCCCTTGACTCCGTGGGCTGTCCTGCCTTTCTGGTTTTTAGACTTTTTTCGCCTGGCCCTTTTGCCCCGGGGGGGGGGGGGCGAGAGATTTCTTTGTAGTGCTGATTTGCTCTCCCAGGTTGCTTGGTTGGCCAAAAAGGGCGTATGCGTTTTTTCCTGAATATATTCAGGAAAAAACGCATACGCCCTTTTTGGCCAACCGCATCATTGTCCACGTTCTGGCGCATTTCATGTGCTATCGGGGCCATTCCGATGTACCCGTTGACATCCGTTTCCTGCAATTCTGCCTTGCGTTCAACGCCTCTTCGTAGCCTGACCTCAATATATTTTGGGGCGATAGTTATCGTTTAGAACTCTGCAGGTTTGGGAAGTGCAGTGCCCCTGAGCTCCATTTCCCAAGTCGCTTTTTTGTGAGTGGGACGCAACACGGCTGGATGGCTTCACGCCCTATTGTCGATCCGCGGTGGCAGGCTGAGCCTCTGGTGAATTCTTCTTCGCGATGGGAAATGAGAGTGACATGTGCCCGACCAAACACCTCCAGCGAGTCTCTCATTGGTTCCCCCTCTTGCAGTTCATCCTGCGGACAAATTGCAGACGGTACGAAAGAGGCATGGAAAGGCGCCGAGTCTCCAAGTGGGGAGATTGTTAGTAAGGGGGCCTGAATGGAGAACACGAGCACCAGGAGATGAAAACTTAGGTGGGTTTCAGAAAGCTTTCCCGATCCCACGGTGTAGCATCCGCTGGGTTTCCAATGAGTGCTTTCGCTGTCGGAAGATTGCGTTGAACCTGGAGAGTTGGGAGCCATGGAATGGGGAGCACGCAGGATTCCTTTCAAGGGTCTGCATTTGCTTTCCCAACCTCACCAATCGTCTCAGCCCCAAGAGTGTCCAGCCTTATGTCTTCTGCCGCTGGGGCTGTAGATGTGGTCAATCCTGGTTGCATGCCAGTCCCGGAACGCATTTTGGAAGAATTTCTCTCTGTTTTGCCCTGCTTGTTTCTTCTTTATGTTGGAAATGTATCCTGAGAATGGGTCTGAGCTGATTTTCCCTGCTGGCTTTAGGCTGCTTTACACACACTTGATGCACTTACACAGAGATATCAAGACTTAGCTTTTAAGAAGCTTACTAGTCGGATAGATACTTGTGCGATGAACAGGGTCTGGTGAGTCCAGTTGATTGAGCAAGGAGTAGGTCGTGTCCATTCCATATTCGGTTTTCGGAAGGGTATCTGTGCTCATTTCAAACTCGAGTTTTATGCGTCACCGCACCTCACCTTTCCCCTGAAGCAGGCATAAGTGTGTTTTCTAAAAGCGTGACTCTGTTCTGTTTGGGGATTCCGTTCATGGGGAGCGATTTTTACATTCCCTCGATAAGTGATATCATAAGTTTCTTTTTTTGTGGGACTTATTTCACTGAGGATGATCGTACCTAAATCCACTCAGGATGCTGCTACCAGCCTCATGACGTGGATTTCATGGCTGAGTGACACTCCATTGGACCTACGTAGCACCACTTGTCCACTTGTCCACTTGTCTTTGTCCACTTGTCCACTCGTCTTTGTCCACTTGGCTCTTTCCTGGGATATGAAACGTGTACCGGAGTGGAGGTTCTTGTCAAGACAGCAGCCCTCAACTTTGGGGTCCCTGTGTCTGGTTGATTTTTTCATTTTCCCAAGGTCAACGCCCATGTGTGGAAGTGCCCTATGCTCTGTGGTTCTGTGTTTTACATGGTTTGGGAAAGAGGATACACTTGTGAAGATTGGCTGTTGGCCATTGACATCCCGCCCATCAGCTTAACAAGGCTCCCTTGACTCCGTGGGCTGTCCTGCCTTTCTGGTTTTTAGACTTTTTTCGCCTGGCCCTTTTGCCCCGGGAGGGGGGGCGAGAGATTTCTTTGTAGTGCTGATTTGCTCTCCCAGGTTGCTTGGTTGGCCAAAAAGGGCGTATGCGTTTTTTCCTGAATATATTCAGGAAAAAACGCATACGCCCTTTTTGGCCAACCGCATCATTGTCCACGTTCTGGCGCTTTTCATGTGCTATCGGGGCCATTCCGATGTACCCGTTGACATCCGTTTCCTGCAGTTCTGCCTTGCGTTCAGCGCCTCTTCGTAGCCTGACCTCAATATATTTTGGGGCGATAGTTATCGTTTAGAACTCTGCAGGTTTGGGAAGTGCAGGGCCCCTGAGCTCCATTTCCCAAGTCGCTTTTTTGTGAGTGGGACGCAACACGGCTGGATGGCTTCACGCCCTATTGTCGATCCGCGGTGGCAGGCTGAACCGCTGGTGAATTCTTCTTCGTGATGGGAAATGAGAGTGACATGTGCCCGACCAAACACCTCCAGCGAGTCTCTCATTGGTTCCCCCTCTTGCAGTTCATCCTGCGGACAAATTGCAGACGGTACGAAAGAGGCATGGAAAGGCGCCGAGACTCCAAGTGGGGAGATTGTTAGTAAGGGGGCCTGAATGGAGAACACGAGCACCAGGAGAGGAAAACTGAGGTGAGTTTCAGAAAGCTTTCCCGATCCCACGGTGTAGCATCTGCTGGGTTTCCAATGAGTGCTTTCGCTGTCGGAAGATTGCGTTGAACCTGGAGAGTTGGGAGCCATGGAATGGGGAGCACGACGGATTCCTTTCAAGGGTCTGCATTTGCTTTCCCAACCTCACCAATCGTCTCAGCCCCAAGAGTGTCCAGCCTTATGTCTTCTGCCGCTGGGGCTGTAGATGTGGTCAATCCTGGTTGCATGCCAGTCCCTGAACGCATTTTGGAAGAATTTCTCTCTGTTTTGCCCTGCTTGTTTCTTCTTTGTGTTGGAAATGTATCCTCAGAATGGGTCTGAGCTGATTTTCCCTGCTGGTTTTAGGTCGCTTTACACACACTTGATGCACTTACACAGAGATATCAAGACTTAGCTTTTAAGATGCTTACTAGTCGGATAGATACTTGTGCGATGAACAGGGTCTGGTGAGTCCAGTTGATTGAGCAAGGAGTAGGTCGTGTCCATTCCATATTCGGTTTTCGGAAGGGTATCTGTGCTCATTTCAAACTCGAGTTTTATGCGTCACCGCACCTCACCTTTCCCCTGAAGCAGGCATAAGTGTGTTTTCTAAAAGCGTGACTCTGTTCTGTTTGGGGATTCCGTTCATGGGGAGCGATTTTTACATTCCCTCGATAAGTGATATCATAAGTTTCTTTTTTTGTGGGACTTATTTCACTGAGGATGATCGTACCTAAATCCACTCAGGATGCTGCTACCAGCCTCATGACGTGGATTTCATGGCTGAGTGACACTCCATTGGACCTACGTAGCACCACTTGTCCACTTGTCCACTTGTCTTTGTCCACTTGTCCACTCGTCTTTGTCCACTTGGCTCTTTCCTGGGATATGAAACGTGTACCGGAGTGGAGGTTCTTGTCAAGACAGCAGCCCTCAACTTTGGGGTCCCTGTGTCTGGTTGATTTTTTCATTTTCCCAAGGTCAACGCCCATGTGTGGAAGTGCCCTATGCTCTGTGGTTCTGTGTTTTACATGGTTTGAGAAAGAGGATACACTTGTGAAGATTGGCTGTTGGCCATTGACATCCCGCCCATCAGCTTAACAAGGCTCCCTTGACTCCGTGGGCTGTCCTGCCTTTCTGGTTTTTAGACTTTTTTCGCCTGGCCCTTTTGCCCCCGGGGGGGGGGCGAGAGATTTCTTTGTAGTGCTGATTTGCTCTCCCAGGTTGCTTGGTTGGCCAACCGCATCATTGTCCATGTTCTGGCGCTTTTCATGTGCTATCGGGGCCATTCCGATGTACCCGTTGACATCCGTTTCCTGCAGTTCTGCCTTGCGTTCAGCGCCTCTTCGTAGCCTGACCTCAATATATTTTGGGGCGATAGTTATCGTTTAGAACTCTGCAGGTTTGGGAAGTGCAGGGCCCCTGAGCTCCATTTCCCAAGTCGCTTTTTTGTGAGTGGGACGCAACACGGCTGGATGGCTTCACGCCCTATTGTCGATCCGCGGTTGCAGGCTGAACCGCTGGTGAATTCTTCTTCGTGATGGGAAATGAGAGTGACATGTGCCCGACCAAACACCTCCAGCGAGTCTCTCATTGGTTCCCCCTCTTGCAGTTCATCCTGCGGACAAATTGCAGACGGTACGAAAGAGGCATGGAAAGGCGCCGAGTCTCCAAGTGGGGAGATTGTTAGTAAGGGGGCCTGAATGGAGAACACGAGCACCAGGAGAGGAAAACTGAGGTGAGTTTCAGAAAGCTTTCCCGATCCCACGGTGTAGCATCCGCTGGGTTTCCAATGAGTGCTTTCGCTGTCGGAAGATTGCGTTGAACCTGGAGAGTTGGGAGCCATGGAATGGGGAGCACGCAGGATTCCTTTCAAGGGTCTGCATTTGCTTTCCCAACCTCACCAATCGTCTCAGCCCCAAGAGTGTCCAGCCTTATGTCTTCTGCCGCTGGGGCTGTAGATGTGGTCAATCCTGGTTGCATGCCAGTCCCTGAACGCATTTTGGAAGAATTTCTCTCTGTTTTGCCCTGCTTGTTTCTTCTTTATGTTGGAAATGTATCCTCAGAATGGGTCTGAGCTGATTTTCCCTGCTGGTTTTAGGCCGCTTTACACACACTTGATGCACTTACACAGAGATATCAAGACTTAGCTTTTAAGATGCTTACTAGTCGGATAGATACTTGTGCGATGAACAGGGTCTGGTGAGTCCAGTTGATTGAGCAAGGAGTAGGTCGTGTCCATTCCATATTCGGTTTTCGGAAGGGTATCTGTGCTCATTTCAAACTCGAGTTTTATGCGTCACCCCACCTCACCTTTCCCCTGAAGCAGGCATAAGTGTGTTTTCTAAAAGCGTGACTCTGTTCTGTTTGGGGATTCCGTTCATGGGGAGCGATTTTTACATTCCCTCGATAAGTGATATCATAAGTTTCTTTTTTTGTGGGACTTATTTCACTGAGGATGATCGTACCTAAATCCACTCAGGATGCTGCTACCAGCCTCATGACGTGGATTTCATGGCTGAGTGACACTCCATTGGACCTACGTAGCACCACTTGTCCACTTGTCCACTTGTCTTTGTCCACTTGTCCACTCGTCTTTGTCCACTTGGCTCTTTCCTGGGATATGAAACGTGTACCGGAGTGGAGGTTCTTGTCAAGACAGCAGCCCTCAACTTTGGGGTCCCTGTGTCTGGTTGATTTTTTCATTTTCCCAAGGTCAACGCCCATGTGTGGAAGTGCCCTATGCTCTGTGGTTCTGTGTTTTACATGGTTTGGGAAAGAGGATACACTTGTGAAGATTGGCTGTTGGCCATTGACATCCCGCCCATCAGCTTAACAAGGCTCCCTTGACTCCGTGGGCTGTCCTGCCTTTCTGGTTTTTAGACTTTTTTCGCCTGGCCCTTTTGCCCCGGGAGGGGGGGCGAGAGATTTCTTTGTAGTGCTGATTTGCTCTCCCAGGTTGCTTGGTTGGCCAAAAAGGGCGTATGCGTTTTTTCCTGAATATATTCAGGAAAAAACGCATACGCCCTTTTTGGCCAACCGCATCATTGTCCACGTTCTGGCGCTTTTCATGTGCTATCGGGGCCATTCCGATGTACCCGTTGACATCCGTTTCCTGCAGTTCTGCCTTGCGTTCAGCGCCTCTTCGTAGCCTGCGCTCAATATATTTTGGGGCGATAGTTATCGTTTAGAACTCTGCAGGTTTGGGAAGTGCAGGGCCCCTGAGCTCCATTTCCCAAGTCGCTTTTTTGTGAGTGGGACGCAACACGGCTGGATGGCTTCACGCCCTATTGTCGATCCGCGGTGGCAGGCTGAACCGCTGGTGAATTCTTCTTCGTGATGGGAAATGAGAGTGACATGTGCCCGACCAAACACCTCCAGCGAGTCTCTCATTGGTTCCCCCTCTTGCAGTTCATCCTGCGGACAAATTGCAGACGGTACGAAAGAGGCATGGAAAGGTGCCGAGACTCCAAGTGGGGAGATTGTTAGTAAGGGGGCCTGAATGGAGAACACGAGCACCAGGAGAGGAAAACTGAGGTGAGTTTCAGAAAGCTTTCCCGATCCCACGGTGTAGCATCTGCTGGGTTTCCAATGAGTGCTTTCGCTGTCGGAAGATTGCGTTGAACCTGGAGAGTTGGGAGCCATGGAATGGGGAGCACGACGGATTCCTTTCAAGGGTCTGCATTTGCTTTCCCAACCTCACCAATCGTCTCAGCCCCAAGAGTGTCCAGCCTTATGTCTTCTGCCGCTGGGGCTGTAGATGTGGTCAATCCTGGTTGCATGCCAGTCCCTGAACGCATTTTGGAAGAATTTCTCTCTGTTTTGCCCTGCTTGTTTCTTCTTTGTGTTGGAAATGTATCCTCAGAATGGGTCTGAGCTGATTTTCCCTGCTGGTTTTAGGTCGCTTTACACACACTTGATGCACTTACACAGAGATATCAAGACTTAGCTTTTAAGATGCTTACTAGTCGGATAGATACTTGTGCGATGAACAGGGTCTGGTGAGTCCAGTTGATTGAGCAAGGAGTAGGTCGTGTCCATTCCATATTCGGTTTTCGGAAGGGTATTTGTGCTCATTTCAAACTCGAGTTTTATGCGTCACCGCACCTCACCTTTCCCCTGAAGCAGGCATAAGTGTGTTTTCTAAAAGCGTGACTCTGTTCTGTTTGGGGATTCCGTTCATGGGGAGCGATTTTTACATTCCCTCGATAAGTGATATCATAAGTTTCTTTTTTTGTGGGACTTATTTCACTGAGGATGATCGTACCTAAATCCACTCAGGATGCTGCTACCAGCCTCATGACGTGGATTTCATGGCTGAGTGACACTCCATTGGACCTACGTAGCACCACTTGTCCACTTGTCCACTTGTCTTTGTCCACTTGTCCACTCGTCTTTGTCCACTTGGCTCTTTCCTGGGATATGAAACGTGTACCGGAGTGGAGGTTCTTGTCAAGACAGCAGCCCTCAACTTTGGGGTCCCTGTGTCTGGTTGATTTTTTCATTTTCCCAAGGTCAACGCCCATGTGTGGAAGTGCCCTATGCTCTGTGGTTCTGTGTTTTACATGGTTTGAGAAAGAGGATACACTTGTGAAGATTGGCTGTTGGCCATTGACATCCCGCCCATCAGCTTAACAAGGCTCCCTTGACTCCGTGGGCTGTCCTGCCTTTCTGGTTTTTAGACTTTTTTCGCCTGGCCCTTTTGCCCCCGGGGGGGGGGCGAGAGATTTCTTTGTAGTGCTGATTTGCTCTCCCAGGTTGCTTGGTTGGCCAACCGCATCATTGTCCACGTTCTGGCGCTTTTCATGTGCTATCGGGGCCATTCCGATGTACCCGTTGACATCCGTTTCCTGCAGTTCTGCCTTGCGTTCAGCGCCTCTTCGTAGCCTGACCTCAATATATTTTGGGGCGATAGTTATCGTTTAGAACTCTGCAGGTTTGGGAAGTGCAGGGCCCCTGAGCTCCATTTCCCAAGTCGCTTTTTTGTGAGTGGGACGCAACACGGCTGGATGGCTTCACGCCCTATTGTCGATCCGCGGTTGCAGGCTGAACCGCTGGTGAATTCTTCTTCGTGATGGGAAATGAGAGTGACATGTGCCCGACCAAACACCTCCAGCGAGTCTCTCATTGGTTCCCCCTCTTGCAGTTCATCCTGCGGACAAATTGCAGACGGTACGAAAGAGGCATGGAAAGGCGCCGAGTCTCCAAGTGGGGAGATTGTTAGTAAGGGGGCCTGAATGGAGAACACGAGCACCAGGAGAGGAAAACTGAGGTGAGTTTCAGAAAGCTTTCCCGATCCCACGGTGTAGCATCCGCTGGGTTTCCAATGAGTGCTTTCGCTGTCGGAAGATTGCGTTGAACCTGGAGAGTTGGGAGCCATGGAATGGGGAGCACGCAGGATTCCTTTCAAGGGTCTGCATTTGCTTTCCCAACCTCACCAATCGTCTCAGCCCCAAGAGTGTCCAGCCTTATGTCTTCTGCCGCTGGGGCTGTAGATGTGGTCAATCCTGGTTGCATGCCAGTCCCTGAACGCATTTTGGAAGAATTTCTCTCTGTTTTGCCCTGCTTGTTTCTTCTTTATGTTGGAAATGTATCCTCAGAATGGGTCTGAGCTGATTTTCCCTGCTGGTTTTAGGCCGCTTTACACACACTTGATGCACTTACACAGAGATATCAAGACTTAGCTTTTAAGATGCTTACTAGTCGGATAGATACTTGTGCGATGAACAGGGTCTGGTGAGTCCAGTTGATTGAGCAAGGAGTAGGTCGTGTCCATTCCATATTCGGTTTTCGGAAGGGTATCTGTGCTCATTTCAAACTCGAGTTTTATGCGTCACCGCACCTCACCTTTCCCCTGAAGCAGGCATAAGTGTGTTTTCTAAAAGCGTGACTCTGTTCTGTTTGGGGATTCCGTTCATGGGGAGCGATTTTTACATTCCCTCGATAAGTGATATCATAAGTTTCTTTTTTTGTGGGACTTATTTCACTGAGGATGATCGTACCTAAATCCACTCAGGATGCTGCTACCAGCCTCATGACGTGGATTTCATGGCTGAGTGACACTCCATTGGACCTACGTAGCACCACTTGTCCACTTGTCCACTTGTCTTTGTCCACTTGTCCACTCGTCTTTGTCCACTTGGCTCTTTCCTGGGATATGAAACGTGTACCGGAGTGGAGGTTCTTGTCAAGACAGCAGCCCTCAACTTTGGGGTCCCTGTGTCTGGTTGATTTTTTCATTTTCCCAAGGTCAACGCCCATGTGTGGAAGTGCCCTATGCTCTGTGGTTCTGTGTTTTCCATGGTTTGGGAAAGAGGATACACTTGTGAAGATTGGCTGTTGGCCATTGACATCCCGCCCATCAGCTTAACAAGGCTCCCTTGACTCCGTGGGCTGTCCTGCCTTTCTGGTTTTTAGACTTTTTTCGCCTGGCCCTTTTGCCCCGGGAGGGGGGGCGAGAGATTTCTTTGTAGTGCTGATTTGCTCTCCCAGGTTGCTTGGTTGGCCAAAAAGGGCGTATGCGTTTTTTCCTGAATATATTCAGGAAAAAACGCATACGCCCTTTTTGGCCAACCGCATCATTGTCCACGTTCTGGCGCTTTTCATGTGCTATCGGGGCCATTCCGATGTACCCGTTGACATCCGTTTCCTGCAGTTCTGCCTTGCGTTCAGCGCCTCTTCGTAGCCTGCGCTCAATATATTTTGGGGCGATAGTTATCGTTTAGAACTCTGCAGGTTTGGGAAGTGCAGGGCCCCTGAGCTCCATTTCCCAAGTCGCTTTTTTGTGAGTGGGACGCAACACGGCTGGATGGCTTCACGCCCTATTGTCGATCCGCGGTGGCAGGCTGAACCGCTGGTGAATTCTTCTTCGTGATGGGAAATGAGAGTGACATGTGCCCGACCAAACACCTCCAGCGAGTCTCTCATTGGTTCCCCCTCTTGCAGTTCATCCTGCGGACAAATTGCAGACGGTACGAAAGAGGCATGGAAAGGCGCCGAGACTCCAAGTGGGGAGATTGTTAGTAAGGGGGCCTGAATGGAGAACACGAGCACCAGGAGAGGAAAACTGAGGTGAGTTTCAGAAAGCTTTCCCGATCCCACGGTGTAGCATCTGCTGGGTTTCCAATGAGTGCTTTCGCTGTCGGAAGATTGCGTTGAACCTGGAGAGTTGGGAGCCATGGAATGGGGAGCACGACGGATTCCTTTCAAGGGTCTGCATTTGCTTTCCCAACCTCACCAATCGTCTCAGCCCCAAGAGTGTCCAGCCTTATGTCTTCTGCCGCTGGGGCTGTAGATGTGGTCAATCCTGGTTGCATGCCAGTCCCTGAACGCATTTTGGAAGAATTTCTCTCTGTTTTGCCCTGCTTGTTTCTTCTTTGTGTTGGAAATGTATCCTCAGAATGGGTCTGAGCTGATTTTCCCTGCTGGTTTTAGGTCGCTTTACACACACTTGATGCACTTACACAGAGATATCAAGACTTAGCTTTTAAGATGCTTACTAGTCGGATAGATACTTGTGCGATGAACAGGGTCTGGTGAGTCCAGTTGATTGAGCAAGGAGTAGGTCGTGTCCATTCCATATTCGGTTTTCGGAAGGGTATCTGTGCTCATTTCAAACTCGAGTTTTATGCGTCACCGCACCTCACCTTTCCCCTGAAGCAGGCATAAGTGTGTTTTCTAAAAGCGTGACTCTGTTCTGTTTGGGGATTCCGTTCATGGGGAGCGATTTTTACATTCCCTCGATAAGTGATATCATAAGTTTCTTTTTTTGTGGGACTTATTTCACTGAGGATGATCGTACCTAAATCCACTCAGGATGCTGCTACCAGCCTCATGACGTGGATTTCATGGCTGAGTGACACTCCATTGGACCTACGTAGCACCACTTGTCCACTTGTCCACTTGTCTTTGTCCACTTGTCCACTCGTCTTTGTCCACTTGGCTCTTTCCTGGGATATGAAACGTGTACCGGAGTGGAGGTTCTTGTCAAGACAGCAGCCCTCAACTTTGGGGTCCCTGTGTCTGGTTGATTTTTTCATTTTCCCAAGGTCAACGCCCATGTGTGGAAGTGCCCTATGCTCTGTGGTTCTGTGTTTTACATGGTTTGAGAAAGAGGATACACTTGTGAAGATTGGCTGTTGGCCATTGACATCCCGCCCATCAGCTTAACAAGGCTCCCTTGACTCCGTGGGCTGTCCTGCCTTTCTGGTTTTTAGACTTTTTTCGCCTGGCCCTTTTGCCCCCGGGGGGGGGCGAGAGATTTCTTTGTAGTGCTGATTTGCTCTCCCAGGTTGCTTGGTTGGCCAACCGCATCATTGTCCACGTTCTGGCGCTTTTCATGTGCTATCGGGGCCATTCCGATGTACCCGTTGACATCCGTTTCCTGCAGTTCTGCCTTGCGTTCAGCGCCTCTTCGTAGCCTGACCTCAATATATTTTGGGGCGATAGTTATCGTTTAGAACTCTGCAGGTTTGGGAAGTGCAGGGCCCCTGAGCTCCATTTCCCAAGTCGCTTTTTTGTGAGTGGGACGCAACACGGCTGGATGGCTTCACGCCCTATTGTCGATCCGCAGTTGCAGGCTGAACCGCTGGTGAATTCTTCTTCGTGATGGGAAATGAGAGTGACATGTGCCCGACCAAACACCTCCAGCGAGTCTCTCATTGGTTCCCCCTCTTGCAGTTCATCCTGCGGACAAATTGCAGACGGTACGAAAGAGGCATGGAAAGGCGCCGAGTCTCCAAGTGGGGAGATTGTTAGTAAGGGGGCCTGAATGGAGAACACGAGCACCAGGAGAGGAAAACTGAGGTGAGTTTCAGAAAGCTTTCCCGATCCCACGGTGTAGCATCCGCTGGGTTTCCAATGAGTGCTTTCGCTGTCGGAAGATTGCGTTGAACCTGGAGAGTTGGGAGCCATGGAATGGGGAGCACGCAGGATTCCTTTCAAGGGTCTGCATTTGCTTTCCCAACCTCACCAATCGTCTCAGCCCCAAGAGTGTCCAGCCTTATGTCTTCTGCCGCTGGGGCTGTAGATGTGGTCAATCCTGGTTGCATGCCAGTCCCTGAACGCATTTTGGAAGAATTTCTCTCTGTTTTGCCCTGCTTGTTTCTTCTTTATGTTGGAAATGTATCCTCAGAATGGGTCTGAGCTGATTTTCCCTGCTGGTTTTAGGCCGCTTTACACACACTTGATGCACTTACACAGAGATATCAAGACTTAGCTTTTAAGATGCTTACTAGTCGGATAGATACTTGTGCGATGAACAGGGTCTGGTGAGTCCAGTTGATTGAGCAAGGAGTAGGTCGTGTCCATTCCATATTCGGTTTTCGGAAGGGTATCTGTGCTCATTTCAAACTCGAGTTTTATGCGTCACCGCACCTCACCTTTCCCCTGAAGCAGGCATAAGTGTGTTTTCTAAAAGCGTGACTCTGTTCTGTTTGGGGATTCCGTTCATGGGGAGCGATTTTTACATTCCCTCGATAAGTGATATCATAAGTTTCTTTTTTTGTGGGACTTATTTCACTGAGGATGATCGTACCTAAATCCACTCAGGATGCTGCTACCAGCCTCATGACGTGGATTTCATGGCTGAGTGACACTCCATTGGACCTACGTAGCACCACTTGTCCACTTGTCCACTTGTCTTTGTCCACTTGTCCACTCGTCTTTGTCCACTTGGCTCTTTCCTGGGATATGAAACGTGTACCGGAGTGGAGGTTCTTGTCAAGACAGCAGCCCTCAACTTTGGGGTCCCTGTGTCTGGTTGATTTTTTCATTTTCCCAAGGTCAACGCCCATGTGTGGAAGTGCCCTATGCTCTGTGGTTCTGTGTTTTCCATGGTTTGGGAAAGAGGATACACTTGTGAAGATTGGCTGTTGGCCATTGACATCCCGCCCATCAGCTTAACAAGGCTCCCTTGACTCCGTGGGCTGTCCTGCCTTTCTGGTTTTTAGACTTTTTTCGCCTGGCCCTTTTGCCCCGGGGGGGGGGGGCCGAGAGATTTCTTTGTAGTGCTGATTTGCTCTCCCAGGTTGCTTGGTTGGCCAAAAAGGGCGTATGCGTTTTTTCCTGAATATATTCAGGAAAAAACGCATACGCCCTTTTTGGCCAACCGCATCATTGTCCACGTTCTGGCGCTTTTCATGTGCTATCGGGGCCATTCCGATGTACCCGTTGACATCCGTTTCCTGCAGTTCTGCCTTGCGTTCAGCGCCTCTTCGTAGCCTGACCTCAATATATTTTGGGGCGATAGTTATCGTTTAGAACTCTGCAGGTTTGGTAAGTGCAGGGCCCCTGAGCTCCATTTCCCAAGTCGCTTTTTTGTGAGTGGGACGCAACACGGCTGGATGGCTTCACGCCCTATTGTCGATCCGCGGTGGCAGGCTGAACCGCTGGTGAATTCTTCTTCGTGATGGGAAATGAGAGTGACATGTGCCCGACCAAACACCTCCAGCGAGTCTCTCATTGGTTCCCCCTCTTGCAATTCATCCTGCGGACAAATTGCAGACGGTACGAAAGAGGCATGGAAAGGCGCCGAGTCTCCAAGTGGGGAGATTGTTAGTAAGGGGGCCTGAATGGAGAACACGAGCACCAGGAGAGGAAAACTGAGGTGAGTTTCAGAAAGCTTTCCCGATCCCACGGTGTAGCATCCGCTGGGTTTCCAATGAGTGCTTTCGCTGTCGGAAGATTGCGTTGAACCTGGAGAGTTGGGAGCCATGGAATGGGGAGCACGACGGATTCCTTTCAAGGGTCTGCATTTGCTTTCCCAACCTCACCAATCGTCTCAGCCCCAAGAGTGTCCAGCCTTATGTCTTCTGCCGCTGGGGCTGTAGATGTGGTCAATCCTGGTTGCATGCCAGTCCCTGAACGCATTTTGGAAGAATTTCTCTCTGTTTTGCCCTGCTTGTTTCTTCTTTATGTTGGAAATGTATCCTCAGAATGGGTCTGAGCTGATTTTCCCTGCTGGTTTTAGGCCGCTTTACACACACTTGATGCACTTACACAGAGATATCAAGACTTAGCTTTTAAGATGCTTACTAGTCGGATAGATACTTGTGCGATGAACAGGGTCTGGTGAGTCCAGTTGATTGAGCAAGGAGTAGGTCGTGTCCATTCCATATTCGGTTTTCGGAAGGGTATCTGTGCTCATTTCAAACTCGAGTTTTATGCGTCACCCCACCTCACCTTTCCCCTGAAGCAGGCATAAGTGTGTTTTCTAAAAGCGTGACTCTGTTCTGTTTGGGGATTCCGTTCATGGGGAGCGATTTTTACATTCCCTCGATAAGTGATATCATAAGTTTCTTTTTTTGTGGGACTTATTTCACTGAGGATGATCGTACCTAAATCCACTCAGGATGCTGCTACCAGCCTCATGACGTGGATTTCATGGCTGAGTGACACTCCATTGGACCTACGTAGCACCACTTGTCCACTTGTCCACTTGTCTTTGTCCACTTGTCCACTCGTCTTTGTCCACTTGGCTCTTTCCTGGGATATGAAACGTGTACCGGAGTGGAGGTTCTTGTCAAGACAGCAGCCCTCAACTTTGGGGTCCCTGTGTCTGGTTGATTTTTTCATTTTCCCAAGGTCAACGCCCATGTGTGGAAGTGCCCTATGCTCTGTGGTTCTGTGTTTTACATGGTTTGGGAAAGAGGATACACTTGTGAAGATTGGCTGTTGGCCATTGACATCCCGCCCATCAGTTTAACAAGGCTCCCTTGACTCCGTGGGCTGTCCTGCCTTTCTGGTTTTTAGACTTTTTTCGCCTGGCCCTTTTGCCCCGGGGGGGGGCGAGAGATTTCTTTGTAGTGCTGATTTGCTCTCCCAGGTTGCTTGGTTGGCCAAAAAGGGCGTATGCGTTTTTTCCTGAATATATTCAGGAAAAAACGCATACGCCCTTTTTGGCCAACCGCATCATTGTCCACGTTCTGGCGCTTTTCATGTGCTATCGGGGCCATTCCGATGTACCCGTTGACATCCGTTTCCTGCAGTTCTGCCTTGCGTTCAGCGCCTCTTCGTAGCCTGACCTCAATATATTTTGGGGCGATAGTTATCGTTTAGAACTCTGCAGGTTTGGGAAGTGCAGGGCCCCTGAGCTCCATTTCCCAAGTCGCTTTTTTGTGAGTGGGACACAACACGGCTGGATGCCTTCACGCCCTATTGTCGATCCGCGGTGGCAGGCTGAACCGCTGGTGAATTCTTCTTCGTGATGGGAAATGAGAGTGACATGTGCCCGACCAAACACCTCCAGCGAGTCTCTCATTGGTTCCCCCTCTTGCAGTTCATCCTGCGGACAAATTGCAGACGGTACGAAAGAGGCATGGAAAGGCGCCGAGACTCCAAGTGGGGAGATTGTTAGTAAGGGGGCCTGAATGGAGAACACGAGCACCAGGAGAGGAAAACTGAGGTGAGTTTCAGAAAGCTTTCCCGATCCCACGGTGTAGCATCCGCTGGGTTTCCAATGAGTGCTTTCGCTGTCGGAAGATTGCGTTGAACCTGGAGAGTTGGGAGCCATGGAATGGGGAGCACGACGGATTCCTTTCAAGGGTCTGCATTTGCTTTCCCAACCTCACCAATCGTCTCAGCCCCAAGAGTGTCCAGCCTTATGTCTTCTGCCGCTGGGGCTGTAGATGTGGTCAATCCTGGTTGCATGCCAGTCCCTGAACGCATTTTGGAAGAATTTCTCTCTGTTTTGCCCTGCTTGTTTCTTCTTTATGTTGGAAATGTATCCTCAGAATGGGTCTGAGCTGATTTTCCCTGCTGGTTTTAGGCCGCTTTACACACACTTGATGCACTTACACAGAGATATCAAGACTTAGCTTTTAAGATGCTTACTAGTCGGATAGATACTTGTACGATGAACAGGGTCTGGTGAGTCCAGTTGATTGAGCAAGGAGTAGGTCGTGTCCATTCCATATTCGGTTTTCGGAAGGGTATCTGTGCTCATTTCAAACTCGAGTTTTATGCGTCACCGCACCTCACCTTTCCCCTGAAGCAGGCATAAGTGTGTTTTCTAAAAGCGTGACTCTGTTCTGTTTGGGGATTCCGTTCATGGGGAGCGATTTTTACATTCCCTCGATAAGTGATATCATAAGTTTCTTTTTTTGTGGGACTTATTTCACTGAGGATGATCGTACCTAAATCCACTCAGGATGCTGCTACCAGCCTCATGACGTGGATTTCATGGCTGAGTGACACTCCATTGGACCTACGTAGCACCACTTGTCCACTTGTCCACTTGTCTTTGTCCACTTGTCCACTCGTCTTTGTCCACTTGGCTCTTTCCTGGGATATGAAACGTGTACCGGAGTGGAGGTTCTTGTCAAGACAGCAGCCCTCAACTTTGGGGTCCCTGTGTCTGGTTGATTTTTTCATTTTCCCAAGGTCAACGCCCATGTGTGGAAGTGCCCTATGCTCTGTGGTTCTGTGTTTTACATGGTTTGAGAAAGAGGATACACTTGTGAAGATTGGCTGTTGGCCATTGACATCCCGCCCATCAGCTTAACAAGGCTCCCTTGACTCCGTGGGCTGTCCTGCCTTTCTGGTTTTTAGACTTTTTTCGCCTGGCCCTTTTGCCCCCGGGGGGGGGCGAGAGATTTCTTTGTAGTGCTGATTTGCTCTCCCAGGTTGCTTGGTTGGCCAAAAAGGGCGTATGCGTTTTTTCCTGAATATATTCAGGAAAAAACGCATACGCCCTTTTTGGCCAACTGCATCATTGTCCACGTTCTGGCGCTTTTCATGTGCTATCGGGGCCATTCCGATGTACCCGTTGACATCCGTTTCCTGCAGTTCTGCCTTGCGTTCAGCGCCTCTTCGTAGCCTGACCTCAATATATTTTGGGGCGATAGTTATCGTTTAGAACTCTGCAGGTTTGGGAAGTGCAGGGCCCCTGAGCTCCATTTCCCAAGTCGCTTTTTTGTGAGTGGGACGCAACACGGCTGGATGGCTTCACGCCCTATTGTCGATCCGCGGTTGCAGGCTGAACCGCTGGTGAATTCTTCTTCGTGATGGGAAATGAGAGTGACATGTGCCCGACCAAACACCTCCAGCGAGTCTCTCATTGGTTCCCCCTCTTGCAGTTCATCCTGCGGACAAATTGCAGACGGTAGGAAAGAGGCATGGAAAGGCGCCGAGTCTCCAAGTGGGGAGATTGTTAGTAAGGGGGCCTGAATGGAGAACACGAGCACCAGGAGAGGAAAACTGAGGTGAGTTTCAGAAAGCTTTCCCGATCCCACGGTGTAGCATCCGCTGGGTTTCCAATGAGTGCTTTCGCTGTCGGAAGATTGCGTTGAACCTGGAGAGTTGGGACCCATGGAATGGGGAGCACGCAGGATTCCTTTCAAGGGTCTGCATTTGCTTTCCCAACCTCACCAATCGTCTCAGCCCCAAGAGTGTCCAGCCTTATGTCTTCTGCCGCTGGGGCTGTAGATGTGGTCAATCCTGGTTGCATGCCAGTCCCTGAACGCATTTTGGAAGAATTTCTCTCTGTTTTGCCCTGCTTGTTTCTTCTTTGTGTTGGAAATGTATCCTCAGAATGGGTCTGAGCTGATTTTCCCTGCTGGTTTTAGGCCGCTTTACACACACTTGATGCACTTACACAGAGATATCAAGACTTAGCTTTTAAGATGCTTACTAGTCGGATAGATACTTGTGCGATGAACAGGGTCTGGTGAGTCCAGTTGATTGAGCAAGGAGTAGGTCGTGTCCATTCCATATTCGGTTTTCGGAAGGGTATCTGTGCTCATTTCAAACTCGAGTTTTATGCGTCACCGCACCTCACCTTTCCCCTGAAGCAGGCATAAGTGTGTTTTCTAAAAGCGTGACTCTGTTCTGTTTGGGGATTCCGTTCATGGGGAGCGATTTTTACATTCCCTCGATAAGTGATATCATAAGTTTCTTTTTTTGTGGGACTTATTTCACTGAGGATGATCGTACCTAAATCCACTCAGGATGCTGCTACCAGCCTCATGACGTGGATTTCATGGCTGAGTGACACTCCATTGGACCTACGTAGCACCACTTGTCCACTTGTCCACTTGTCTTTGTCCACTTGTCCACTCGTCTTTGTCCACTTGGCTCTTTCCTGGGATATGAAACGTGTACCGGAGTGGAGGTTCTTGTCAAGACAGCAGCCCTCAACTTTGGGGTCCCTGTGTCTGGTTGATTTTTTCATTTTCCCAAGGTCAACGCCCATGTGTGGAAGTGCCCTATGCTCTGTGGTTCTGTGTTTTACATGGTTTGGGAAAGAGGATACACTTGTGAAGATTGGCTGTTGGCCATTGACATCCCGCCCATCAGCTTAACAAGGCTCCCTTGACTCCGTGGGCTGTCCTGCCTTTCTGGTTTTTAGACTTTTTTCGCCTGGCCCTTTTGCCCCGGGGGGGGGGCGGGGCGAGAGATTTCTTTGTAGTGCTGATTTGCTCTCCCAGGTTGCTTGGTTGGCCAAAAAGGGCGTATGCGTTTTTTCCTGAATATATTCAGGAAAAAACGCATACGCCCTTTTTGGCCAACCGCATCATTGTCCACGTTCTGGCGCTTTTCATGTGCTATCGGGGCCATTCCGATGTACCCGTTGACATCCGTTTCCTGCAGTTCTGCCTTGCGTTCAGCGCCTCTTCGTAGCCTGCGCTCAATATATTTTGGGGCGATAGTTATCGTTTAGAACTCTGCAGGTTTGGGAAGTGCAGGGCCCCTGAGCTCCATTTCCCAAGTCGCTTTTTTGTGAGTGGGACGCAACACGGCTGGATGGCTTCACGCCCTATTGTCGATCCGCGGTTGCAGGCTGAACCGCTGGTGAATTCTTCTTCGTGATGGGAAATGAGAGTGACATGTGCCCGACCAAACACCTCCAGCGAGTCTCTCATTGGTTCCCCCTCTTGCAGTTCATCCTGCGGACAAATTGCAGACGGTACGAAAGAGGCATGGAAAGGCACCGAGTCTCCAAGTGGGGAGATTGTTAGTAAGGGGGCCTGAATGGAGAACACGAGCACCAGGAGAGGAAAACTGAGGTGAGTTTCAGAAAGCTTTCCCGATCCCACGGTGTAGCATCCGCTGGGTTTCCAATGAGTGCTTTCGCTGTCGGAAGATTGCGTTGAACCTGGAGAGTTGGGAGCCATGGAATGGGGAGCACGCAGGATTCCTTTCAAGGGTCTGCATTTGCTTTCCCAACCTCACCAATCGTCTCAGCCCCAAGAGTGTCCAGCCTTATGTCTTCTGCCGCTGGGGCTGTAGATGTGGTCAATCCTGGTTGCATGCCAGTCCCTGAACGCATTTTGGAAGAATTTCTCTCTGTTTTGCCCTGCTTGTTTCTTCTTTGTGTTGGAAATGTATCCTCAGAATGGGTCTGAGCTGATTTTCCCTGCTGGTTTTAGGCCGCTTTACACACACTTGATGCACTTACACAGAGATATCAAGACTTAGCTTTTAAGATGCTTACTAGTCGGATAGATACTTGTGCGATGAACAGGGTCTGGTGAGTCCAGTTGATTGAGCAAGGAGTAGGTCGTGTCCATTCCATATTCGGTTTTCGGAAGGGTATCTGTGCTCATTTCAAACTCGAGTTTTATGCGTCACCGCACCTCACCTTTCCCCTGAAGCAGGCATAAGTGTGTTTTCTAAAAGCGTGACTCTGTTCTGTTTGGGGATTCCGTTCATGGGGAGCGATTTTTACATTCCCTCGATAAGTGATATCATAAGTTTCTTTTTTTGTGGGACTTATTTCACTGAGGATGATCGTACCTAAATCCACTCAGGATGCTGCTACCAGCCTCATGACGTGGATTTCATGGCTGAGTGACACTCCATTGGACCTACGTAGCACCACTTGTCCACTTGTCCACTTGTCTTTGTCCACTTGTCCACTCGTCTTTGTCCACTTGGCTCTTTCCTGGGATATGAAACGTGTACCGGAGTGGAGGTTCTTGTCAAGACAGCAGCCCTCAACTTTGGGGTCCCTGTGTCTGGTTGATTTTTTCATTTTCCCAAGGTCAACGCCCATGTGTGGAAGTGCCCTATGCTCTGTGGTTCTGTGTTTTACATGGTTTGGGAAAGAGGATACACTTGTGAAGATTGGCTGTTGGACATTGACATCCCGCCCATCAGCTTAACAAGGCTCCCTTGACTCCGTGGGCTGTCCTGCCTTTCTGGTTTTTAGACTTTTTTCGCCTGGCCCTTTTGCCCCGGGGGGGGGGGGGCGAGAGATTTCTTTGTAGTGCTGATTTGCTCTCCCAGGTTGCTTGGTTGGCCAAAAAGGGCGTATGCGTTTTTTCCTGAATATATTCAGGAAAAAACGCATACGCCCTTTTTGGCCAACCGCATCATTGTCCACGTTCTGGCGCTTTTCATGTGCTATCGGGGCCATTCCGATGTACCCGTTGACATCCGTTTCCTGCAGTTCTGCCTTGCGTTCAGCGCCTCTTCGTAGCCTGACCTCAATATATTTTGGGGCGATAGTTATCGTTTAGAACTCTGCAGGTTTGGGAAGTGCAGTGCCCCTGAGCTCCATTTCCCAAGTCGCTTTTTTGTGAGTGGGACGCAACACGGCTGGATGGCTTCACGCCCTATTGTCGATCGGCGGTGGCAGGCTGAACCGCTGGTGAATTCTTCTTCGTGATGGGAAATGAGAGTGACATGTGCCCGACCAAACACCTCCAGCGAGTCTCTCATTGGTTCCCCCTCTTGCAGTTCATCCTGCGGACAAATTGCAGACGGTACGAAAGAGGCATGGAAAGGCGCCGAGACTCCAAGTGGGGAGATTGTTAGTAAGGGGGCCTGAATGGAGAACACGAGCACCAGGAGAGGAAAACTGAGGTGAGTTTCAGAAAGCTTTCCCGATCCCACGGTGTAGCATCCGCTGGGTTTCCAATGAGTGCTTTCGCTGTCGGAAGATTGCGTTGAACCTGGAGAGTTGGGAGCCATGGAATGGGGAGCACGACGGAATCGTTTCAAGGGTCTGCATTTGCTTTCCCAACCTCACCAATCGTCTCAGCCCCAAGAGTGTCCAGCCTTATGTCTTCTGCCGCTGGGGCTGTAGATGTGGTCAATCCTGGTTGCATGCCAGTCCCTGAACGCATTTTGGAAGAATTTCTCTCTGTTTTGCCCTGCTTGTTTCTTCTTTATGTTGGAAATGTATCCTCAGAATGGGTCTGAGCTGATTTTCCCTGCTGGTTTTAGGCCGCTTTACACACACTTGATGCACTTACACAGAGATATCAAGACTTAGCTTTGAAGATGCTTACTAGTCGGATAGATACTTGTGCGATGAACAGGGTCTGGTGAGTCCAGTTGATTGAGCAAGGAGTAGGTCGTGTCCATTCCATATTCGGTTTTCGGAAGGGTATCTGTGCTCATTTCAAACTCGAGTTTTATGCGTCACCGCACCTCACCTTTCCCCTGAAGCAGGCATAAGTGTGTTTTCTAAAAGCGTGACTCTGTTCTGTTTGGGGATTCCGTTCATGGGGAGCGATTTTTACATTCCCTCGATAAGTGATATCATAAGTTTCTTTTTTTGTGGGACTTATTTCACTGAGGATGATCGTACCTAAATCCACTCAGGATGCTGCTACCAGCCTCATGACGTGGATTTCATGGCTGAGTGACACTCCATTGGACCTACGTAGCACCACTTGTCCACTTGTCCACTTGTCTTTGTCCACTTGTCCACTCGTCTTTGTCCACTTGGCTCTTTCCTGAGATATGAAACGTGTACCGGAGTGGAGGTTCTTGTCAAGACAGCAGCCCTCAACTTTGGGGTCCCTGTGTCTGGTTGATTTTTTCATTTTCCCAAGGTCAACGCCCATGTGTGGAAGTGCCCTATGCTCTGTGGTTCTGTGTTTTACATGGTTTGGGAAAGAGGATACACTTGTGAAGATTGGCTGTTGGCCATTGACATCCCGCCCATCAGCTTAACAAGGCTCCCTTGACTCCGTGGGCTGTCCTGCCTTTCTGGTTTTTAGACTTTTTTCGCCTGGCCCTTTTGCCCCGGGGGGGGGGGGCGAGAGATTTCTTTGTAGTGCTGATTTGCTCTCCCAGGTTGCTTGGTTGGCCAAAAAGGGCGTATGCGTTTTTTCCTGAATATATTCAGGAAAAAACGCATACGCCCTTTTTGGCCAACCGCATCATTGTCCACGTTCTGGCGCTTTTCATGTGCTATCGGGGCCATTCCGATGTACCCGTTGACATCCGTTTCCTGCAGTTCTGCCTTGCGTTCAGCGCCTCTTCGTAGCCTGCGCTCAATATATTTTGGGGCGATAGTTATCGTTTAGAACTCTGCAGGTTTGGGAAGTGCAGGGCCCCTGAGCTCCATTTCCCAAGTCGCTTTTTTGTGAGTGGGACGCAACACGGCTGGATGGCTTCACGCCCTATTGTCGATCCGCGGTGGCAGGCTGAACCGCTGGTGAATTCTTCTTCGTGATGGGAAATGAGAGTGACATGTGCCCGACCAAACACCTCCAGCGAGTCTCTCATTGGTTCCCCCTCTTGCAGTTCATCCTGCGGACAAATTGCAGACGGTACGAAAGAGGCATGGAAAGGCGCCGAGTCTCCAAGTGGGGAGATTGTTAGTAAGGGGGCCTGAATGGAGAACACGAGCACCAGGAGAGGAAAACTGAGGTGAGTTTCAGAAAGCTTTCCCGATCCCACGGTGTAGCATCCGCTGGGTTTCCAATGAGTGCTTTCGCTGTCGGAAGATTGCGTTGAACCTGGAGAGTTGGGAGCCATGGAATGGGGAGCACGACGGATTCCTTTCAAGGGTCTGCATTTGCTTTCCCAACCTCACCAATCGTCTCAGCCCCAAGAGTGTCCAGCCTTATGTCTTCTGCCGCTGGGGCTGTAGATGTGGTCAATCCTGGTTGCATGCCAGTCCCTGAACGCATTTTGGAAGAATTTCTCTCTGTTTTGCCCTGCTTGTTTCTTCTTTGTGTTGGAAATGTATCCTCAGAATGGGTCTGAGCTGATTTTCCCTGCTGGTTTTAGGCCGCTTTACACACACTTGATGCACTTACACAGAGATATCAAGACTTAGCTTTTAAGATGCTTACTAGTCGGATAGATACTTGTGCGATGAACAGGGTCTGGTGAGTCCAGTTGATTGAGCAAGGAGTAGGTCGTGTCCATTCCATATTCGGTTTTCGGAAGGGTATCTGTGCTCATTTCAAACTCGAGTTTTATGCGTCACCGCACCTCACCTTTCCCCTGAAGCAGGCATAAGTGTGTTTTCTAAAAGCGTGACTCTGTTCTGTTTGGGGATTCCGTTCATGGGGAGCGATTTTTACATTCCCTCGATAAGTGATATCATAAGTTTCTTTTTTTGTGGGACTTATTTCACTGAGGATGATCGTACCTAAATCCACTCAGGATGCTGCTACCAGCCTCATGACGTGGATTTCATGGCTGAGTGACACTCCATTGGACCTACGTAGCACCACTTGTCCACTTGTCCACTTGTCTTTGTCCACTTGTCCACTCGTCTTTGTCCACTTGGCTCTTTCCTGGGATATGAAACGTGTACCGGAGTGGAGGTTCTTGTCAAGACAGCAGCCCTCAACTTTGGGGTCCCTGTGTCTGGTTGATTTTTTCATTTTCCCAAGGTCAACGCCCATGTGTGGAAGTGCCCTATGCTCTGTGGTTCTGTGTTTTACATGGTTTGGGAAAGAGGATACACTTGTGAAGATTGGCTGTTGGCCATTGACATCCCGCCCATCAGCTTAACAAGGCTCCCTTGACTCCGTGGGCTGTCCTGCCTTTCTGGTTTTTAGACTTTTTTCGCCTGGCCCTTTTGCCCCGGGGGGGGGGGGCGAGAGATTTCTTTGTAGTGCTGATTTGCTCTCCCAGGTTGCTTGGTTGGCCAAAAAGGGCGTATGCGTTTTTTCCTGAATATATTCAGGAAAAAACGCATACGCCCTTTTTGGCCAACCGCATCATTGTCCACGTTCTGGCGCTTTTCATGTGCTATCGGGGCCATTCCGATGTACCCGTTGACATCCGTTTCCTGCAGTTCTGCCTTGCGTTCAGCGCCTCTTCGTAGCCTGACCTCAATATATTTTGGGGCGATAGTTATCGTTTAGAACTCTGCAGGTTTGGGAAGTGCAGGGCCCCTGAGCTCCATTTCCCAAGTCGCTTTTTTGTGAGTGGGACGCAACACGGCTGGATGGCTTCACGCCCTATTGTCGATCCGCGGTGGCAGGCTGAACCGCTGGTGAATTCTTCTTCGTGATGGGAAATGAGAGTGACATGTGCCCGACCAAACACCTCCAGCGAGTCTCTCATTGGTTCCCCCTCTTGCAGTTCATCCTGCGGACAAATTGCAGACGGTACGAAAGAGGCATGGAAAGGCGCCGAGTCTCCAAGTGGGGAGATTGTTAGTAAGGGGGCCTGAATGGAGAACACGAGCACCAGGAGAGGAAAACTGAGGTGAGTTTCAGAAAGCTTTCCCGATCCCACGGTGTAGCATCCGCTGGGTTTCCAATGAGTGCTTTCGCTGTCGGAAGATTGCGTTGAACCTGGAGAGTTGGGAGCCATGGAATGGGGAGCACGCAGGATTCCTTTCAAGGGTCTGCATTTGCTTTCCCAACCTCACCAATCGTCTCAGCCCCAAGAGTGTCCAGCCTTATGTCTTCTGCCGCTGGGGCTGTAGATGTGGTCAATCCTGGTTGCATGCCAGTCCCTGAACGCATTTTGGAAGAATTTCTCTCTGTTTTGCCCTGCTTGTTTCTTCTTTGTGTTGGAAATGTATCCTCAGAATGGGTCTGAGCTGATTTTCCCTGCTGGTTTTAGGCCGCTTTACACACACTTGATGCACTTACACAGAGATATCAAGACTTAGCTTTTAAGATGCTTACTAGTCGGATAGATACTTGTGCGATGAACAGGGTCTGGTGAGTCCAGTTGATTGAGCAAGGAGTAGGTCGTGTCCATTCCATATTCGGTTTTCGGAAGGGTATCTGTGCTCATTTCAAACTCGAGTTTTATGCGTCACCGCACCTCACCTTTCCCCTGAAGCAGGCATAAGTGTGTTTTCTAAAAGCGTGACTCTGTTCTGTTTGGGGATTCCGTTCATGGGGAGCGATTTTTACATTCCCTCGATAAGTGATATCATAAGTTTCTTTTTTTGTGGGACTTATTTCACTGAGGATGATCGTACCTAAATCCACTCAGGATGCTGCTACCAGCCTCATGACGTGGATTTCATGGCTGAGTGACACTCCATTGGACCTACGTAGCACCACTTGTCCACTTGTCCACTTGTCTTTGTCCACTTGTCCACTCGTCTTTGTCCACTTGGCTCTTTCCTGGGATATGAAACGTGTACCGGAGTGGAGGTTCTTGTCAAGACAGCAGCCCTCAACTTTGGGGTCCCTGTGTCTGGTTGATTTTTTCATTTTCCCAAGGTCAACGCCCATGTGTGGAAGTGCCCTATGCTCTGTGGTTCTGTGTTTTACATGGTTTGGGAAAGAGGATACACTTGTGAAGATTGGCTGTTGGCCATTGACATCCCGCCCATCAGCTTAACAAGGCTCCCTTGACTCCGTGGGCTGTCCTGCCTTTCTGGTTTTTAGACTTTTTTCGCCTGGCCCTTTTGCCCCGGGGGGGGGGGGGTGCGAGAGATTTCTTTGTAGTGCTGATTTGCTCTCCCAGGTTGCTTGGTTGGCCAAAAAGGGCGTATGCGTTTTTTCCTGAATATATTCAGGAAAAAACGCATACGCCCTTTTTGGCCAACCGCATCATTGTCCACGTTCTGGCGCTTTTCATGTGCTATCGGGGCCATTCCGATGTACCCGTTGACATCCGTTTCCTGCAGTTCTGCCTTGCGTTCAGCGCCTCTTCGTAGCCTGCGCTCAATATATTTTGGGGCGATAGTTATCGTTTAGAACTCTGCAGGTTTGGGAAGTGCAGGGCCCCTGAGCTCCATTTCCCAAGTCGCTTTTTTGTGAGTGGGACGCAACACGGCTGGATGGCTTCACGCCCTATTGTCGATCCGCGGTGGCAGGCTGAACCGCTGGTGAATTCTTCTTCGTGATGGGAAATGAGAGTGACATGTGCCCGACCAAACACCTCCAGCGAGTCTCTCATTGGTTCCCCCTCTTGCAGTTCATCCTGCGGACAAATTGCAGACGGTACGAAAGAGGCATGGAAAGGCGCCGAGTCTCCAAGTGGGGAGATTGTTAGTAAGGGGGCCTGAATGGAGAACACGAGCACCAGGAGAGGAAAACTGAGGTGAGTTTCAGAAAGCTTTCCCGATCCCACGGTGTAGCATCCGCTGGGTTTCCAATGAGTGCTTTCGCTGTCGGAAGATTGCGTTGAACCTGGAGAGTTGGGAGCCATGGAATGGGGAGCACGCAGGATTCCTTTCAAGGGTCTGCATTTGCTTTCCCAACCTCACCAATCGTCTCAGCCCCAAGAGTGTCCAGCCTTATGTCTTCTGCCGCTGGGGCTGTAGATGTGGTCAATCCTGGTTGCATGCCAGTCCCTGAACGCATTTTGGAAGAATTTCTCTCTGTTTTGCCCTGCTTGTTTCTTCTTTGTGTTGGAAATGTATCCTCAGAATGGGTCTGAGCTGATTTTCCCTGCTGGTTTTAGGCCGCTTTACACACACTTGATGCACTTACACAGAGATATCAAGACTTAGCTTTTAAGATGCTTACTAGTCGGATAGATACTTGTGCGATGAACAGGGTCTGGTGAGTCCAGTTGATTGAGCAAGGAGTAGGTCGTGTCCATTCCATATTCGGTTTTCGGAAGGGTATCTGTGCTCATTTCAAACTCGAGTTTTATGCGTCACCGCACCTCACCTTTCCCCTGAAGCAGGCATAAGTGTGTTTTCTAAAAGCGTGACTCTGTTCTGTTTGGGGATTCCGTTCATGGGGAGCGATTTTTACATTCCCTCGATAAGTGATATCATAAGTTTCTTTTTTTGTGGGACTTATTTCACTGAGGATGATCGTACCTAAATCCACTCAGGATGCTGCTACCAGCCTCATGACGTGGATTTCATGGCTGAGTGACACTCCATTGGACCTACGTAGCACCACTTGTCCACTTGTCCACTTGTCTTTGTCCACTTGTCCACTCGTCTTTGTCCACTTGGCTCTTTCCTGGGATATGAAACGTGTACCGGAGTGGAGGTTCTTGTCAAGACAGCAGCCCTCAACTTTGGGGTCCCTGTGTCTGGTTGATTTTTTCATTTTCCCAAGGTCAACGCCCATGTGTGGAAGTGCCCTATGCTCTGTGGTTCTGTGTTTTACATGGTTTGGGAAAGAGGATACACTTGTGAAGATTGGCTGTTGGCCATTGACATCCCGCCCATCAGCTTAACAAGGCTCCCTTGACTCCGTGGGCTGTCCTGCCTTTCTGGTTTTTAGACTTTTTTCGCCTGGCCCTTTTGCCCCGGGGGGGGGGGTGCGAGAGATTTCTTTGTAGTGCTGATTTGCTCTCCCAGGTTGCTTGGTTGGCCAAAAAGGGCGTATGCGTTTTTTCCTGAATATATTCAGGAAAAAACGCATACGCCCTTTTTGGCCAACCGCATCATTGTCCACGTTCTGGCGCTTTTCATGTGCTATCGGGGCCATTCCGATGTACCCGTTGACATCCGTTTCCTGCAGTTCTGCCTTGCGTTCAGCGCCTCTTCGTAGCCTGCGCTCAATATATTTTGGGGCGATAGTTATCGTTTAGAACTCTGCAGGTTTGGGAAGTGCAGGGCCCCTGAGCTCCATTTCCCAAGTCGCTTTTTTGTGAGTGGGACGCAACACGGCTGGATGGCTTCACGCCCTATTGTCGATCCGCGGTGGCAGGCTGAACCGCTGGTGAATTCTTCTTCGTGATGGGAAATGAGAGTGACATGTGCCCGACCAAACACCTCCAGCGAGTCTCTCATTGGTTCCCCCTCTTGCAGTTCATCCTGCGGACAAATTGCAGACGGTACGAAAGAGGCATGGAAAGGCGCCGAGTCTCCAAGTGGGGAGATTGTTAGTAAGGGGGCCTGAATGGAGAACACGAGCACCAGGAGAGGAAAACTGAGGTGAGTTTCAGAAAGCTTTCCCGATCCCACGGTGTAGCATCCGCTGGGTTTCCAATGAGTGCTTTCGCTGTCGGAAGATTGCGTTGAACCTGGAGAGTTGGGAGCCATGGAATGGGGAGCACGCAGGATTCCTTTCAAGGGTCTGCATTTGCTTTCCCAACCTCACCAATCGTCTCAGCCCCAAGAGTGTCCAGCCTTATGTCTTCTGCCGCTGGGGCTGTAGATGTGGTCAATCCTGGTTGCATGCCAGTCCCTGAACGCATTTTGGAAGAATTTCTCTCTGTTTTGCCCTGCTTGTTTCTTCTTTGTGTTGGAAATGTATCCTCAGAATGGGTCTGAGCTGATTTTCCCTGCTGGTTTTAGGCCGCTTTACACACACTTGATGCACTTACACAGAGATATCAAGACTTAGCTTTTAAGATGCTTACTAGTCGGATAGATACTTGTGCGATGAACAGGGTCTGGTGAGTCCAGTTGATTGAGCAAGGAGTAGGTCGTGTCCATTCCATATTCGGTTTTCGGAAGGGTATCTGTGCTCATTTCAAACTCGAGTTTTATGCGTCACCGCACCTCACCTTTCCCCTGAAGCAGGCATAAGTGTGTTTTCTAAAAGCGTGACTCTGTTCTGTTTGGGGATTCCGTTCATGGGGAGCGATTTTTACATTCCCTCGATAAGTGATATCATAAGTTTCTTTTTTTGTGGGACTTATTTCACTGAGGAAGATCGTACCTAAATCCACTCAGGATGCTGCTACCAGCCTCATGACGTGGATTTCATGGCTGAGTGACACTCCATTGGACCTACGTAGCACCACTTGTCCACTTGTCCACTTGTCTTTGTCCACTTGTCCACTCGTCTTTGTCCACTTGGCTCTTTCCTGGGATATGAAACGTGTACCGGAGTGGAGGTTCTTGTCAAGACAGCAGCCCTCAACTTTGGGGTCCCTGTGTCTGGTTGATTTTTTCATTTTCCCAAGGTCAACGCCCATGTGTGGAAGTGCCCTATGCTCTGTGGTTCTGTGTTTTACATGGTTTGGGAAAGAGGATACACTTGTGAAGATTGGCTGTTGGCCATTGACATCCCGCCCATCAGCTTAACAAGGCTCCCTTGACTCCGTGGGCTGTCCTGCCTTTCTGGTTTTTAGACTTTTTTCGCCTGGCCCTTTTGCCCCCGGGGGGGGGGCGAGAGATTTCTTTGTAGTGCTGATTTGCTCTCCCAGGTTGCTTGGTTGGCCAAAAAGGGCGTATGCGTTTTTTCCTGAATATATTCAGGAAAAAACGCATACGCCCTTTTTGGCCAACCGCATCATTGTCCACGTTCTGGCGCTTTTCATGTGCTATCGGGGCCATTCCGATGTACCCGTTGACATCCGTTTCCTGCAGTTCTGCCTTGCGTTCAGCGCCTCTTCGTAGCCTGACCTCAATATATTTTGGGGCGATAGTTATCGTTTAGAACTCTGCAGGTTTGGGAAGTGCAGGGCCCCTGAGCTCCATTTCCCAAGTCGCTTTTTTGTGAGTGGGACGCAACACGGCTGGATGGCTTCACGCCCTATTGTCGATCCGCGGTTGCAGGCTGAACCGCTGGTGAATTCTTCTTCGTGATGGGAAATGAGAGTGACATGTGCCCGACCAAACACCTCCAGCGAGTCTCTCATTGGTTCCCCCTCTTGCAGTTCATCCTGCGGACAAATTGCAGACGGTACGAAAGAGGCATGGAAAGGCGCCGAGTCTCCAAGTGGGGAGATTGTTAGTAAGGGGGCCTGAATGGAGAACACGAGCACCAGGAGAGGAAAACTGAGGTGAGTTTCAGAAAGCTTTCCCGATCCCACGGTGTAGCATCCGCTGGGTTTCCAATGAGTGCTTTCGCTGTCGGAAGATTGCGTTGAACCTGGAGAGTTGGGAGCCATGGAATGGGGAGCACGCAGGATTCCTTTCAAGGGTCTGCATTTGCTTTCCCAACCTCACCAATCGTCTCAGCCCCAAGAGTGTCCAGCCTTATGTCTTCTGCCGCTGGGGCTGTAGATGTGGTCAATCCTGGTTGCATGCCAGTCCCTGAACGCATTTTGGAAGAATTTCTCTCTGTTTTGCCCTGCTTGTTTCTTCTTTGTGTTGGAAATGTATCCTCAGAATGGGTCTGAGCTGATTTTCCCTGCTGGTTTTAGGCCGCTTTACACACACTTGATGCACTTACACAGAGATATCAAGACTTAGCTTTGAAGATGCTTACTAGTCGGATAGATACTTGTGCGATGAACAGGGTCTGGTGAGTCCAGTTGATTGAGCAAGGAGTAGGTCGTGTCCATTCCATATTCGGTTTTCGGAAGGGTATCTGTGCTCATTTCAAACTCGAGTTTTATGCGTCACCGCACCTCACCTTTCCCCTGAAGCAGGCATAAGTGTGTTTTCTAAAAGCGTGACTCTGTTCTGTTTGGGGATTCCGTTCATGGGGAGCGATTTTTACATTCCCTCGATAAGTGATATCATAAGTTTCTTTTTTTGTGGGACTTATTTCACTGAGGATGATCGTACCTAAATCCACTCAGGATGCTGCTACCAGCCTCATGACGTGGATTTCATGGCTGAGTGACACTCCATTGGACCTACGTAGCACCACTTGTCCACTTGTCCACTTGTCTTTGTCCACTTGTCCACTCGTCTTTGTCCACTTGGCTCTTTCCTGGGATATGAAACGTGTACCGGAGTGGAGGTTCTTGTCAAGACAGCAGCCCTCAACTTTGGGGTCCCTGTGTCTGGTTGATTTTTTCATTTTCCCAAGGTCAACGCCCATGTGTGGAAGTGCCCTATGCTCTGTGGTTCTGTGTTTTACATGGTTTGGGAAAGAGGATACACTTGTGAAGATTGGCTGTTGGCCATTGACATCCCGCCCATCAGCTTAACAAGGCTCCCTTGACTCCGTGGGCTGTCCTGCCTTTCTGGTTTTTAGACTTTTTTCGCCTGGCCCTTTTGCCCCCGGGGGGGGGGCGAGAGATTTCTTTGTAGTGCTGATTTGCTCTCCCAGGTTGCTTGGTTGGCCAAAAAGGGCGTATGCGTTTTTTCCTGAATATATTCAGGAAAAAACGCATACGCCCTTTTTGGCCAACCGCATCATTGTCCACGTTCTGGCGCTTTTCATGTGCTATCGGGGCCATTCCGATGTACCCGTTGACATCCGTTTCCTGCAGTTCTGCCTTGCGTTCAGCGCCTCTTCGTAGCCTGACCTCAATATATTTTGGGGCGATAGTTATCGTTTAGAACTCTGCAGGTTTGGGAAGTGCAGGGCCCCTGAGCTCCATTTCCCAAGTCGCTTTTTTGTGAGTGGGACGCAACACGGCTGGATGGCTTCACGCCCTATTGTCGATCCGCGGTTGCAGGCTGAACCGCTGGTGAATTCTTCTTCGTGATGGGAAATGAGAGTGACATGTGCCCGACCAAACACCTCCAGCGAGTCTCTCATTGGTTCCCCCTCTTGCAGTTCATCCTGCGGACAAATTGCAGACGGTACGAAAGAGGCATGGAAAGGCGCCGAGTCTCCAAGTGGGGAGATTGTTAGTAAGGGGGCCTGAATGGAGAACACGAGCACCAGGAGAGGAAAACTGAGGTGAGTTTCAGAAAGCTTTCCCGATCCCACGGTGTAGCATCCGCTGGGTTTCCAATGAGTGCTTTCGCTGTCGGAAGATTGCGTTGAACCTGGAGAGTTGGGAGCCATGGAATGGGGAGCACGCAGGATTCCTTTCAAGGGTCTGCATTTGCTTTCCCAACCTCACCAATCGTCTCAGCCCCAAGAGTGTCCAGCCTTATGTCTTCTGCCGCTGGGGCTGTAGATGTGGTCAATCCTGGTTGCATGCCAGTCCCTGAACGCATTTTGGAAGAATTTCTCTCTGTTTTGCCCTGCTTGTTTCTTCTTTGTGTTGGAAATGTATCCTCAGAATGGGTCTGAGCTGATTTTCCCTGCTGGTTTTAGGCCGCTTTACACACACTTGATGCACTTACACAGAGATATCAAGACTTAGCTTTGAAGATGCTTACTAGTCGGATAGATACTTGTGCGATGAACAGGGTCTGGTGAGTCCAGTTGATTGAGCAAGGAGTAGGTCGTGTCCATTCCATATTCGGTTTTCGGAAGGGTATCTGTGCTCATTTCAAACTCGAGTTTTATGCGTCACCGCACCTCACCTTTCCCCTGAAGCAGGCATAAGTGTGTTTTCTAAAAGCGTGACTCTGTTCTGTTTGGGGATTCCGTTCATGGGGAGCGATTTTTACATTCCCTCGATAAGTGATATCATAAGTTTCTTTTTTTGTGGGACTTATTTCACTGAGGATGATCGTACCTAAATCCACTCAGGATGCTGCTACCAGCCTCATGACGTGGATTTCATGGCTGAGTGACACTCCATTGGACCTACGTAGCACCACTTGTCCACTTGTCCACTTGTCTTTGTCCACTTGTCCACTCGTCTTTGTCCACTTGGCTCTTTCCTGGGATATGAAACGTGTACCGGAGTGGAGGTTCTTGTCAAGACAGCAGCCCTCAACTTTGGGGTCCCTGTGTCTGGTTGATTTTTTCATTTTCCCAAGGTCAACGCCCATGTGTGGAAGTGCCCTATGCTCTGTGGTTCTGTGTTTTACATGGTTTGGGAAAGAGGATACACTTGTGAAGATTGGCTGTTGGCCATTGACATCCCGCCCATCAGCTTAACAAGGCTCCCTTGACTCCGTGGGCTGTCCTGCCTTTCTGGTTTTTAGACTATTTTCGCCTGGCCCTTTTGCCCCCGGGGGGGGGGCGAGAGATTTCTTTGTAGTGCTGATTTGCTCTCCCAGGTTGCTTGGTTGGCCAAAAAGGGCGTATGCGTTTTTTCCTGAATATATTCAGGAAAAAACGCATACGCCCTTTTTGGCCAACCGCATCATTGTCCACGTTCTGGCGCTTTTCATGTGCTATCGGGGCCATTCCGATGTACCCGTTGACATCCGTTTCCTGCAGTTCTGCCTTGCGTTCAGCGCCTCTTCGTAGCCTGACCTCAATATATTTTGGGGCGATAGTTATCGTTTAGAACTCTGCAGGTTTGGGAAGTGCAGGGCCCCTGAGCTCCATTTCCCAAGTCGCTTTTTTGTGAGTGGGACGCAACACGGCTGGATGGCTTCACGCCCTATTGTCGATCCGCGGTTGCAGGCTGAACCGCTGGTGAATTCTTCTTCGTGATGGGAAATGAGAGTGACATGTGCCCGACCAAACACCTCCAGCGAGTCTCTCATTGGTTCCCCCTCTTGCAGTTCATCCTGCGGACAAATTGCAGACGGTACGAAAGAGGCATGGAAAGGCGCCGAGTCTCCAAGTGGGGAGATTGTTAGTAAGGGGGCCTGAATGGAGAACACGAGCACCAGGAGAGGAAAACTGAGGTGAGTTTCAGAAAGCTTTCCCGATCCCACGGTGTAGCATCCGCTGGGTTTCCAATGAGTGCTTTCGCTGTCGGAAGATTGCGTTGAACCTGGAGAGTTGGGACCCATGGAATGGGGAGCACGCAGGATTCCTTTCAAGGGTCTGCATTTGCTTTCCCAACCTCACCAATCGTCTCAGCCCCAAGAGTGTCCAGCCTTATGTCTTCTGCCGCTGGGGCTGTAGATGTGGTCAATCCTGGTTGCATGCCAGTCCCTGAACGCATTTTGGAAGAATTTCTCTCTGTTTTGCCCTGCTTGTTTCTTCTTTGTGTTGGAAATGTATCCTCAGAATGGGTCTGAGCTGATTTTCCCTGCTGGTTTTAGGCCGCTTTACACACACTTGATGCACTTACACAGAGATATCAAGACTTAGCTTTTAAGATGCTTACTAGTCGGATAGATACTTGTGCGATGAACAGGGTCTGGTGAGTCCAGTTGATTGAGCAAGGAGTAGGTCGTGTCCATTCCATATTCGGTTTTCGGAAGGGTATCTGTGCTCATTTCAAACTCGAGTTTTATGCGTCACCGCACCTCACCTTTCCCCTGAAGCAGGCATAAGTGTGTTTTCTAAAAGCGTGACTCTGTTCTGTTTGGGGATTCCGTTCATGGGGAGCGATTTTTACATTCCCTCGATAAGTGATATCATAAGTTTCTTTTTTTGTGGGACTTATTTCACTGAGGAAGATCGTACCTAAATCCACTCAGGATGCTGCTACCAGCCTCATGACGTGGATTTCATGGCTGAGTGACACTCCATTGGACCTACGTAGCACCACTTGTCCACTTGTCCACTTGTCTTTGTCCACTTGTCCACTCGTCTTTGTCCACTTGGCTCTTTCCTGGGATATGAAACGTGTACCGGAGTGGAGGTTCTTGTCAAGACAGCAGCCCTCAACTTTGGGGTCCCTGTGTCTGGTTGATTTTTTCATTTTCCCAAGGTCAACGCCCATGTGTGGAAGTGCCCTATGCTCTGTGGTTCTGTGTTTTACATGGTTTGGGAAAGAGGATACACTTGTGAAGATTGGCTGTTGGCCATTGACATCCCGCCCATCAGCTTAACAAGGCTCCCTTGACTCCGTGGGCTGTCCTGCCTTTCTGGTTTTTAGACTTTTTTCGCCTGGCCCTTTTGCCCCCGGGGGGGGGGCGAGAGATTTCTTTGTAGTGCTGATTTGCTCTCCCAGGTTGCTTGGTTGGCCAAAAAGGGCGTATGCGTTTTTTCCTGAATATATTCAGGAAAAAACGCATACGCCCTTTTTGGCCAACCGCATCATTGTCCACGTTCTGGCGCTTTTCATGTGCTATCGGGGCCATTCCGATGTACCCGTTGACATCCGTTTCCTGCAGTTCTGCCTTGCGTTCAGCGCCTCTTCGTAGCCTGACCTCAATATATTTTGGGGCGATAGTTATCGTTTAGAACTCTGCAGGTTTGGGAAGTGCAGGGCCCCTGAGCTCCATTTCCCAAGTCGCTTTTTTGTGAGTGGGACGCAACACGGCTGGATGGCTTCACGCCCTATTGTCGATCCGCGGTTGCAGGCTGAACCGCTGGTGAATTCTTCTTCGTGATGGGAAATGAGAGTGACATGTGCCCGACCAAACACCTCCAGCGAGTCTCTCATTGGTTCCCCCTCTTGCAGTTCATCCTGCGGACAAATTGCAGACGGTACGAAAGAGGCATGGAAAGGCGCCGAGTCTCCAAGTGGGGAGATTGTTAGTAAGGGGGCCTGAATGGAGAACACGAGCACCAGGAGAGGAAAACTGAGGTGAGTTTCAGAAAGCTTTCCCGATCCCACGGTGTAGCATCCGCTGGGTTTCCAATGAGTGCTTTCGCTGTCGGAAGATTGCGTTGAACCTGGAGAGTTGGGAGCCATGGAATGGGGAGCACGCAGGATTCCTTTCAAGGGTCTGCATTTGCTTTCCCAACCTCACCAATCGTCTCAGCCCCAAGAGTGTCCAGCCTTATGTCTTCTGCCGCTGGGGCTGTAGATGTGGTCAATCCTGGTTGCATGCCAGTCCCTGAACGCATTTTGGAAGAATTTCTCTCTGTTTTGCCCTGCTTGTTTCTTCTTTGTGTTGGAAATGTATCCTCAGAATGGGTCTGAGCTGATTTTCCCTGCTGGTTTTAGGCCGCTTTACACACACTTGATGCACTTACACAGAGATATCAAGACTTAGCTTTTAAGATGCTTACTAGTCGGATAGATACTTGTGCGATGAACAGGGTCTGGTGAGTCCAGTTGATTGAGCAAGGAGTAGGTCGTGTCCATTCCATATTCGGTTTTCGGAAGGGTATCTGTGCTCATTTCAAACTCGAGTTTTATGCGTCACCGCACCTCACCTTTCCCCTGAAGCAGGCATAAGTGTGTTTTCTAAAAGCGTGACTCTGTTCTGTTTGGGGATTCAGTGCATGGGGAGCGATTTTTACATTCCCTCGATAAGTGATATCATAAGTTTCTTTTATTGTGGGACTTATTTCACTGAGGATGATCGTACCTAAATCCACTCAGGATGCTGCTACCAGCCTCATGACGTGGATTTCATGGCTGAGTGACACTCCATTGGACCTACGTAGCACCACTTGTCCACTTGTCCACTTGTCTTTGTCCACTTGTCCACTCGTCTTTGTCCACTTGGCTCTTTCCTGGGATATGAAACGTGTACCGGAGTGGAGGTTCTTGTCAAGACAGCAGCCCTCAACTTTGGGGTCCCTGTGTCTGGTTGATTTTTTCATTTTCCCAAGGTCAACGCCCATGTGTGGAAGTGCCCTATGCTCTGTGGTTCTGTGTTTTACATGGTTTGGGAAAGAGGATACACTTGTGAAGATTGGCTGTTGGCCATTGACATCCCGCCCATCAGCTTAACAAGGCTCCCTTGACTCCGTGGGCTGTCCTGCCTTTCTGGTTTTTAGACTTTTTTCGCCTGGCCCTTTTGCCCCGGGGGGGGGGGGGGGCGAGAGATTTCTTTGTAGTGCTGATTTGCTCTCCCAGGTTGCTTGGCTGGCCAAAAAGGGCGTATGCGTTTTTTCCTGAATATATTCAGGAAAAAACGCATACGCCCTTTTTGGCCAACCGCATCATTGTCCACGTTCTGGCGCTTTTCATGTGCTATCGGGGCCATTCCGATGTACCCGTTGACATCCGTTTCCTGCAGTTCTGCCTTGCGTTCAGCGCCTCTTCGTAGCCTGACCTCAATATATTTTGGGGCGATAGTTATCGTTTAGAACTCTGCAGGTTTGGGAAGTGCAGGGCCCCTGAGCTCCATTTCCCAAGTCGCTTTTTTGTGAGTGGGACGCAACACGGCTGGATGGCTTCACGCCCTATTGTCGATCCGCGGTTGCAGGCTGAACCGCTGGTGAATTCTTCTTCGTGATGGGAAATGAGAGTGACATGTGCCCGACCAAACACCTCCAGCGAGTCTCTCATTGGTTCCCCCTCTTGCAGTTCATCCTGCGGACAAATTGCAGACGGTACGAAAGAGGCATGGAAAGGCGCCGAGTCTCCAAGTGGGGAGATTGTTAGTAAGGGGGCCTGAATGGAGAACACGAGCACCAGGAGAGGAAAACTGAGGTGAGTTTCAGAAAGCTTTCCCGATCCCACGGTGTAGCATCCGCTGGGTTTCCAATGAGTGCTTTCGCTGTCGGAAGATTGCGTTGAACCTGGAGAGTTGGGAGCCATGGAATGGGGAGCACGCAGGATTCCTTTCAAGGGTCTGCATTTGCTTTCCTAACCTCACCAATCGTCTCAGCCCCAAGAGTGTCCAGCCTTATGTCTTCTGCCGCTGGGGCTGTAGATGTGGTCAATCCTGGTTGCATGCCAGTCCCTGAACGCATTTTGGAAGAATTTCTCTCTGTTTTGCCCTGCTTGTTTCTTCTTTGTGTTGGAAATGTATCCTCAGAATGGGTCTGAGCTGATTTTCCCTGCTGGTTTTAGGCCGCTTTACACACACTTGATGCACTTACACAGAGATATCAAGACTTAGCTTTTAAGATGCTTACTAGTCGGATAGATACTTGTGCGATGAACAGGGTCTGGTGAGTCCAGTTGATTGAGCAAGGAGTAGGTCGTGTCCATTCCATATTCGGTTTTCGGAAGGGTATCTGTGCTCATTTCAAACTCGAGTTTTATGCGTCACCGCACCTCACCTTTCCCCTGAAGCAGGCATAAGTGTGTTTTCTAAAAGCGTGACTCTGTTCTGTTTGGGGATTCCGTTCATGGGGAGCGATTTTTACATTCCCTCGATAAGTGATATCATAAGTTTCTTTTTTTGTGGGACTTATTTCACTGAGGATGATCGTACCTAAATCCACTCAGGATGCTGCTACCAGCCTCATGACGTGGATTTCATGGCTGAGTGACACTCCATTGGACCTACGTAGCACCACTTGTCCACTTGTCCACTTGTCTTTGTCCACTTGTCCACTCGTCTTTGTCCACTTGGCTCTTTCCTGGGATATGAAACGTGTACCGGAGTGGAGGTTCTTGTCAAGACAGCAGCCCTCAACTTTGGGGTCCCTGTGTCTGGTTGATTTTTTCATTTTCCCAAGGTCAACGCCCATGTGTGGAAGTGCCCTATGCTCTGTGGTTCTGTGTTTTACATGGTTTGGGAAAGAGGATACACTTGTGAAGATTGGCTGTTGGCCATTGACATCCCGCCCATCAGCTTAACAAGGCTCCCTTGACTCCGTGGGCTGTCCTGCCTTTCTGGTTTTTAGACTTTTTTCGCCTGGCCCTTTTGCCCCGGGGGGGGGGGGCGAGAGATTTCTTTGTAGTGCTGATTTGCTCTCCCAGGTTGCTTGGCTGGCCAAAAAGGGCGTATGCGTTTTTTCCTGAATATATTCAGGAAAAAACGCATACGCCCTTTTTGGCCAACCGCATCATTGTCCACGTTCTGGCGCTTTTCATGTGCTATCGGGGCCATTCCGATGTACCCGTTGACATCCGTTTCCTGCAGTTCTGCCTTGCGTTCAGCGCCTCTTCGTAGCCTGACCTCAATATATTTTGGGGCGATAGTTATCGTTTAGAACTCTGCAGGTTTGGGAAGTGCAGGGCCCCTGAGCTCCATTTCCCAAGTCGCTTTTTTGTGAGTGGGACGCAACACGGCTGGATGGCTTCACGCCCTATTGTCGATCCGCGGTTGCAGGCTGAACCGCTGGTGAATTCTTCTTCGTGATGGGAAATGAGAGTGACATGTGCCCGACCAAACACCTCCAGCGAGTCTCTCATTGGTTCCCCCTCTTGCAGTTCATCCTGCGGACAAATTGCAGACGGTACGAAAGAGGCATGGAAAGGCGCCGAGTCTCCAAGTGGGGAGATTGTTAGTAAGGGGGCCTGAATGGAGAACACGAGCACCAGGAGAGGAAAACTGAGGTGAGTTTCAGAAAGCTTTCCCGATCCCACGGTGTAGCATCCGCTGGGTTTCCAATGAGTGCTTTCGCTGTCGGAAGATTGCGTTGAACCTGGAGAGTTGGGACCCATGGAATGGGGAGCACGCAGGATTCCTTTCAAGGGTCTGCATTTGCTTTCCCAACCTCACCAATCGTCTCAGCCCCAAGAGTGTCCAGCCTTATGTCTTCTGCCGCTGGGGCTGTAGATGTGGTCAATCCTGGTTGCATGCCAGTCCCTGAACGCATTTTGGAAGAATTTCTCTCTGTTTTGCCCTGCTTGTTTCTTCTTTGTGTTGGAAATGTATCCTCAGAATGGGTCTGAGCTGATTTTCCCTGCTGGTTTTAGGCCGCTTTACACACACTTGATGCACTTACACAGAGATATCAAGACTTAGCTTTTAAGATGCTTACTAGTCGGATAGATACTTGTGCGATGAACAGGGTCTGGTGAGTCCAGTTGATTGAGCAAGGAGTAGGTCGTGTCCATTCCATATTCGGTTTTCGGAAGGGTATCTGTGCTCATTTCAAACTCGAGTTTTATGCGTCACCGCACCTCACCTTTCCCCTGAAGCAGGCATAAGTGTGTTTTCTAAAAGCGTGACTCTGTTCTGTTTGGGGATTCCGTTCATGGGGAGCGATTTTTACATTCCCTCGATAAGTGATATCATAAGTTTCTTTTTTTGTGGGACTTATTTCACTGAGGATGATCGTACCTAAATCCACTCAGGATGCTGCTACCAGCCTCATGACGTGGATTTCATGGCTGAGTGACACTCCATTGGACCTACGTAGCACCACTTGTCCACTTGTCCACTTGTCTTTGTCCACTTGTCCACTCGTCTTTGTCCACTTGGCTCTTTCCTGGGATATGAAACGTGTACCGGAGTGGAGGTTCTTGTCAAGACAGCAGCCCTCAACTTTGGGGTCCCTGTGTCTGGTTGATTTTTTCATTTTCCCAAGGTCAACGCCCATGTGTGGAAGTGCCCTATGCTCTGTGGTTCTGTGTTTTACATGGTTTGGGAAAGAGGATACACTTGTGAAGATTGGCTGTTGGCCATTGACATCCCGCCCATCAGCTTAACAAGGCTCCCTTGACTCCGTGGGCTGTCCTGCCTTTCTGGTTTTTAGACTTTTTTCGCCTGGCCCTTTTGCCCCCGGGGGGGGGGCGAGAGATTTCTTTGTAGTGCTGATTTGCTCTCCCAGGTTGCTTGGTTGGCCAAAAAGGGCGTATGCGTTTTTTCCTGAATATATTCAGGAAAAAACGCATACGCCCTTTTTGGCCAACCGCATCATTGTCCACGTTCTGGCGCTTTTCATGTGCTATCGGGGCCATTCCGATGTACCCGTTGACATCCGTTTCCTGCAGTTCTGCCTTGCGTTCAGCGCCTCTTCGTAGCCTGACCTCAATATATTTTGGGGCGATAGTTATCGTTTAGAACTCTGCAGGTTTGGGAAGTGCAGGGCCCCTGAGCTCCATTTCCCAAGTCGCTTTTTTGTGAGTGGGACGCAACACGGCTGGATGGCTTCACGCCCTATTGTCGATCCGCGGTTGCAGGCTGAACCGCTGGTGAATTCTTCTTCGTGATGGGAAATGAGAGTGACATGTGCCCGACCAAACACCTCCAGCGAGTCTCTCATTGGTTCCCCCTCTTGCAGTTCATCCTGCGGACAAATTGCAGACGGTACGAAAGAGGCATGGAAAGGCGCCGAGTCTCCAAGTGGGGAGATTGTTAGTAAGGGGGCCTGAATGGAGAACACGAGCACCAGGAGAGGAAAACTGAGGTGAGTTTCAGAAAGCTTTCCCGATCCCACGGTGTAGCATCCGCTGGGTTTCCAATGAGTGCTTTCGCTGTCGGAATATTGCGTTGAACCTGGAGAGTTGGGACCCATGGAATGGGGAGCACGCAGGATTCCTTTCAAGGGTCTGCATTTGCTTTCCCAACCTCACCAATCGTCTCAGCCCCAAGAGTGTCCAGCCTTATGTCTTCTGCCGCTGGGGCTGTAGATGTGGTCAATCCTGGTTGCATGCCAGTCCCTGAACGCATTTTGGAAGAATTTCTCTCTGTTTTGCCCTGCTTGTTTCTTCTTTGTGTTGGAAATGTATCCTCAGAATGGGTCTGAGCTGATTTTCCCTGCTGGTTTTAGGCCGCTTTACACACACTTGATGCACTTACACAGAGATATCAAGACTTAGCTTTTAAGATGCTTACTAGTCGGATAGATACTTGTGCGATGAACAGGGTCTGGTGAGTCCAGTTGATTGAGCAAGGAGTAGGTCGTGTCCATTCCATATTCGGTTTTCGGAAGGGTATCTGTGCTCATTTCAAACTCGAGTTTTATGCGTCACCGCACCTCACCTTTCCCCTGAAGCAGGCATAAGTGTGTTTTCTAAAAGCGTGACTCTGTTCTGTTTGGGGATTCCGTTCATGGGGAGCGATTTTTACATTCCCTCGATAAGTGATATCATAAGTTTCTTTTTTTGTGGGACTTATTTCACTGAGGAAGATCGTACCTAAATCCACTCAGGATGCTGCTACCAGCCTCATGACGTGGATTTCATGGCTGAGTGACACTCCATTGGACCTACGTAGCACCACTTGTCCACTTGTCCACTTGTCTTTGTCCACTTGTCCACTCGTCTTTGTCCACTTGGCTCTTTCCTGGGATATGAAACGTGTACCGGAGTGGAGGTTCTTGTCAAGACAGCAGCCCTCAACTTTGGGGTCCCTGTGTCTGGTTGATTTTTTCATTTTCCCAAGGTCAACGCCCATGTGTGGAAGTGCCCTATGCTCTGTGGTTCTGTGTTTTACATGGTTTGGGAAAGAGGATACACTTGTGAAGATTGGCTGTTGGCCATTGACATCCCGCCCATCAGCTTAACAAGGCTCCCTTGACTCCGTGGGCTGTCCTGCCTTTCTGGTTTTTAGACTTTTTTCGCCTGGCCCTTTTGCCCCCGGAGGGGGGCGAGAGATTTCTTTGTAGTGCTGATTTGCTCTCCCAGGTTGCTTGGTTGGCCAAAAAGGGCGTATGCGTTTTTTCCTGAATATATTCAGGAAAAAACGCATACGCCCTTTTTGGCCAACCGCATCATTGTCCACGTTCTGGCGCTTTTCATGTGCTATCGGGGCCATTCCGATGTACCCGTTGACATCCGTTTCCTGCAGTTCTGCCTTGCGTTCAGCGCCTCTTCGTAGCCTGACCTCAATATATTTTGGGGCGATAGTTATCGTTTAGAACTCTGCAGGTTTGGGAAGTGCAGGGCCCCTGAGCTCCATTTCCCAAGTCGCTTTTTTGTGAGTGGGACGCAACACGGCTGGATGGCTTCACGCCCTATTGTCGATCCGCGGTGGCAGGCTGAACCGCTGGTGAATTCTTCTTCGTGATGGGAAATGAGAGTGACATGTGCCCGACCAAACACCTCCAGCGAGTCTCTCATTGGTTCCCCCTCTTGCAGTTCATCCTGCGGACAAATTGCAGACGGTACGAAAGAGGCATGGAAAGGCGCCGAGTCTCCAAGTGGGGAGATTGTTAGTAAGGGGGCCTGAATGGAGAACACGAGCACCAGGAGAGGAAAACTGAGGTGAGTTTCAGAAAGCTTTCCCGATCCCACGGTGTAGCATCCGCTGGGTTTCCAATGAGTGCTTTCGCTGTCGGAAGATTGCGTTGAACCTGGAGAGTTGGGAGCCATGGAATGGGGAGCACGACGGATTCCTTTCAAGGGTCTGCATTTGCTTTCCCAACCTCACCAATCGTCTCAGCCCCAAGAGTGTCCAGCCTTATGTCTTCTGCCGCTGGGGCTGTAGATGTGGTCAATCCTGGTTGCATGCCAGTCCCTGAACGCATTTTGGAAGAATTTCTCTCTGTTTTGCCCTGCTTGTTTCTTCTTTGTGTTGGAAATGTATCCTCAGAATGGGTCTGAGCTGATTTTCCCTGCTGGTTTTAGGCCGCTTTACACACACTTGATGCACTTACACAGAGATATCAAGACTTAGCTTTTAAGATGCTTACTAGTCGGATAGATACTTGTGCGATGAACAGGGTCTGGTGAGTCCAGTTGATTGAGCAAGGAGTAGGTCGTGTCCATTCCATATTCGGTTTTCGGAAGGGTATCTGTGCTCATTTCAAACTCGAGTTTTATGCGTCACCGCACCTCACCTTTCCCCTGAAGCAGGCATAAGTGTGTTTTCTAAAAGCGTGACTCTGTTCTGTTTGGGGATTCCGTTCATGGGGAGCGATTTTTACATTCCCTCGATAAGTGATATCATAAGTTTCTTTTTTTGTGGGACTTATTTCACTGAGGATGATCGTACCTAAATCCACTCAGGATGCTGCTACCAGCCTCATGACGTGGATTTCATGGCTGAGTGACACTCCATTGGACCTACGTAGCACCACTTGTCCACTTGTCCACTTGTCTTTGTCCACTTGTCCACTCGTCTTTGTCCACTTGGCTCTTTCCTGGGATATGAAACGTGTACCGGAGTGGAGGTTCTTGTCAAGACAGCAGCCCTCAACTTTGGGGTCCCTGTGTCTGGTTGATTTTTTCATTTTCCCAAGGTCAACGCCCATGTGTGGAAGTGCCCTATGCTCTGTGGTTCTGTGTTTTACATGGTTTGGGAAAGAGGATACACTTGTGAAGATTGGCTGTTGGCCATTGACATCCCGCCCATCAGCTTAACAAGGCTCCCTTGACTCCGTGGGCTGTCCTGCCTTTCTGGTTTTTAGACTTTTTTCGCCTGGCCCTTTTGCCCCGGGGGGGGGGGGGGCGAGAGATTTCTTTGTAGTGCTGATTTGCTCTCCCAGGTTGCTTGGTTGGCCAAAAAGGGCGTATGCGTTTTTTCCTGAATAAATTCAGGAAAAAACGCATACGCCCTTTTTGGCCAACCGCATCATTGTCCACGTTCTGGCGCTTTTCATGTGCTATCGGGGCCATTCCGATATACCCGTTGACATCCGTTTCCTGCAGTTCTGCCTTGCGTTCAGCGCCTCTTCGTAGCCTGACCTCAATATATTTTGGGGCGATAGTTATCGTTTAGAACTCTGCAGGTTTGGGAAGTGCAGGGCCCCTGAGCTCCATTTCCCAAGTCGCTTTTTTGTGAGTGGGACGCAACACGGCTGGATGGCTTCACGCCCTATTGTCGATCCGCGGTTGCAGGCTGAACCGCTGGTGAATTCTTCTTCGTGATGGGAAATGAGAGTGACATGTGCCCGACCAAACACCTCCAGCGAGTCTCTCATTGGTTCCCCCTCTTGCAGTTCATCCTGCGGACAAATTGCAGACGGTACGAAAGAGGCATGGAAAGGCGCCGAGTCTCCAAGTGGGGAGATTGTTAGTAAGGGGGCCTGAATGGAGAACACGAGCACCAGGAGAGGAAAACTGAGGTGAGTTTCAGAAAGCTTTCCCGATCCCACGGTGTAGCATCCGCTGGGTTTCCAATGAGTGCTTTCGCTGTCGGAAGATTGCGTTGAACCTGGAGAGTTGGGAGCCATGGAATGGGGAGCACGCAGGATTCCTTTCAAGGGTCTGCATTTGCTTTCCCAACCTCACCAATCGTCTCAGCCCCAAGAGTGTCCAGCCTTATGTCTTCTGCCGCTGGGGCTGTAGATGTGGTCAATCCTGGTTGCATGCCAGTCCCTGAACGCATTTTGGAAGAATTTCTCTCTGTTTTGCCCTGCTTGTTTCTTCTTTGTGTTGGAAATATATCCTCAGAATGGGTCTGAGCTGATTTTCCCTGCTGGTTTTAGGCCGCTTTACACACACTTGATGCACTTACACAGAGATATCAAGACTTAGCTTTTAAGATGCTTACTAGTCGGATAGATACTTGTGCGATGAACAGGGTCTGGTGAGTCCAGTTGATTGAGCAAGGAGTAGGTCGTGTCCATTCCATATTCGGTTTTCGGAAGGGTATCTGTGCTCATTTCAAACTCGAGTTTTATGCGTCACCGCACCTCACCTTTCCCCTGAAGCAGGCATAAGTGTGTTTTCTAAAAGCGTGACTCTGTTCTGTTTGGGGATTCCGTTCATGGGGAGCGATTTTTACATTCCCTCGATAAGTGATATCATAAGTTTCTTTTTTTGTGGGACTTATTTCACTGAGGATGATCGTACCTAAATCCACTCAGGATGCTGCTACCAGCCTCATGACGTGGATTTCATGGCTGAGTGACACTCCATTGGACCTACGTAGCACCACTTGTCCACTTGTCCACTTGTCTTTGTCCACTTGTCCACTCGTCTTTGTCCACTTGGCTCTTTCCTGGGATATGAAACGTGTACCGGAGTGGAGGTTCTTGTCAAGACAGCAGCCCTCAACTTTGGGGTCCCTGTGTCTGGTTGATTTTTTCATTTTCCCAAGGTCAACGCCCATGTGTGGAAGTGCCCTATGCTCTGTGGTTCTGTGTTTTACATGGTTTGGGAAAGAGGATACACTTGTGAAGATTGGCTGTTGGCCATTGACATCCCGCCCATCAGCTTAACAAGGCTCCCTTGACTCCGTGGGCTGTCCTGCCTTTCTGGTTTTTAGACTTTTTTCGCCTGGCCCTTTTGCCCCGGGGGGGGGGGCGAGAGATTTCTTTGTAGTGCTGATTTGCTCTCCCAGGTTGCTTGGTTGGCCAAAAAGGGCGTATGCGTTTTTTCCTGAATATATTCAGGAAAAAACGCATACGCCCTTTTTGGCCAACCGCATCATTGTCCACGTTCTGGCGCTTTTCATGTGCTATCGGGGCCATTCCGATGTACCCGTTGACATCCGTTTCCTGCAGTTCTGCCTTGCGTTCAGCGCCTCTTCGTAGCCTGACCTCAATATATTTTGGGGCGATAGTTATCGTTTAGAACTCTGCAGGTTTGGGAAGTGCAGGGCCCCTGAGCTCCATTTCCCAAGTCGCTTTTTTGTGAGTGGGACGCAACACGGCTGGATGGCTTCACGCCCTATTGTCGATCCGCGGTGGCAGGCTGAACCGCTGGTGAATTCTTCTTCGTGATGGGAAATGAGAGTGACATGTGCCCGACCAAACACCTCCAGCGAGTCTCTCATTGGTTCCCCCTCTTGCAGTTCATCCTGCGGACAAATTGCAGACGGTACGAAAGAGGCATGGAAAGGCGCCGAGTCTCCAAGTGGGGAGATTGTTAGTAAGGGGGCCTGAATGGAGAACACGAGCACCAGGAGAGGAAAACTGAGGTGAGTTTCAGAAAGCTTTCCCGATCCCACGGTGTAGCATCCGCTGGGTTTCCAATGAGTGCTTTCGCTGTCGGAAGATTGCGTTGAACCTGGAGAGTTGGGAGCCATGGAATGGGGAGCACGACGGATTCCTTTCAAGGGTCTGCATTTGCTTTCCCAACCTCACCAATCGTCTCAGCCCCAAGAGTGTCCAGCCTTATGTCTTCTGCCGCTGGGGCTGTAGATGTGGTCAATCCTGGTTGCATGCCAGTCCCTGAACGCATTTTGGAAGAATTTCTCTCTGTTTTGCCCTGCTTGTTTCTTCTTTGTGTTGGAAATGTATCCTCAGAATGGGTCTGAGCTGATTTTCCCTGCTGGTTTTAGGCCGCTTTACACACACTTGATGCACTTACACAGAGATATCAAGACTTAGCTTTTAAGATGCTTACTAGTCGGATAGATACTTGTGCGATGAACAGGGTCTGGTGAGTCCAGTTGATTGAGCAAGGAGTAGGTCGTGTCCATTCCATATTCGGTTTTCGGAAGGGTATCTGTGCTCATTTCAAACTCGAGTTTTATGCGTCACCGCACCTCACCTTTCCCCTGAAGCAGGCATAAGTGTGTTTTCTAAAAGCGTGACTCTGTTCTGTTTGGGGATTCAGTGCATGGGGAGCGATTTTTACATTCCCTCGATAAGTGATATCATAAGTTTCTTTTTTTGTGGGACTTATTTCACTGAGGATGATCGTACCTAAATCCACTCAGGATGCTGCTACCAGCCTCATGACGTGGATTTCATGGCTGAGTGACACTCCATTGGACCTACGTAGCACCACTTGTCCACTTGTCCACTTGTCTTTGTCCACTTGTCCACTCGTCTTTGTCCACTTGGCTCTTTCCTGGGATATGAAACGTGTACCGGAGTGGAGGTTCTTGTCAAGACAGCAGCCCTCAACTTTGGGGTCCCTGTGTCTGGTTGATTTTTTCATTTTCCCAAGGTCAACGCCCATGTGTGGAAGTGCCCTATGCTCTGTGGTTCTGTGTTTTACATGGTTTGGGAAAGAGGATACACTTGTGAAGATTGGCTGTTGGCCATTGACATCCCGCCCATCAGTTTAACAAGGCTCCCTTGACTCCGTGGGCTGTCCTGCCTTTCTGGTTTTTAGACTTTTTTCGCCTGGCCCTTTTGCCCCGGGGGGGGGCGAGAGATTTCTTTGTAGTGCTGATTTGCTCTCCCAGGTTGCTTGGTTGGCCAAAAAGGGCGTATGCGTTTTTTCCTGAATATATTCAGGAAAAAACGCATACGCCCTTTTTGGCCAACCGCATCATTGTCCACGTTCTGGCGCTTTTCATGTGCTATCGGGGCCATTCCGATGTACCCGTTGACATCCGTTTCCTGCAGTTCTGCCTTGCGTTCAGCGCCTCTTCGTAGCCTGACCTCAATATATTTTGGGGCGATAGTTATCGTTTAGAACTCTGCAGGTTTGGGAAGTGCAGGGCCCCTGAGCTCCATTTCCCAAGTCGCTTTTTTGTGAGTGGGACACAACACGGCTGGATGGCTTCACGCCCTATTGTCGATCCGCGGTGGCAGGCTGAACCGCTGGTGAATTCTTCTTCGTGATGGGAAATGAGAGTGACATGTGCCCGACCAAACACCTCCAGCGAGTCTCTCATTGGTTCCCCCTCTTGCAGTTCATCCTGCGGACAAATTGCAGACGGTACGAAAGAGGCATGGAAAGGCGCCGAGACTCCAAGTGGGGAGATTGTTAGTAAGGGGGCCTGAATGGAGAACACGAGCACCAGGAGATGAAAACTGAGGTGAGTTTCAGAAAGCTTTCCCGATCCCACGGTGTAGCATCCGCTGGGTTTCCAATGAGTGCTTTCGCTGTCGGAAGATTGCGTTGAACCTGGAGAGTTGGGAGCCATGGAATGGGGAGCACGACGGATTCCTTTCAAGGGTCTGCATTTGCTTTCCCAACCTCACCAATCGTCTCAGCCCCAAGAGTGTCCAGCCTTATGTCTTCTGCCGCTGGGGCTGTAGATGTGGTTAATCCTGGTTGCATGCCAGTCCCTGAACGCATTTTGGAAGAATTTCTCTCTGTTTTGCCCTGCTTGTTTCTTCTTTATGTTGGAAATGTATCCTCAGAATGGGTCTGAGCTGATTTTCCCTGCTGGTTTTAGGCCGCTTTACACACACTTGATGCACTTACACAGAGATATCAAGACTTAGCTTTTAAGATGCTTACTAGTCGGATAGATACTTGTACGATGAACAGGGTCTGGTGAGTCCAGTTGATTGAGCAAGGAGTAGGTCGTGTCCATTCCATATTCGGTTTTCGGAAGGGTATCTGTGCTCATTTCAAACTCGAGTTTTATGCGTCACCGCACCTCACCTTTCCCCTGAAGCAGGCATAAGTGTGTTTTCTAAAAGCGTGACTCTGTTCTGTTTGGGGATTCCGTTCATGGGGAGCGATTTTTACATTCCCTCGATAAGTGATACCATAAGTTTCTTTTTTTGTGGGACTTATTTCACTGAGGATGATCGTACCTAAATCCACTCAGGATGCTGCTACCAGCCTCATGACGTGGATTTCATGGCTGAGTGACACTCCATTGGACCTACGTAGCACCACTTGTCCACTTGTCCACTTGTCTTTGTCCACTTGTCCACTCGTCTTTGTCCACTTGGCTCTTTCCTGGGATATGAAACGTGTACCGGAGTGGAGGTTCTTGTCAAGACAGCAGCCCTCAACTTTGGGGTCCCTGTGTCTGGTTGATTTTTTCATTTTCCCAAGGTCAACGCCCATGTGTGGAAGTGCCCTATGCTCTGTGGTTCTGTGTTTTACATGGTTTGAGAAAGAGGATACACTTGTGAAGATTGGCTGTTGGCCATTGACATCCCGCCCATCAGCTTAACAAGGCTCCCTTGACTCCGTGGGCTGTCCTGCCTTTCTGGTTTTTAGACTTTTTTCGCCTGGCCCTTTTGCCCCCGGGGGGGGGCGAGAGATTTCTTTGTAGTGCTGATTTGCTCTCCCAGGTTGCTTGGTTGGCCAAAAAGGGCGTATGCGTTTTTTCCTGAATATATTCAGGAAAAAACGCATACGCCCTTTTTGGCCAACCGCATCATTGTCCACGTTCTGGCGCTTTTCATGTGCTATCGGGGCCATTCCGATGTACCCATTGACATCCGTTTCCTGCAGTTCTGCCTTGCGTTCAGCGCCTCTTCGTAGCCTGACCTCAATATATTTTGGGGCGATAGTTATCGTTTAGAACTCTGCAGGTTTGGGAAGTGCAGGGCCCCTGAGCTCCATTTCCCAAGTCGCTTTTTTGTGAGTGGGACGCAACACGGCTGGATGGCTTCACGCCCTATTGTCGATCCGCGGTTGCAGGCTGAACCGCTGGTGAATTCTTCTTCGTGATGGGAAATGAGAGTGACATGTGCCCGACCAAACACCTCCAGCGAGTCTCTCATTGGTTCCCCCTCTTGCAGTTCATCCTGCGGACAAATTGCAGACGGTACGAAAGAGGCATGGAAAGGCGCCGAGTCTCCAAGTGGGGAGATTGTTAGTAAGGGGGCCTGAATGGAGAACACGAGCACCAGGAGAGGAAAACTGAGGTGAGTTTCAGAAAGCTTTCCCGATCCCACGGTGTAGCATCCGCTGGGTTTCCAATGAGTGCTTTCGCTGTCGGAAGATTGCGTTGAACCTGGAGAGTTGGGAGCCATGGAATGGGGAGCACGCAGGATTCCTTTCAAGGGTCTGCATTTGCTTTCCCAACCTCACCAATCGTCTCAGCCCCAAGAGTGTCCAGCCTTATGTCTTCTGCCGCTGGGGCTGTAGATGTGGTCAATCCTGGTTGCATGCCAGTCCCTGAACGCATTTTGGAAGAATTTCTCTCTGTTTTGCCCTGCTTGTTTCTTCTTTGTGTTGGAAATGTATCCTCAGAATGGGTCTGAGCTGATTTTCCCTGCTGGTTTTAGGCCGCTTTACACACACTTGATGCACTTACACAGAGATATCAAGACTTAGCTTTTAAGATGCTTACTAGTCGGATAGATACTTGTGCGATGAACAGGGTCTGGTGAGTCCAGTTGATTGAGCAAGGAGTAGGTCGTGTCCATTCCATATTCGGTTTTCGGAAGGGTATCTGTGCTCATTTCAAACTCGAGTTTTATGCGTCACCGCACCTCACCTTTCCCCTGAAGCAGGCATAAGTGTGTTTTCTAAAAGCGTGACTCTGTTCTGTTTGGGGATTCCGTTCATGGGGAGCGATTTTTACATTCCCTCGATAAGTGATATCATAAGTTTCTTTTTTTGTGGGACTTATTTCACTGAGGATGATCGTACCTAAATCCACTCAGGATGCTGCTACCAGCCTCATGACGTGGATTTCATGGCTGAGTGACACTCCATTGGACCTACGTAGCACCACTTGTCCACTTGTCCACTTGTCTTTGTCCACTTGTCCACTCGTCTTTGTCCACTTGGCTCTTTCCTGGGATATGAAACGTGTACCGGAGTGGAGGTTCTTGTCAAGACAGCAGCCCTCAACTTTGGGGTCCCTGTGTCTGGTTGATTTTTTCATTTTCCCAAGGTCAACGCCCATGTGTGGAAGTGCCCTATGCTCTGTGGTTCTGTGTTTTACATGGTTTGGGAAAGAGGATACACTTGTGAAGATTGGCTGTTGGCCATTGACATCCCGCCCATCAGCTTAACAAGGCTCCCTTGACTCCGTGGGCTGTCCTGCCTTTCTGGTTTTTAGACTTTTTTCGCCTGGCCCTTTTGCCCCCGGGGGGGGGGCGAGAGATTTCTTTGTAGTGCTGATTTGCTCTCCCAGGTTGCTTGGTTGGCCAAAAAGGGCGTATGCGTTTTTTCCTGAATATATTCAGGAAAAAACGCATACGCCCTTTTTGGCCAACCGCATCATTGTCCACGTTCTGGCGCTTTTCATGTGCTATCGGGGCCATTCCGATATACCCGTTGACATCCGTTTCCTGCAGTTCTGCCTTGCGTTCAGCGCCTCTTCGTAGCCTGACCTCAATATATTTTGGGGCGATAGTTATCGTTTAGAACTCTGCAGGTTTGGGAAGTGCAGGGCCCCTGAGCTCCATTTCCCAAGTCGCTTTTTTGTGAGTGGGACGCAACACGGCTGGATGGCTTCACGCCCTATTGTCGATCCGCGGTGGCAGGCTGAACCGCTGGTGAATTCTTCTTCGTGATGGGAAATGAGAGTGACATGTGCCCGACCAAACACCTCCAGCGAGTCTCTCATTGGTTCCCCCTCTTGCAGTTCATCCTGCGGACAAATTGCAGACGGTACGAAAGAGGCATGGAAAGGCGCCGAGTCTCCAAGTGGGGAGATTGTTAGTAAGGGGGCCTGAATGGAGAACACGAGCACCAGGAGAGGAAAACTGAGGTGAGTTTCAGAAAGCTTTCCCGATCCCACGGTGTAGCATCCGCTGGGTTTCCAATGAGTGCTTTCGCTGTCGGAAGATTGCGTTGAACCTGGAGAGTTGGGAGCCATGGAATGGGGAGCACGCAGGATTCCTTTCAAGGGTCTGCATTTGCTTTCCCAACCTCACCAATCGTCTCAGCCCCAAGAGTGTCCAGCCTTATGTCTTCTGCCGCTGGGGCTGTAGATGTGGTCAATCCTGGTTGCATGCCAGTCCCTGAACGCATTTTGGAAGAATTTCTCTCTGTTTTGCCCTGCTTGTTTCTTCTTTGTGTTGGAAATATATCCTCAGAATGGGTCTGAGCTGATTTTCCCTGCTGGTTTTAGGCCGCTTTACACACACTTGATGCACTTACACAGAGATATCAAGACTTAGCTTTTAAGATGCTTACTAGTCGGATAGATACTTGTGCGATGAACAGGGTCTGGTGAGTCCAGTTGATTGAGCAAGGAGTAGGTCGTGTCCATTCCATATTCGGTTTTCGGAAGGGTATCTGTGCTCATTTCAAACTCGAGTTTTATGCGTCACCGCACCTCACCTTTCCCCTGAAGCAGGCATAAGTGTGTTTTCTAAAAGCGTGACTCTGTTCTGTTTGGGGATTCCGTTCATGGGGAGCGATTTTTACATTCCCTCGATAAGTGATATCATAAGTTTCTTTTTTTGTGGGACTTATTTCACTGAGGATGATCGTACCTAAATCCACTCAGGATGCTGCTACCAGCCTCATGACGTGGATTTCATGGCTGAGTGACACTCCATTGGACCTACGTAGCACCACTTGTCCACTTGTCCACTTGTCTTTGTCCACTTGTCCACTCGTCTTTGTCCACTTGGCTCTTTCCTGGGATATGAAACGTGTACCGGAGTGGAGGTTCTTGTCAAGACAGCAGCCCTCAACTTTGGGGTCCCTGTGTCTGGTTGATTTTTTCATTTTCCCAAGGTCAACGCCCATGTGTGGAAGTGCCCTATGCTCTGTGGTTCTGTGTTTTACATGGTTTGGGAAAGAGGATACACTTGTGAAGATTGGCTGTTGGCCATTGACATCCCGCCCATCAGCTTAACAAGGCTCCCTTGACTCCGTGGGCTGTCCTGCCTTTCTGGTTTTTAGACTTTTTTCGCCTGGCCCTTTTGCCCCGGGGGGGGGGGGGCGAGAGATTTCTTTGTAGTGCTGATTTGCTCTCCCAGGTTGCTTGGTTGGCCAAAAAGGGCGTATGCGTTTTTTCCTGAATATATTCAGGAAAAAACGCATACGCCCTTTTTGGCCAACCGCATCATTGTCCACGTTCTGGCGCTTTTCATGTGCTATCGGGGCCATTCCGATGTACCCGTTGACATCCGTTTCCTGCAGTTCTGCCTTGCGTTCAGCGCCTCTTCGTAGCCTGACCTCAATATATTTTGGGGCGATAGTTATCGTTTAGAACTCTGCAGGTTTGGGAAGTGCAGGGCCCCTGAGCTCCATTTCCCAAGTCGCTTTTTTGTGAGTGGGACGCAACACGGCTGGATGGCTTCACGCCCTATTGTCGATCCGCGGTTGCAGGCTGAACCGCTGGTGAATTCTTCTTCGTGATGGGAAATGAGAGTGACATGTGCCCGACCAAACACCTCCAGCGAGTCTCTCATTGGTTCCCCCTCTTGCAGTTCATCCTGCGGACAAATTGCAGACGGTACGAAAGAGGCATGGAAAGGCGCCGAGTCTCCAAGTGGGGAGATTGTTAGTAAGGGGGCCTGAATGGAGAACACGAGCACCAGGAGAGGAAAACTGAGGTGAGTTTCAGAAAGCTTTCCCGATCCCACGGTGTAGCATCCGCTGGGTTTCCAATGAGTGCTTTCGCTGTCGGAAGATTGCGTTGAACCTGGAGAGTTGGGAGCCATGGAATGGGGAGCACGCAGGATTCCTTTCAAGGGTCTGCATTTGCTTTCCCAACCTCACCAATCGTCTCAGCCCCAAGAGTGTCCAGCCTTATGTCTTCTGCCGCTGGGGCTGTAGATGTGGTCAATCCTGGTTGCATGCCAGTCCCTGAACGCATTTTGGAAGAATTTCTCTCTGTTTTGCCCTGCTTGTTTCTTCTTTGTGTTGGAAATATATCCTCAGAATGGGTCTGAGCTGATTTTCCCTGCTGGTTTTAGGCCGCTTTACACACACTTGATGCACTTACACAGAGATATCAAGACTTAGCTTTTAAGATGCTTACTAGTCGGATAGATACTTGTGCGATGAACAGGGTCTGGTGAGTCCAGTTGATTGAGCAAGGAGTAGGTCGTGTCCATTCCATATTCGGTTTTCGGAAGGGTATCTGTGCTCATTTCAAACTCGAGTTTTATGCGTCACCGCACCTCACCTTTCCCCTGAAGCAGGCATAAGTGTGTTTTCTAAAAGCGTGACTCTGTTCTGTTTGGGGATTCCGTTCATGGGGAGCGATTTTTACATTCCCTCGATAAGTGATATCATAAGTTTCTTTTTTTGTGGGACTTATTTCACTGAGGATGATCGTACCTAAATCCACTCAGGATGCTGCTACCAGCCTCATGACGTGGATTTCATGGCTGAGTGACACTCCATTGGACCTACGTAGCACCACTTGTCCACTTGTCCACTTGTCTTTGTCCACTTGTCCACTCGTCTTTGTCCACTTGGCTCTTTCCTGGGATATGAAACGTGTACCGGAGTGGAGGTTCTTGTCAAGACATCAGCCCTCAACTTTGGGGTCCCTGTGTCTGGTTGATTTTTTGATTTTCCCAAGGTCAACGCCCATGTGTGGAAGTGCCCTATGCTCTGTGGTTCTGTGTTTTCCATGGTTTGGGAAAGAGGATACACTTGTGAAGATTGGCTGTTGGCCATTGACATCCCGCCCATCAGCTTAACAAGGCTCCCTTGACTCCGTGGGCTGTCCTGCCTTTCTGGTTTTTAGACTTTTTTCGCCTGGCCCTTTTGCCCCGGGGGGGGGGGCGAGAGATTTCTTTGTAGTGCTGATTTGCTCTCCCAGGTTGCTTGGTTGGCCAAAAAGGGCGTATGCGTTTTTTCCTGAATATATTCAGGAAAAAACGCATACGCCCTTTTTGGCCAACCGCATCATTGTCCACGTTCTGGCGCTTTTCATGTGCTATCGGGGCCATTCCGATGTACCCGTTGACATCCGTTTCCTGCAGTTCTGCCTTGCGTTCAGCGCCTCTTCGTAGCCTGACCTCAATATATTTTGGGGCGATAGTTATCGTTTAGAACTCTGCAGGTTTGGGAAGTGCAGGGCCCCTGAGCTCCATTTCCCAAGTCGCTTTTTTGTGAGTGGGACGCAACACGGCTGGATGGCTTCACGCCCTATTGTCGATCCGCGGTGGCAGGCTGAACCGCTGGTGAATTCTTCTTCGTGATGGGAAATGAGAGTGACATGTGCCCGACCAAACACCTCCAGCGAGTCTCTCATTGGTTCCCCCTCTTGCAGTTCATCCTGCGGACAAATTGCAGACGGTACGAAAGAGGCATGGAAAGGCGCCGAGTCTCCAAGTGGGGAGATTGTTAGTAAGGGGGCCTGAATGGAGAACACGAGCACCAGGAGAGGAAAACTGAGGTGAGTTTCAGAAAGCTTTCCCGATCCCACGGTGTAGCATCCGCTGGGTTTCCAATGAGTGCTTTCGCTGTCGGAAGATTGCGTTGAACCTTGAGAGTTGGGAGCCATGGAATGGGGAGCACGACGGATTCCTTTCAAGGGTCTGCATTTGCTTTCCCAACCTCACCAATCGTCTCAGCCCCAAGAGTGTCCAGCCTTATGTCTTCTGCCGCTGGGGCTGTAGATGTGGTCAATCCTGGTTGCATGCCAGTCCCTGAACGCATTTTGGAAGAATTTCTCTCTGTTTTGCCCTGCTTGTTTCTTCTTTGTGTTGGAAATGTATCCTCAGAATGGGTCTGAGCTGATTTTCCCTGCTGGTTTTAGGCCGCTTTACACACACTTGATGCACTTACACAGAGATATCAAGACTTAGCTTTTAAGATGCTTACTAGTCGGATAGATACTTGTGCGATGAACAGGGTCTGGTGAGTCCAGTTGATTGAGCAAGGAGTAGGTCGTGTCCATTCCATATTCGGTTTTCGGAAGGGTATCTGTGCTCATTTCAAACTCGAGTTTTATGCGTCACCGCACCTCACCTTTCCCCTGAAGCAGGCATAAGTGTGTTTTCTAAAAGCGTGACTCTGTTCTGTTTGGGGATTCCGTTCATGGGGAGCGATTTTTACATTCCCTCGATAAGTGATATCATAAGTTTCTTTTTTTGTGGGACTTATTTCACTGAGGATGATCGTACCTAAATCCACTCAGGATGCTGCTACCAGCCTCATGACGTGGATTTCATGGCTGAGTGACACTCCATTGGACCTACGTAGCACCACTTGTCCACTTGTCCACTTGTCTTTGTCCACTTGTCCACTCGTCTTTGTCCACTTGGCTCTTTCCTGGGATATGAAACGTGTACCGGAGTGGAGGTTCTTGTCAAGACAGCAGCCCTCAACTTTGGGGTCCCTGTGTCTGGTTGATTTTTTCATTTTCCCAAGGTCAACGCCCATGTGTGGAAGTGCCCTATGCTCTGTGGTTCTGTGTTTTCCATGGTTTGGGAAAGAGGATACACTTGTGAAGATTGGCTGTTGGCCATTGACATCCCGCCCATCAGCTTAACAAGGCTCCCTTGACTCCGTGGGCTGTCCTGCCTTTCTGGTTTTTAGACTTTTTTCGCCTGGCCCTTTTGCCCCGGGGGGGGGGGGGGGGCGAGAGATTTCTTTGTAGTGCTGATTTGCTCTCCCAGGTTGCTTGGTTGGCCAAAAAGGGCGTATGCGTTTTTTCCTGAATATATTCAGGAAAAAACGCATACGCCCTTTTTGGCCAACCGCATCATTGTCCACGTTCTGGCGCTTTTCATGTGCTATCGGGGCCATTCCGATGTACCCGTTGACATCCGTTTCCTGCAGTTCTGCCTTGCGTTCAGCGCCTCTTCGTAGCCTGACCTCAATATATTTTGGGGCGATAGTTCTCGTTTAGAACTCTGCAGGTTTGGGAAGTGCAGGGCCCCTGAGCTCCATTTCCCAAGTCGCTTTTTTGTGAGTGGGACGCAACACGGCTGGATGGCTTCACGCCCTATTGTCGATCCGCGGTTGCAGGCTGAACCGCTGGTGAATTCTTCTTCGTGATGGGAAATGAGAGTGACATGTGCCCGACCAAACACCTCCAGCGAGTCTCTCATTGGTTCCCCCTCTTGCAGTTCATCCTGCGGACAAATTGCAGACGGTACGAAAGAGGCATGGAAAGGCGCCGAGTCTCCAAGTGGGGAGATTGTTAGTAAGGGGGCCTGAATGGAGAACACGAGCACCAGGAGAGGAAAACTGAGGTGAGTTTCAGAAAGCTTTCCCGATCCCACGGTGTAGCATCCGCTGGGTTTCCAATGAGTGCTTTCGCTGTCGGAAGATTGCGTTGAACCTGGAGAGTTGGGAGCCATGGAATGGGGAGCACGACGGATTCCTTTCAAGGGTCTGCATTTGCTTTCCCAACCTCACCAATCGTCTCAGCCCCAAGAGTGTCCAGCCTTATGTCTTCTGCCGCTGGGGCTGTAGATGTGGTCAATCCTGGTTGCATGCCAGTCCCTGAACGCATTTTGGAAGAATTTCTCTCTGTTTTGCCCTGCTTGTTTCTTCTTTGTGTTGGAAATGTATCCTCAGAATGGGTCTGAGCTGATTTTCCCTGCTGGTTTTAGGCCGCTTTACACACACTTGATGCACTTACACAGAGATATCAAGACTTAGCTTTTAAGATGCTTACTAGTCGGATAGATACTTGTGCGATGAACAGGGTCTGGTGAGTCCAGTTGATTGAGCAAGGAGTAGGTCGTGTCCATTCCATATTCGGTTTTCGGAAGGGTATCTGTGCTCATTTCAAACTCGAGTTTTATGCGTCACCGCACCTCACCTTTCCCCTGAAGCAGGCATAAGTGTGTTTTCTAAAAGCGTGACTCTGTTCTGTTTGGGGATTCCGTTCATGGGGAGCGATTTTTACATTCCCTCGATAAGTGATATCATAAGTTTCTTTTTTTGTGGGACTTATTTCACTGAGGATGATCGTACCTAAATCCACTCAGGATGCTGCTACCAGCCTCATGACGTGGATTTCATGGCTGAGTGACACTCCATTGGACCTACGTAGCACCACTTGTCCACTTGTCTTTGTCCACTTGTCCACTCGTCTTTGTCCACTTGGCTCTTTCCTGGGATATGAAACGTGTACCGGAGTGGAGGTTCTTGTCAAGACATCAGCCCTCAACTTTGGGGTCCCTGTGTCTGGTTGATTTTTTGATTTTCCCAAGGTCAACGCCCATGTGTGGAAGTGCCCTATGCTCTGTGGTTCTGTGTTTTCCATGGTTTGGGAAAGAGGATACACTTGTGAAGATTGGCTGTTGGCCATTGACATCCCGCCCATCAGCTTAACAAGGCTCCCTTGACTCCGTGGGCTGTCCTGCCTTTCTGGTTTTTAGACTTTTTTCGCCTGGCCCTTTTGCCCCGGGGGGGGGGGCGAGAGATTTCTTTGTAGTGCTGATTTGCTCTCCCAGGTTGCTTGGTTGGCCAAAAAGGGCGTATGCGTTTTTTCCTGAATATATTCAGGAAAAAACGCATACGCCCTTTTTGGCCAACCGCATCATTGTCCACGTTCTGGCGCTTTTCATGTGCTATCGGGGCCATTCCGATGTACCCGTTGACATCCGTTTCGGGCAGTTCTGCCTTGCGTTCAGCGCCTCTTCGTAGCCTGACCTCAATATATTTTGGGGCGATAGTTATCGTTTAGAACTCTGCAGGTTTGGGAAGTGCAGTGCCCCTGAGCTCCATTTCCCAAGTCGCTTTTTTGTGAGTGGGACGCAACACGGCTGGATGGCTTCACGCCCTATTGTCGATCCGGGGTGGCAGGCTGAACCGCTGGTGAATTCTTCTTCGTGATGGGAAATGAGAGTGACATGTGCCCGACCAAACACCTCCAGCGAGTCTCTCATTGGTTCCCCCTCTTGCAGTTCATCCTGCGGACAAATTGCAGACGGTACGAAAGAGGCATGGAAAGGCGCCGAGTCTCCAAGTGGGGAGATTGTTAGTAAGGGGGCCTGAATGGAGAACACGAGCACCAGGAGATGAAAACTGAGGTGAGTTTCAGAAAGCTTTCCCGATCCCACGGTGTAGCATCCGCTGGGTTTCCAATGAGTGCTTTCGCTGTCGGAAGATTGCGTTGAACCTGGAGAGTTGGGACCCATGGAATGGGGAGCACGCAGGATTCCTTTCAAGGGTCTGCATTTGCTTTCCCAACCTCACCAATCGTCTCAGCCCCAAGAGTGTCCAGCCTTATGTCTTCTGCCGCTGGGGCTGTAGATGTGGTCAATCCTGGTTGCATGCCAGTCCCTGAACGCATTTTGGAAGAATTTCTCTCTGTTTTGCCCTGCTTGTTTCTTCATTATGTTGGAAATGTATCCTCAGAATGGGTCTGAGCTGATTTTCCCTGCTGGTTTTAGGCCGCTTTACACACACTTGATGCACTTACACAGAGATATCAAGACTTAGCTTTTAAGATGCTTACTAGTCGGATAGATACTTGTGCGATGAACAGGGTCTGGTGAGTCCAGTTGATTGAGCAAGGAGTAGGTCGTGTCCATTCCATATTCGGTTTTCGGAAGGGTATCTGTGCTCATTTCAAACTCGAGTTTTATGCGTCACCCCACCTCACCTTTCCCCTGAAGCAGGCATAAGTGTGTTTTCTAAAAGCGTGACTCTGTTCTGTTTGGGGATTCAGTGCATGGGGAGCGATTTTTACATTCCCTCGATAAGTGATATCATAAGTTTCTTTTTTTGTGGGACTTATTTCACTGAGGATGATCGTACCTAAATCCACTCAGGATGCTGCTACCAGCCTCATGACGTGGATTTCATGGCTGAGTGACACTCCATTGGACCTACGTAGCACCACTTGTCCACTTGTCCACTTGTCTTTGTCCACTTGTCCACTCGTCTTTGTCCACTTGGCTCTTTCCTGGGATATGAAACCTGTACCGGAGTGGAGGTTCTTGTCAAGACAGCAGCCCTCAACTTTGGGGTCCCTGTGTCTGGTTGATTTTTTCATTTTCCCAAGGTCAACGCCCATGTGTGGAAGTGCCCTATGCTCTGTGGTTCTGTGTTTTACATGGTTTGGGAAAGAGGATACACTTGTGAAGATTGGCTGTTGGCCATTGACATCCCGCCCATCAGCTTAACAAGGCTCCCTTGACTCCTTGGGCTGTCCTGCCTTTCTGGTTTTTAGACTTTTTTCGCCTGGCCCTTTTGCCCCCGGGGGGGGGCGAGAGATTTCTTTGTAGTGCTGATTTGCTCTCCCAGGTTGCTTGGTTGGCCAAAAAGGGCGTATGCGTTTTTTCCTGAATATATTCAGGAAAAAACGCATACGCCCTTTTTGGCCAACCGCATCATTGTCCACGTTCTGGCGCTTTTCATGTGCTATCGGGGCCATTCCGATGTACCCGTTGACATCCGTTTCCTGCAGTTCTGCCTTGCGTTCAGCGCCTCTTCGTAGCCTGACCTCAATATATTTTGGGGCGATAGTTATCGTTTAGAACTCTGCAGGTTTGGGAAGTGCAGTGCCCCTGAGCTCCATTTCCCAAGTCGCTTTTTTGTGAGTGGGACGCAACACGGCTGGATGGCTTCACGCCCTATTGTCGATCCGGGGTGGCAGGCTGAACCGCTGGTGAATTCTTCTTCGTGATGGGAAATGAGAGTGACATGTGCCCGACCAAACACCTCCAGCGAGTCTCTCATTGGTTCCCCCTCTTGCAGTTCATCCTGCGGACAAATTGCAGACGGTACGAAAGAGGCATGGAAAGGCGCCGAGTCTCCAAGTGGGGAGATTGTTAGTAAGGGGGCCTGAATGGAGAACACGAGCACCAGGAGATGAAAACTGAGGTGAGTTTCAGAAAGCTTTCCCGATCCCACGGTGTAGCATCCGCTGGGTTTCCAATGAGTGCTTTCGCTGTCGGAAGATTGCGTTGAACCTGGAGAGTTGGGACCCATGGAATGGGGAGCACGCAGGATTCCTTTCAAGGGTCTGCATTTGCTTTCCCAACCTCACCAATCGTCTCAGCCCCAAGAGTGTCCAGCCTTATGTCTTCTGCCGCTGGGGCTGTAGATGTGGTCAATCCTGGTTGCATGCCAGTCCCTGAACGCATTTTGGAAGAATTTCTCTCTGTTTTGCCCTGCTTGTTTCTTCATTATGTTGGAAATGTATCCTCAGAATGGGTCTGAGCTGATTTTCCCTGCTGGTTTTAGGCCGCTTTACACACACTTGATGCACTTACACAGAGATATCAAGACTTAGCTTTTAAGATGCTTACTAGTCGGATAGATACTTGTGCGATGAACAGGGTCTGGTGAGTCCAGTTGATTGAGCAAGGAGTAGGTCGTGTCCATTCCATATTCGGTTTTCGGAAGGGTATCTGTGCTCATTTCAAACTCGAGTTTTATGCGTCACCCCACCTCACCTTTCCCCTGAAGCAGGCATAAGTGTGTTTTCTAAAAGCGTGACTCTGTTCTGTTTGGGGATTCAGTGCATGGGGAGCGATTTTTACATTCCCTCGATAAGTGATATCATAAGTTTCTTTTTTTGTGGGACTTATTTCACTGAGGATGATCGTACCTAAATCCACTCAGGATGCTGCTACCAGCCTCATGACGTGGATGTCATGGCTGAGTGACACTCCATTGGACCTACGTAGCACCACTTGTCCACTTGTCCACTTGTCTTTGTCCACTTGTCCACTCGTCTTTGTCCACTTGGCTCTTTCCTGGGATATGAAACGTGTACCGGAGTGGAGGTTCTTGTCAAGACAGCAGCCCTCAACTTTGGGGTCCCTGTGTCTGGTTGATTTTTTCATTTTCCCAAGGTCAACGCCCATGTGTGGAAGTGCCCTATGCTCTGTGGTTCTGTGTTTTACATGGTTTGGGAAAGAGGATACACTTGTGAAGATTGGCTGTTGGCCATTGACATCCCGCCCATCAGCTTAACAAGGCTCCCTTGACTCCGTGGGCTGTCCTGCCTTTCTGGTTTTTAGACTTTTTTCGCCTGGCCCTTTTGCCCCGGGGGGGGGGCGAGAGATTTCTTTGTAGTGCTGATTTGCTCTCCCAGGTTGCTTGGTTGGCCAAAAAGGGCGTATGCGTTTTTTCCTGAATATATTCAGGAAAAAACGCATACGCCCTTTTTGGCCAACCGCATCATTGTCCACGTTCTGGCGCTTTTCATGTGCTATCGGGGCCATTCCGATGTACCCGTTGACATCCGTTTCCTGCAGTTCTGCCTTGCGTTCAGCGCCTCTTCGTAGCCTGACCTCAATATATTTTGGGGCGATAGTTATCGTTTAGAACTCTGCAGGTTTGGGAAGTGCAGTGCCCCTGAGCTCCATTTCCCAAGTCGCTTTTTTGTGAGTGGGACGCAACACGGCTGGATGGCTTCACGCCCTATTGTCGATCCGGGGTGGCAGGCTGAACCGCTGGTGAATTCTTCTTCGTGATGGGAAATGAGAGTGACATGTGCCCGACCAAACACCTCCAGCGAGTCTCTCATTGGTTCCCCCTCTTGCAGTTCATCCTGCGGACAAATTGCAGATGGTACGAAAGAGGCATGGAAAGGCGCCGAGTCTCCAAGTGGGGAGATTGTTAGTAAGGGGGCCTGAATGGAGAACACGAGCACCAGGAGATGAAAACTGAGGTGAGTTTCAGAAAGCTTTCCCGATCCCACGGTGTAGCATCCGCTGGGTTTCCAATGAGTGCTTTCGCTGTCGGAAGATTGCGTTGAACCTGGAGAGTTGGGACCCATGGAATGGGGAGCACGCAGGATTCCTTTCAAGGGTCTGCATTTGCTTTCCCAACCTCACCAATCGTCTCAGCCCCAAGAGTGTCCAGCCTTATGTCTTCTGCCGCTGGGGCTGTAGATGTGGTCAATCCTGGTTGCATGCCAGTCCCTGAACGCATTTTGGAAGAATTTCTCTTGTTTTGCCCTGCTTGTTTCTTCTTTATGTTGGAAATGTATCCTCAGAATGGGTCTGAGCTGATTTTCCCTGCTGGTTTTAGGCCGCTTTACACACACTTGATGCACTTACACAGAGATATCAAGACTTAGCTTTTAAGATGCTTACTAGTCGGATAGATACTTGTACGATGAACAGGGTCTGGTGAGTCCAGTTGATTGAGCAAGGAGTAGGTCGTGTCCATTCCATATTCGGTTTTCGGAAGGGTATCTGTGCTCATTCCAAACTCGAGTTTTATGCGTCACCGCACCTCACCTTTCCCCTGAAGCAGGCATAAGTGTGTTTTCTAAAAGCGTGACTCTGTTCTGTTTGGGGATTCCGTTCATGGGGAGCGATTTTTACATTCCCTCGATAAGTGATACCATAAGTTTCTTTTTTTGTGGGACTTATTTCACTGAGGATGATCGTACCTAAATCCACTCAGGATGCTGCTACCAGCCTCATGACGTGGATTTCATGGCTGAGTGACACTCCATTGGACCTACGTAGCACCACTTGTCCACTTGTCCACTTGTCTTTGTCCACTTGTCCACTCGTCTTTGTCCACTTGGCTCTTTCCTGGGATATGAAACGTGTACCGGAGTGGAGGTTCTTGTCAAGACAGCAGCCCTCAACTTTGGGGTCCCTGTGTCTGGTTGATTTTTTCATTTTCCCAAGGTCAACGCCCATGTGTGGAAGTGCCCTATGCTCTGTGGTTCTGTGTTTTACATGGTTTGAGAAAGAGGATACACTTGTGAAGATTGGCTGTTGGCCATTGACATCCCGCCCATCAGCTTAACAAGGCTCCCTTGACTCCGTGGGCTGTCCTGCCTTTCTGGTTTTTAGACTTTTTTCGCCTGGCCCTTTTGCCCCCGGGGGGGGGCGAGAGATTTCTTTGTAGTGCTGATTTGCTCTCCCAGGTTGCTTGGTTGGCCAAAAAGGGCGTATGCGTTTTTTCCTGAATATATTCAGGAAAAAACGCATACGCCCTTTTTGGCCAACCGCATCATTGTCCACGTTCTGGCGCTTTTCATGTGCTATCGGGGCCATTCCGATGTACCCGTTGACATCCGTTTCCTGCAGTTCTGCCTTGCGTTCAGCGCCTCTTCGTAGCCTGACCTCAATATATTTTGGGGCGATAGTTATCGTTTAGAACTCTGCAGGTTTGGGAAGTGCAGGGCCCCTGAGCTCCATTTCCCAAGTCGCTTTTTTGTGAGTGGGACGCAACACGGCTGGATGGCTTCACGCCCTATTGTCGATCCGCGGTTGCAGGCTGAACCGCTGGTGAATTCTTCTTCGTGATGGGAAATGAGAGTGACATGTGCCCGACCAAACACCTCCAGCGAGTCTCTCATTGGTTCCCCCTCTTGCAGTTCATCCTGCGGACAAATTGCAGACGGTACGAAAGAGGCATGGAAAGGCGCCGAGTCTCCAAGTGGGGAGATTGTTAGTAAGGGGGCCTGAATGGAGAACACGAGCACCAGGAGAGGAAAACTGAGGTGAGTTTCAGAAAGCTTTCCCGATCCCACGGTGTAGCATCCGCTGGGTTTCCAATGAGTGCTTTCGCTGTCGGAAGATTGCGTTGAACCTGGAGAGTTGGGAGCCATGGAATGGGGAGCACGCAGGATTCCTTTCAAGGGTCTGCATTTGCTTTCCCAACCTCACCAATCGTCTCAGCCCCAAGAGTGTCCAGCCTTATGTCTTCTGCCGCTGGGGCTGTAGATGTGGTCAATCCTGGTTGCATGCCAGTCCCTGAACGCATTTTGGAAGAATTTCTCTCTGTTTTGCCCTGCTTTTTTCTTCTTTGTGTTGGAAATGTATCCTCAGAATGGGTCTGAGCTGATTTTCCCTGCTGGTTTTAGGCCGCTTTACACACACTTGATGCACTTACACAGAGATATCAAGACTTAGCTTTTAAGATGCTTACTAGTCGGATAGATACTTGTGCGATGAACAGGGTCTGGTGAGTCCAGTTGATTGAGCAAGGAGTAGGTCGTGTCCATTCCATATTCGGTTTTCGGAAGGGTATCTGTGCTCATTTCAAACTCGAGTTTTATGCGTCACCGCACCTCACCTTTCCCCTGAAGCAGGCATAAGTGTGTTTTCTAAAAGCGTGACTCTGTTCTGTTTGGGGATTCCGTTCATGGGGAGCGATTTTTACATTCCCTCGATAAGTGATATCATAAGTTTCTTTTTTTGTGGGACTTATTTCACTGAGGATGATCGTACCTAAATCCACTCAGGATGCTGCTACCAGCCTCATGACGTGGATTTCATGGCTGAGTGACACTCCATTGGACCTACGTAGCACCACTTGTCCACTTGTCCACTTGTCTTTGTCCACTTGTCCACTCGTCTTTGTCCACTTGGCTCTTTCCTGGGATATGAAACGTGTACCGGAGTGGAGGTTCTTGTCAAGACAGCAGCCCTCAACTTTGGGGTCCCTGTGTCTGGTTGATTTTTTCATTTTCCCAAGGTCAACGCCCATGTGTGGAAGTGCCCTATGCTCTGTGGTTCTGTGTTTTACATGGTTTGGGAAAGAGGATACACTTGTGAAGATTGGCTGTTGGCCATTGACATCCCGCCCATCAGCTTAACAAGGCTCCCTTGACTCCGTGGGCTGTCCTGCCTTTCTGGTTTTTAGACTTTTTTCGCCTGGCCCTTTTGCCCCCGGGGGGGGGGCGAGAGATTTCTTTGTAGTGCTGATTTGCTCTCCCAGGTTGCTTGGTTGGCCAAAAAGGGCGTATGCGTTTTTTCCTGAATATATTCAGGAAAAAACGCATACGCCCTTTTTGGCCAACCGCATCATTGTCCACGTTCTGGCGCTTTTCATGTGCTATCGGGGCCATTCCGATGTACCCGTTGACATCCGTTTCCTGCAGTTCTGCCTTGCGTTCAGCGCCTCTTCGTAGCCTGACCTCAATATATTTTGGGGCGATAGTTATCGTTTAGAACTCTGCAGGTTTGGGAAGTGCAGGGCCCCTGAGCTCCATTTCCCAAGTCGCTTTTTTGTGAGTGGGACGCAACACGGCTGGATGGCTTCACGCCCTATTGTCGATCCGCGGTTGCAGGCTGAACCGCTGGTGAATTCTTCTTCGTGATGGGAAATGAGAGTGACATGTGCCCGACCAAACACCTCCAGCGAGTCTCTCATTGGTTCCCCCTCTTGCAGTTCATCCTGCGGACAAATTGCAGACGGTACGAAAGAGGCATGGAAAGGCGCCGAGTCTCCAAGTGGGGAGATTGTTAGTAAGGGGGCCTGAATGGAGAACACGAGCACCAGGAGAGGAAAACTGAGGTGAGTTTCAGAAAGCTTTCCCGATCCCACGGTGTAGCATCCGCTGGGTTTCCAATGAGTGCTTTCGCTGTCGGAAGATTGCGTTGAACCTGGAGAGTTGGGAGCCATGGAATGGGGAGCACGCAGGATTCCTTTCAAGGGTCTGCATTTGCTTTCCCAACCTCACCAATCGTCTCAGCCCCAAGAGTGTCCAGCCTTATGTCTTCTGCCGCTGGGGCTGTAGATGTGGTCAATCCTGGTTGCATGCCAGTCCCTGAACGCATTTTGGAAGAATTTCTCTCTGTTTTGCCCTGCTTGTTTCTTCATTATGTTGGAAATGTATCCTCAGAATGGGTCTGAGCTGATTTTCCCTGCTGGTTTTAGGCCGCTTTACACACACTTGATGCACTTACACAGAGATATCAAGACTTAGCTTTTAAGATGCTTACTAGTCGGATAGATACTTGTGCGATGAACAGGGTCTGGTGAGTCCAGTTGATTGAGCAAGGAGTAGGTCGTGTCCATTCCATATTCGGTTTTCGGAAGGGTATCTGTGCTCATTTCAAACTCGAGTTTTATGCGTCACCGCACCTCACCTTTCCCCTGAAGCAGGCATAAGTGTGTTTTCTAAAAGCGTGACTCTGTTCTGTTTGGGGATTCCGTTCATGGGGAGCGATTTTTACATTCCCTCGATAAGTGATATCATAAGTTTCTTTTTTTGTGGGACTTATTTCACTGAGGATGATCGTACCTAAATCCACTCAGGATGCTGCTACCAGCCTCATGACGTGGATTTCATGGCTGAGTGACACTCCATTGGACCTACGTAGCACCACTTGTCCACTTGTCCACTTGTCTTTGTCCACTTGTCCACTCGTCTTTGTCCACTTGGCTCTTTCCTGGGATATGAAACGTGTACCGGAGTGGAGGTTCTTGTCAAGACAGCAGCCCTCAACTTTGGGGTCCCTGTGTCTGGTTGATTTTTTCATTTTCCCAAGGTCAACGCCCATGTGTGGAAGTGCCCTATGCTCTGTGGTTCTGTGTTTTACATGGTTTGGGAAAGAGGATACACTTGTGAAGATTGGCTGTTGGCCATTGACATCCCGCCCATCAGCTTAACAAGGCTCCCTTGACTCCGTGGGCTGTCCTGCCTTTCTGGTTTTTAGACTTTTTTCGCCTGGCCCTTTTGCCCCCGGGGGGGGGGCGAGAGATTTCTTTGTAGTGCTGATTTGCTCTCCCAGGTTGCTTGGTTGGCCAAAAAGGGCGTATGCGTTTTTTCCTGAATATATTCAGGAAAAAACGCATACGCCCTTTTTGGCCAACCGCATCATTGTCCACGTTCTGGCGCTTTTCATGTGCTATCGGGGCCATTCCGATGTACCCGTTGACATCCGTTTCCTGCAGTTCTGCCTTGCGTTCAGCGCCTCTTCGTAGCCTGACCTCAATATATTTTGGGGCGATAGTTATCGTTTAGAACTCTGCAGGTTTGGGAAGTGCAGGGCCCCTGAGCTCCATTTCCCAAGTCGCTTTTTTGTGAGTGGGACGCAACACGGCTGGATGGCTTCACGCCCTATTGTCGATCCGCGGTGGCAGGCTGAACCGCTGGTGAATTCTTCTTCGTGATGGGAAATGAGAGTGACATGTGCCCGACCAAACACCTCCAGCGAGTCTCTCATTGGTTCCCCCTCTTGCAGTTCATCCTGCGGACAAATTGCAGACGGTACGAAAGAGGCATGGAAAGGCGCCGAGTCTCCAAGTGGGGAGATTGTTAGTAAGGGGGCCTGAATGGAGAACACGAGCACCAGGAGAGGAAAACTGAGGTGAGTTTCAGAAAGCTTTCCCGATCCCACGGTGTAGCATCCGCTGGGTTTCCAATGAGTGCTTTCGCTGTCGGAAGATTGCGTTGAACCTGGAGAGTTGGGAGCCATGGAATGGGGAGCACGCAGGATTCCTTTCAAGGGTCTGCATTTGCTTTCCCAACCTCACCAATCGTCTCAGCCCCAAGAGTGTCCAGCCTTATGTCTTCTGCCGCTGGGGCTGTAGATGTGGTCAATCCTGGTTGCATGCCAGTCCCTGAACGCATTTTGGAAGAATTTCTCTCTGTTTTGCCCTGCTTGTTTCTTCTTTGTGTTGGAAATATATCCTCAGAATGGGTCTGAGCTGATTTTCCCTGCTGGTTTTAGGCCGCTTTACACACACTTGATGCACTTACACAGAGATATCAAGACTTAGCTTTTAAGATGCTTACTAGTCGGATAGATACTTGTGCGATGAACAGGGTCTGGTGAGTCCAGTTGATTGAGCAAGGAGTAGGTCGTGTCCATTCCATATTCGGTTTTCGGAAGGGTATCTGTGCTCATTTCAAACTCGAGTTTTATGCGTCACCGCACCTCACCTTTCCCCTGAAGCAGGCATAAGTGTGTTTTCTAAAAGCGTGACTCTGTTCTGTTTGGGGATTCCGTTCATGGGGAGCGATTTTTACATTCCCTCGATAAGTGATATCATAAGTTTCTTTTTTTGTGGGACTTATTTCACTGAGGATGATCGTACCTAAATCCACTCAGGATGCTGCTACCAGCCTCATGACGTGGATTTCATGGCTGAGTGACACTCCATTGGACCTACGTAGCACCACTTGTCCACTTGTCCACTTGTCTTTGTCCACTTGTCCACTCGTCTTTGTCCACTTGGCTCTTTCCTGGGATATGAAACGTGTACCGGAGTGGAGGTTCTTGTCAAGACAGCAGCCCTCAACTTTGGGGTCCCTGTGTCTGGTTGATTTTTTCATTTTCCCAAGGTCAACGCCCATGTGTGGAAGTGCCCTATGCTCTGTGGTTCTGTGTTTTACATGGTTTGGGAAAGAGGATACACTTGTGAAGATTGGCTGTTGGCCATTGACATCCCGCCCATCAGCTTAACAAGGCTCCCTTGACTCCGTGGGCTGTCCTGCCTTTCTGGTTTTTAGACTTTTTTCGCCTGGCCCTTTTGCCCCGGGGGGGGGGGGGCGAGAGATTTCTTTGTAGTGCTGATTTGCTCTCCCAGGTTGCTTGGTTGGCCAAAAAGGGCGTATGCGTTTTTTCCTGAATATATTCAGGAAAAAACGCATACGCCCTTTTTGGCCAACCGCATCATTGTCCACGTTCTGGCGCTTTTCATGTGCTATCGGGGCCATTCCGATGTACCCGTTGACATCCGTTTCCTGCAGTTCTGCCTTGCGTTCAGCGCCTCTTCGTAGCCTGACCTCAATATATTTTGGGGCGATAGTTATCGTTTAGAACTCTGCAGGTTTGGGAAGTGCAGGGCCCCTGAGCTCCATTTCCCAAGTCGCTTTTTTGTGAGTGGGACGCAACACGGCTGGATGGCTTCACGCCCTATTGTCGATCCGCGGTGGCAGGCTGAACCGCTGGTGAATTCTTCTTCGTGATGGGAAATGAGAGTGACATGTGCCCGACCAAACACCTCCAGCGAGTCTCTCATTGGTTCCCCCTCTTGCAGTTCATCCTGCGGACAAATTGCAGACGGTACGAAAGAGGCATGGAAAGGCGCCGAGTCTCCAAGTGGGGAGATTGTTAGTAAGGGGGCCTGAATGGAGAACACGAGCACCAGGAGAGGAAAACTGAGGTGAGTTTCAGAAAGCTTTCCCGATCCCACGGTGTAGCATCCGCTGGGTTTCCAATGAGTGCTTTCGCTGTCGGAAGATTGCGTTGAACCTGGAGAGTTGGGAGCCATGGAATGGGGAGCACGACGGATTCCTTTCAAGGGTCTGCATTTGCTTTCCCAACCTCACCAATCGTCTCAGCCCCAAGAGTGTCCAGCCTTATGTCTTCTGCCGCTGGGGCTGTAGATGTGGTCAATCCTGGTTGCATGCCAGTCCCTGAACGCATTTTGGAAGAATTTCTCTCTGTTTTGCCCTGCTTGTTTCTTCTTTGTGTTGGAAATGTATCCTCAGAATGGGTCTGAGCTGATTTTCCCTGCTGGTTTTAGGCCGCTTTACACACACTTGATGCACTTACACAGAGATATCAAGACTTAGCTTTTAAGATGCTTACTAGTCGGATAGATACTTGTGCGATGAACAGGGTCTGGTGAGTCCAGTTGATTGAGCAAGGAGTAGGTCGTGTCCATTCCATATTCGGTTTTCGGAAGGGTATCTGTGCTCATTTCAAACTCGAGTTTTATGCGTCACCGCACCTCACCTTTCCCCTGAAGCAGGCATAAGTGTGTTTTCTAAAAGCGTGACTCTGTTCTGTTTGGGGATTCCGTTCATGGGGAGCGATTTTTACATTCCCTCGATAAGTGATATCATAAGTTTCTTTTTTTGTGGGACTTATTTCACTGAGGATGATCGTACCTAAATCCACTCAGGATGCTGCTACCAGCCTCATGACGTGGATTTCATGGCTGAGTGACACTCCATTGGACCTACGTAGCACCACTTGTCCACTTGTCCACTTGTCTTTGTCCACTTGTCCACTCGTCTTTGTCCACTTGGCTCTTTCCTGGGATATGAAACGTGTACCGGAGTGGAGGTTCTTGTCAAGACAGCAGCCCTCAACTTTGGGGTCCCTGTGTCTGGTTGATTTTTTCATTTTCCCAAGGTCAACGCCCATGTGTGGAAGTGCCCTATGCTCTGTGGTTCTGTGTTTTCCATGGTTTGGGAAAGAGGATACACTTGTGAAGATTGGCTGTTGGCCATTGACATCCCGCCCATCAGCTTAACAAGGCTCCCTTGACTCCGTGGGCTGTCCTGCCTTTCTGGTTTTTAGACTTTTTTCGCCTGGCCCTTTTGCCCCGGGGGGGGGGGGCCGAGAGATTTCTTTGTAGTGCTGATTTGCTCTCCCAGGTTGCTTGGTTGGCCAAAAAGGGCGTATGCGTTTTTTCCTGAATATATTCAGGAAAAAACGCATACGCCCTTTTTGGCCAACCGCATCATTGTCCACGTTCTGGCGCTTTTCATGTGCTATCGGGGCCATTCCGATGTACCCGTTGACATCCGTTTCCTGCAGTTCTGCCTTGCGTTCAGCGCCTCTTCGTAGCCTGACCTCAATATATTTTGGGGCGATAGTTCTCGTTTAGAACTCTGCAGGTTTGGGAAGTGCAGGGCCCCTGAGCTCCATTTCCCAAGTCGCTTTTTTGTGAGTGGGACGCAACACGGCTGGATGGCTTCACGCCCTATTGTCGATCCGCGGTTGCAGGCTGAACCGCTGGTGAATTCTTCTTCGTGATGGGAAATGAGAGTGACATGTGCCCGACCAAACACCTCCAGCGAGTCTCTCATTGGTTCCCCCTCTTGCAGTTCATCCTGCGGACAAATTGCAGACGGTACGAAAGAGGCATGGAAAGGCGCCGAGTCTCCAAGTGGGGAGATTGTTAGTAAGGGGGCCTGAATGGAGAACACGAGCACCAGGAGAGGAAAACTGAGGTGAGTTTCAGAAAGCTTTCCCGATCCCACGGTGTAGCATCCGCTGGGTTTCCAATGAGTGCTTTCGCTGTCGGAAGATTGCGTTGAACCTGGAGAGTTGGGAGCCATGGAATGGGGAGCACGACGGATTCCTTTCAAGGGTCTGCATTTGCTTTCCCAACCTCACCAATCGTCTCAGCCCCAAGAGTGTCCAGCCTTATGTCTTCTGCCGCTGGGGCTGTAGATGTGGTCAATCCTGGTTGCATGCCAGTCCCTGAACGCATTTTGGAAGAATTTCTCTCTGTTTTGCCCTGCTTGTTTCTTCTTTGTGTTGGAAATGTATCCTCAGAATGGGTCTGAGCTGATTTTCCCTGCTGGTTTTAGGCCGCTTTACACACACTTGATGCACTTACACAGAGATATCAAGACTTAGCTTTTAAGATGCTTACTAGTCGGATAGATACTTGTGCGATGAACAGGGTCTGGTGAGTCCAGTTGATTGAGCAAGGAGTAGGTCGTGTCCATTCCATATTCGGTTTTCGGAAGGGTATCTGTGCTCATTTCAAACTCGAGTTTTATGCGTCACCGCACCTCACCTTTCCCCTGAAGCAGGCATAAGTGTGTTTTCTAAAAGCGTGACTCTGTTCTGTTTGGGGATTCCGTTCATGGGGAGCGATTTTTACATTCCCTCGATAAGTGATATCATAAGTTTCTTTTTTTGTGGGACTTATTTCACTGAGGATGATCGTACCTAAATCCACTCAGGATGCTGCTACCAGCCTCATGACGTGGATTTCATGGCTGAGTGACACTCCATTGGACCTACGTAGCACCACTTGTCCACTTGTCTTTGTCCACTTGTCCACTCGTCTTTGTCCACTTGGCTCTTTCCTGGGATATGAAACGTGTACCGGAGTGGAGGTTCTTGTCAAGACATCAGCCCTCAACTTTGGGGTCCCTGTGTCTGGTTGATTTTTTGATTTTCCCAAGGTCAACGCCCATGTGTGGAAGTGCCCTATGCTCTGTGGTTCTGTGTTTTCCATGGTTTGGGAAAGAGGATACACTTGTGAAGATTGGCTGTTGGCCATTGACATCCCGCCCATCAGCTTAACAAGGCTCCCTTGACTCCGTGGGCTGTCCTGCCTTTCTGGTTTTTAGACTTTTTTCGCCTGGCCCTTTTGCCCCGGGGGGGGGGCGAGAGATTTCTTTGTAGTGCTGATTTGCTCTCCCAGGTTGCTTGGTTGGCCAAAAAGGGCGTATGCGTTTTTTCCTGAATATATTCAGGAAAAAACGCATACGCCCTTTTTGGCCAACCGCATCATTGTCCACGTTCTGGCGCTTTTCATGTGCTATCGGGGCCATTCCGATGTACCCGTTGACATCCGTTTCGGGCAGTTCTGCCTTGCGTTCAGCGCCTCTTCGTAGCCTGACCTCAATATATTTTGGGGCGATAGTTATCGTTTAGAACTCTGCAGGTTTGGGAAGTGCAGTGCCCCTGAGCTCCATTTCCCAAGTCGCTTTTTTGTGAGTGGGACGCAACACGGCTGGATGGCTTCACGCCCTATTGTCGATCCGGGGTGGCAGGCTGAACCGCTGGTGAATTCTTCTTCGTGATGGGAAATGAGAGTGACATGTGCCCGACCAAACACCTCCAGCGAGTCTCTCATTGGTTCCCCCTCTTGCAGTTCATCCTGCGGACAAATTGCAGACGGTACGAAAGAGGCATGGAAAGGCGCCGAGTCTCCAAGTGGGGAGATTGTTAGTAAGGGGGCCTGAATGGAGAACACGAGCACCAGGAGATGAAAACTGAGGTGAGTTTCAGAAAGCTTTCCCGATCCCACGGTGTAGCATCCGCTGGGTTTCCAATGAGTGCTTTCGCTGTCGGAAGATTGCGTTGAACCTGGAGAGTTGGGACCCATGGAATGGGGAGCACGCAGGATTCCTTTCAAGGGTCTGCATTTGCTTTCCCAACCTCACCAATCGTCTCAGCCCCAAGAGTGTCCAGCCTTATGTCTTCTGCCGCTGGGGCTGTAGATGTGGTCAATCCTGGTTGCATGCCAGTCCCTGAACGCATTTTGGAAGAATTTCTCTCTGTTTTGCCCTGCTTGTTTCTTCATTATGTTGGAAATGTATCCTCAGAATGGGTCTGAGCTGATTTTCCCTGCTGGTTTTAGGCCGCTTTACACACACTTGATGCACTTACACAGAGATATCAAGACTTAGCTTTTAAGATGCTTACTAGTCGGATAGATACTTGTGCGATGAACAGGGTCTGGTGAGTCCAGTTGATTGAGCAAGGAGTAGGTCGTGTCCATTCCATATTCGGTTTTCGGAAGGGTATCTGTGCTCATTTCAAACTCGAGTTTTATGCGTCACCCCACCTCACCTTTCCCCTGAAGCAGGCATAAGTGTGTTTTCTAAAAGCGTGACTCTGTTCTGTTTGGGGATTCAGTGCATGGGGAGCGATTTTTACATTCCCTCGATAAGTGATATCATAAGTTTCTTTTTTTGTGGGACTTATTTCACGGAGGATGATCGTACCTAAATCCACTCAGGATGCTGCTACCAGCCTCATGACGTGGATTTCATGGCTGAGTGACACTCCATTGGACCTACGTAGCACCACTTGTCCACTTGTCCACTTGTCTTTGTCCACTTGTCCACTCGTCTTTGTCCACTTGGCTCTTTCCTGGGATATGAAACCTGTACCGGAGTGGAGGTTCTTGTCAAGACAGCAGCCCTCAACTTTGGGGTCCCTGTGTCTGGTTGATTTTTTCATTTTCCCAAGGTCAACGCCCATGTGTGGAAGTGCCCTATGCTCTGTGGTTCTGTGTTTTACATGGTTTGGGAAAGAGGATACACTTGTGAAGATTGGCTGTTGGCCATTGACATCCCGCCCATCAGCTTAACAAGGCTCCCTTGACTCCTTGGGCTGTCCTGCCTTTCTGGTTTTTAGACTTTTTTCGCCTGGCCCTTTTGCCCCGGGGGGGGGGGGGGGCGAGAGATTTCTTTGTAGTGCTGATTTGCTCTCCCAGGTTGCTTGGTTGCAACCGCATCATTGTCCACGTTCTGGCGCTTTTCATGTGCTATCGGGGCCATTCCGATGTACCCGTTGACATCCGTTTCCTGCAGTTCTGCCTTGCGTTCAGCGCCTCTTCGTAGCCTGACCTCAATATATTTTGGGGCGATAGTTATCGTTTAGAACTCTGCAGGTTTGGGAAGTGCAGTGCCCCTGAGCTCCATTTCCCAAGTCGCTTTTTTGTGAGTGGGACGCAACACGGCTGGATGGCTTCACGCCCTATTGTCGATCCGGGGTGGCAGGCTGAACCGCTGGTGAATTCTTCTTCGTGATGGGAAATGAGAGTGACATGTGCCCGACCAAACACCTCCAGCGAGTCTCTCATTGGTTCCCCCTCTTGCAGTTCATCCTGCGGACAAATTGCAGACGGTACGAAAGAGGCATGGAAAGGCGCCGAGTCTCCAAGTGGGGAGATTGTTAGTAAGGGGGCCTGAATGGAGAACACGAGCACCAGGAGATGAAAACTGAGGTGAGTTTCAGAAAGCTTTCCCGATCCCACGGTGTAGCATCCGCTGGGTTTCCAATGAGTGCTTTCGCTGTCGGAAGATTGCGTTGAACCTGGAGAGTTGGGACCCATGGAATGGGGAGCACGCAGGATTCCTTTCAAGGGTCTGCATTTGCTTTCCCAACCTCACCAATCGTCTCAGCCCCAAGAGTGTCCAGCCTTATGTCTTCTGCCGCTGGGGCTGTAGATGTGGTCAATCCTGGTTGCATGCCAGTCCCTGAACGCATTTTGGAAGAATTTCTCTCTGTTTTGCCCTGCTTGTTTCTTCATTATGTTGGAAATGTATCCTCAGAATGGGTCTGAGCTGATTTTCCCTGCTGGTTTTAGGCCGCTTTACACACACTTGATGCACTTACACAGAGATATCAAGACTTAGCTTTTAAGATGCTTACTAGTCGGATAGATACTTGTGCGATGAACAGGGTCTGGTGAGTCCAGTTGATTGAGCAAGGAGTAGGTCGTGTCCATTCCATATTCGGTTTTCGGAAGGGTATCTGTGCTCATTTCAAACTCGAGTTTTATGCGTCACCCCACCTCACCTTTCCCCTGAAGCAGGCATAAGTGTGTTTTCTAAAAGCGTGACTCTGTTCTGTTTGGGGATTCAGTGCATGGGGAGCGATTTTTACATTCCCTCGATAAGTGATATCATAAGTTTCTTTTTTTGTGGGACTTATTTCACGGAGGATGATCGTACCTAAATCCACTCAGGATGCTGCTACCAGCCTCATGACGTGGATTTCATGGCTGAGTGACACTCCATTGGACCTACGTAGCACCACTTGTCCACTTGTCCACTTGTCTTTGTCCACTTGTCCACTCGTCTTTGTCCACTTGGCTCTTTCCTGGGATATGAAACGTGTACCGGAGTGGAGGTTCTTGTCAAGACAGCAGCCCTCAACTTTGGGGTCCCTGTGTCTGGTTGATTTTTTCATTTTCCCAAGGTCAACGCCCATGTGTGGAAGTGCCCTATGCTCTGTGGTTCTGTGTTTTCCATGGTTTGGGAAAGAGGATACACTTGTGAAGATTGGCTGTTGGCCATTGACATCCCGCCCATCAGCTTAACAAGGCTCCCTTGACTCCGTGGGCTGTCCTGCCTTTCTGGTTTTTAGACTTTTTTCGCCTGGCCCTTTTGCCCCGGGGGGTGGGGGCGAGAGATTTCTTTGTAGTGCTGATTTGCTCTCCCAGGTTGCTTGGTTGGCCAAACAGGGCGTATGCGTTTTTTCCTGAATATATTCAGGAAAAAACGCATACGCCCTTTTTGGCCAACCGCATCATTGTCCACGTTCTGGCGCTTTTCATGTGCTATCGGGGCCATTCCGATGTACCCGTTGACATCCGTTTCCTGCAGTTCTGCCTTGCGTTCAGCGCCTCTTCGTAGCCTGACCTCAATATATTTTGGGGCGATAGTTATCGTTTAGAACTCTGCAGGTTTGGGAAGTGCAGTGCCCCTGAGCTCCATTTCCCAAGTCGCTTTTTTGTGAGTGGGACGCAACACGGCTGGATGGCTTCACGCCCTATTGTCGATCCGGGGTGGCAGGCTGAACCGCTGGTGAATTCTTCTTCGTGATGGGAAATGAGAGTGACATGTGCCCGACCAAACACCTCCAGCGAGTCTCTCATTGGTTCCCCCTCTTGCAGTTCATCCTGCGGACAAATTGCAGACGGTACGAAAGAGGCATGGAAAGGCGCCGAGTCTCCAAGTGGGGAGATTGTTAGTAAGGGGGCCTGAATGGAGAACACGAGCACCAGGAGATGAAAACTGAGGTGAGTTTCAGAAAGCTTTCCCGATCCCACGGTGTAGCAACCGCTGGGTTTCCAATGAGTGCTTTCGCTGTCGGAAGATTGCGTTGAACCTGGAGAGTTGGGACCCATGGAATGGGGAGCACGCAGGATTCCTTTCAAGGGTCTGCATTTGCTTTCCCAACCTCACCAATCGTCTCAGCCCCAAGAGTGTCCAGCCTTATGTCTTCTGCCGCTGGGGCTGTAGATGTGGTCAATCCTGGTTGCATGCCAGTCCCTGAACGCATTTTGGAAGAATTTCTCTCTGTTTTGCCCTGCTTGTTTCTTCATTATGTTGGAAATGTATCCTCAGAATGGGTCTGAGCTGATTTTCCCTGCTGGTTTTAGGCCGCTTTACACACACTTGATGCACTTACACAGAGATATCAAGACTTAGCTTTTAAGATGCTTACTAGTCGGATAGATACTTGTGCGATGAACAGGGTCTGGTGAGTCCAGTTGATTGAGCAAGGAGTAGGTCGTGTCCATTCCATATTCGGTTTTCGGAAGGGTATCTGTGCTCATTTCAAACTCGAGTTTTATGCGTCACCCCACCTCACCTTTCCCCTGAAGCAGGCATAAGTGTGTTTTCTAAAAGCGTGACTCTGTTCTGTTTGGGGATTCAGTGCATGGGGAGCGATTTTTACATTCCCTCGATAAGTGATATCATAAGTTTCTTTTTTTGTGGGACTTATTTCACTGAGGATGATCGTACCTAAATCCACTCAGGATGCTGCTACCAGCCTCATGACGTGGATTTCATGGCTGAGTGACACTCCATTGGACCTACGTAGCACCACTTGTCCACTTGTCCAGTTGTCGTTGTCCACTTGTCCACTCGTCTTTGTCCACTTGGCTCTTTCCTGGGATATGAAACGTGTACCGGAGTGGAGGTTCTTGTCAAGACAGCAGCCCTCAACTTTGGGGTCCCTGTGTCTGGTTGATTTTTTCATTTTCCCAAGGTCAACGCCCATGTGTGGAAGTGCCCTATGCTCTGTGGTTCTGTGTTTTACATGTTTTGGGAAAGAGGATACACTTGTGAAGATTGGCTCTTGGCCATTGACATCCCGCCCATCAGCTTAACAAGGCTCCCTTGTCTCCGTGGCCTGTCCTGCCTTTCTGGTTTTTAGACTTTTTTCGCGTGGCCCTTTTGACTGGGCGGGGGGGAGGGAGATTTCTTTGTAGTGTTGATTTGCTCTCCCAGGTTGCTTGGTTGGCCAAAAAGGGCGTATGCGTTTTTTCCTGAATATATTCAGGAAAAAACGCATACGCCCTTTTTGGCCAAGCGCATCATTGTGCACGTTCTGGCGCTTTTCATGTGCTATCGGGGCCATTCCGATGTACCCGTTGACATCCGTTTCCTGCAATTCTGCCTTGCGTTCAACGCCTCTTCGTAGCCTGACCTCAATATATTTTGGGGCGATAGTTATCGTTTAGAACTCTGCAGGTTTGGGAAGTGCAGTGCCCCTAAGCTCCATTTCCCAAGTCGCTTTTTTGTGAGTGGGACGCAACACGGCTGGATGGCTTCACGCCCTATTGTCGATCCGGGGTGGCAGGCTGAGCCTCTGGTGAATTCTTCTTGGCGATGGGAAATGAGAGTGACATGTGCCCGACCAAACACCTCCAGCGAGTCTCTCATTGGTTCCCCCTCTTGCAGTTCATCCTGCGGACAAATTGCAGACGGTACGAAAGAGGCATGGAAAGGCGCTGAGTCTCCAAGTGGGGAGATTGTTAGTAAGGGGGCCTGAATGGAGAACACGAGCACCAGGAGATGAAAACTGAGTTGAGTTTCAGAAAGCTTTCCCGATCCCACGGTGTAGCATCCGCTGGGTTTCCAATGAGTGCTTTCGCTGTCGGAAGATTGCGTTGAACCTGGAGAGTTGGGAGCCATGGAATGGGGAGCACGCAGGATTCCTTTCAAGGGTCTGCATTTGCTTTCCCAACCTCACCAATCGTCTCAGCCCCAACAGTGTCCAGCCTTATGTTTTCTGCCGCTGGGGCTGTAGTTGTGGTGAATCCTGGTTGCATGCCAGTCCCTGAACGCATTTTGGAAGAATTTCTCTCTGTTTTGCCCTGCTTGTTTCTTCTTTGTGTTGGAAATGTATCCTCAGAATGGGTCTGAGCTGATTTTCCCTGCTGTTTTTAGGCCGCTTTACACACACATGATGCACTTACACAGAGATATCAAGACTTAGCTTTTAAGATGCTTACTAGTCGGATAGATACTTGTGCGATGAACAGGGTCTGGTGAGTCCAGTTGATTGAGCAAGGAGTAGGTCGTGTCCATTCCATATTCGGTTTTCGCAAGAGTATCTGTGCTCATTTCAAACTCGAGTTTTATGCATCAGCCCACCTCACCTTTCCCCTGAAGCAGGCATAAGTGTGTTTTCTAAAAGCGTGACTCGGTTGTGTTTTGGGAATTCAGTACATTCGCACATCTCGTTACTCGGGCAGCACAGCCCTTCTGGAAGTCCTGTTCCCAGGTTGTAAATTAGAACGGAATGTGCCAGGAAGAAACCCCAGAAGTTTATGTCACATTACTTCTTGTTCGCTCTTTTAATTCTTTTGATCACGCTAATGATTAGAATATTGTTGGTCCTAGGTGTAAAAAATCTGGTTCATTTATACGTTATGTATGTATATATATATATATATATATATATATATATACATATATATATATATATAGTACAGATATTCTTCCAATGTAAATTATTGCGGAGTGTTCTGGTGACCTCCCTTGCTATATGGTCGGTCTGTATGATATATATATATTTAATATGTATTTGTACACATATGGTCCCACTAATCTTAATTTATATTTTCCCCCCACCTTTCATTTTACATAAGCTTAGTTTTTTTTCTAAGTGTGTGAGTGTCTTTCTTTGTGGAAATATGTTCATTTGTGTCAGCTGTTAGATAACGCCTATACGTGATATCATACAGTATGTCCTTTGCTTTCCGACTTAACTCATGTTCTGTGATGATCTCTACGCTCATCTCGGGTGCCTCAAAGAGCAGTGTTTCCTTGTTTTCCATGCCGAATAGTCCACTGTGTCCACGGACCAGCTCTTCTTATCCATTCATCTGTTGATGGACATTTGGGTTGCTTCGGTGTCTTGGCTACTGTGAAAACTCGTGGAGTGCAGCTCTTGCAGCCTGTCTTCTCAGGTGAGAGGCTCGGCTGTGGGTGTTCTGGATGGAAGGGTGGCTCAATTTTTAATTGAAAACGCAGCTCCTTTCTGTTCTCATTATTGGCTGTTACAACTAGACATGTCCTCCGCAGACAGAGGGAACAGAGATCTCTAAAACCCCTTCAGCATTTATTGTTTGTAGTCTTTTGGCTGACGGTAGTTAACTTGGGTGAGTTGAAAGCTTTTTGTAGCTTAGAGGAGTCTGATCATTCCTGAGGTTGAGCTTTTCTCCATTTTGCTTTTTTTGATAAAGAGTGAGTAAAACTTACCTCTTCATACTATCTCTTTGACACATTTGCCTGCTTTGAATTTTTTTCGCCACTGCCGAGCTCAGGACATTTTTTTTTTTTTGAGGGCAGGTGTCTTTTAGAGGCCTGAGTCCTTGTGAATGTTAAGTGACCCATAGCTATGCGTTTGAAGCCGGTCTTGCGGGAAACGGCCACAAGGCGGCAGCATTTCTCCATTTCCAACTCTGGGTTTTCCTGCAACAGAGGCTTCCTGGAAATTGTGTTAGTAGGCTGCAAATGAGAGTGCAGTGTGTCAGGGCAAACCCCCAAGAGCTTATGTCTCCTTACTTCTTGTGTGTTTTTTAAAATTTAATTGTTATCTAGTATCACAGCCAATTGGATAAAAATGTGGTGTGTGTTCTAGGTGTACTGCATCTGGTTCATCATATGTATGTGTCAATCTATTCATCTTTGGATCCTTTCCCGTGTAGGTTATTACAGAGTGTTGAGTCGACCTCTCCTGGTATTCCTTAGGTATTTTGTGATTATATATTTCATATGTATCAGTACATGTCTGTAAACCCCCATATCCAAATTCATACATTCCTTACACCTTTCCACTTGGTTAAGCATAGTTGGTTTTCTGCATCTATGCACGGCCTTCTCTTGGAAATGACTTCATGGGTATCAATGTTGAAGTAACAGCTATAAGTGATGTCATAGGATATTTCTATTTCGGTTTCTTTCATACTTCCTTTTGGGTGGGTATCTCTAGATCCTTCTACGGTGGTGCCAGAGGCACCTGTTGCATGCTCTTCCATGGCTCATGTTCCATTGTGCACATGGGGCCCCTTCTTCTTGGTGCATTGTTCTGTTGATGGACATTTGGGTTTCTTCCAAGTCTTGGCGATGGTACATGTTGCTGCAGTGCAGGATGGCCAGCCTGTGTCTTTTTGATTTTGGTCTACTCGGGAGATAGGCCCATCAGTGGGCCTACCCGATTACAGGTTAGCTCAATTTTTACCTTTCAACGCACCTCCACGGTGTTCTCACTACTAGCTGTTCCCAGGTTACGTCCCAGCGGCCGCTAGAGGGCACAGAGTTCTCTAAAACACCTTCAGCATTTATTCTTTGTAGACTCTGTGGCTGATGATCATTCTGACGACGGTGGGTGAACGTTTCTGTCGACTGGATTTGCATGGCTTTATTAATTCCTGATGTTGAGCATTTTTCCATGCCCTTTTATTTATCACAAGAGAAAGAAAGAAAGAAGACAAAATGTGCGCAAAATATGCCTCTTGAAATTGTCGTTTTGAAGTGTGCACATCTTTTGAGTTTTTTTCCTCGATGGACGATCCAAGAATCGTTTTTGAGGGCAGGTGTCATTTATAGGCCTGCAATGATTTTGAATATCAAGTGACCATTAGCACTGGGTTTAAAGCTGCTGTTTTGAGAAACGGCCACAAGGCGGCAGCAGGTCTCCTTTACCAAACCTGGTTACTCGGGCAACAGAGCCTCCGTGGAAGTCGTATTCTCCGTTGTCAATTAGAATGGACTGTGCCAGGAAAAAGCCCCTTATGTTTGTGCCTCACGACTGACTTGTTCGTTTTTTAATTCAATGTTTATTGTTTCTCACAGCAAGTTTGATTACAATGTTTTGCTTGTTGTGGGTGTGAAAGATGTGGCTCTTTTACACATAAACACGTATCTAGTCTTCTTTGGATCCTTTTCCCATATAGCTTATGACACAATGTTGAGTACTCTTCTCTTGGTATTCCGTAGGCCTTTGGTGATTTTGTATTTCACGTGTGTTTGTATCCCTCTCTTAAACCCAATTTCCTAATGTACACAATTCTCACACCTGTCCATGGGTGAACCATAAATCTGTTTATTGCATCTGTGATTGCCTTTCTCTGTGGAAATATCTTCAGTGATATCAATTTTTAGGGAACACCTATAAGTGATATCGTAGGCTATGTATCTTTCGCTCTGTGACTTACTGCAAGGTGCGTGATGAACTCTAGCCTCACCGATGGTGCTGTTGATGGCATTGTTTCCTTTTGTTCCTTGGCTAATATTCCATCTGTTCAGGTCCCTGTTCTTCTTTGTCCACTCATCTGTTGATGGACTTTCTGCTTGCTTCCATGTCCTGGCTATTGTAATACTCCTGCAATGCAGATTTGCCTGCCTGTGTCTTTCCACTTCTGTCTTCTTTCTTAGGTAATAGGCCCACGAGTGGGCCTGCTGGATCATATCGTAACTCAGTGTTTACCTTGTAAAGGCACCTCCATTCTGTTCCCATTAGTGCCTCTTACCAGGTGAAGTCCTGTGGCGAGCATTGCCCTCTGAGGAAGGCGCCACTAAGACCCTCCTAAGCCTCAGGGCCCGACTGTACTCTCCTTGGTGTGCATCCTGGACTTTATGGTATGAACATACAAAAGGAGATGGCCTTTGGCCAAATCGCTCCAGGGACCTGCTCAGTTACTGGGAGTCCCTGGTTGTTCCCTAAAGCTAGGAAAAGCAACCCTGGAGGGGAAATTGGTGCCTTTGAGGGAGAAGCCGAGCAGCCAACCAACCAGCTGATGCTGATAAGGTGTGACTAAGCCGAGAAGCCAACCAACCAGCTGATGCCGATAAGGCGTGACGAAGCAAAGTCCCTGCTTTAGGGGTATATATACGGCTAGGCTTTGTTATTAAACTTGCCTTGCAAGCGTCAGTTGCTTGTGCCCTTCTGATCCCATACCTTGGTGCGTTCAGTTCCCTACCCCCTCTCGTCGGTTGTTGCTACACTTTGAGGACCCGCCGCGGCTGGCGGCAAAGTCCCACTTAACCTAGAGGGTATGCACTTCTCCACAACCCCTTCAGCATGAATTGTTGGTAGTCTTGTTGCTGATGGTTCTTCTGACTGGTGTGAGCCGATACCTCTGTGGTTGGATTTGCATGCGTCTCATAAAGCCTTGAAATTGAGCTTTCAGGGATGTCCTTTTTTTCTTCAAACTGTGTGTGTAGCTTACCTCATCACATTCTTTTCTTGAAGTATGTGCCGCCTTTTGAAATATTTTGGCCACTACCTCCCTCAAGACATTTTGAGGGCAGGTTTCATTGACAGCCCTCCAGGACTTGTGCACACGAAGTGACCATTAGCACGGGTTTTCAAGCTGCCGTTGCAGGTAACGGCCAGAGGGCTGCAGCATTTCTGCGTTTCCCACTCTGGTAACTAGTGAAACAGACCTTCCTGCCAGTGGTGTTCCTCGGTTATCAATGACGGTGGGATGTGTCTGGAGAAACCCCCCAAAGCTGATGTCTCCTTACTTATATCTGTTTTTAAAATGGAATTTCTACTTTTCACTGGAGTACTCTTCCATTGTGTCCATGGACCACTGCTCCTTTCTGCATTCCTCTGTGGCTGGGCATTTTCATTGCTTCCAAGTGTTGGCTATGGTAAACATTGCTGGATTGCAGGATTGCCAGCCCGTGTCTTTTTGATTCTCATCCTCTCAGGTGATAGACCCAGCAGTGGCTATGCTTGATTGAACGGTCGCTCAATGTTGACCCTTTCCAGGCAACTCCACTGTGTTTTCCTTAGGGGCTCTTACCACGTCCCACTTAGAACCGAGGGTACGCATTTCTTCACCACCCCGTCAGCATTTCTTGTTTGCAGAAGTTTTGCTGCTGGCCATGCTGAGTCGTGTGACATGATAGGTTTTTGTAACGTGTATTTTCGTGTCTAATAATTCCTAAGGTTCAGCATTTTTCCACGCCTTTTTTTATTCTGTTAAACAAAAACAGAAAAAAAAAAACCGTGAGTACAATAAACCTCTCGAAATTGTCTTCTTGGAAGGTTGCCCTCTTTCGACTTTTTTGGTCGATTTTCGACCCCAGGATTTTGTTTTGGAGGGCAGGTGTCATTTACAAGCCTGCAATGGGTGTGAATATTGAGTGACCATTAGCACTGACTTTAAAGCTGCTGCTGTGGGAAACGGCCACAAGGCGTCAGCATTGCTACATTCCCACATCTGGTTACTAGGGCAGCAGAGCCTTCTGGAAGTCCTGTTCCCAGGTTGTCAATTAGAATGGAATGTGCCAGGAAAAAACCCCAGAAGTGTATGTCACATTACTTCTTGTTCGCTCTTTTAATTTGTTTAAATCGGGGTAATGATTAGAATACTGTTGGTCCTATATGTACAGAATCTGGTTCATTTGTACGTTTTATATGTATATATATATATATATATATATATATATATATATATATATATATTCTTGTACAGATCCTCTTCCCATGTAAATTATTGCAGAGTGTTCTGGTGACCTCCCTTGCTATATGGTCGGTCTGTTTGATATATATATTTAATACGTATTTGTACACATATGGTGACACTAATCTTAAGTTATCCATTCCCCCCACCTTTCATTTTACTTAAGCTTAGTTTGTTTTCTAAGTGTGTGAGTGTCTTTCTTTGTGGAAATATGTTCATTTGTGTCAGCTGTTAGATAACGCCTATAGGTGATGTCATACGGTATGCCTTTTGCTTTCCGACTTAACTCATGTTCTGTGATGATCTCTAGGCTCATCTCGGGTGCCTCAAAGAGCAGTGTTTCCTTGTTTTCCATGGCTAATAGTCCACTGTGTCCACGGACCAGCTCTTCTTATCCATTCATCTGTTGATGGACATTTGGGTTGCTTCGGTGTCTTGGCTACTGTGAAAACTCGTGGAGTGCAGCTCTTGCAGCCCGTCTTCTCAGGTGAGAGGCTCGGCTGTGGGTGTTCTGGATGGAAGGGTGGCTCAATTTTTAATTGAAAACGCAGCTCCTTTCTGTTCTCATTATTGGCTGTTACAACTAGACATGTCCTCCGCAGACAGAGGGAACAGAGTTCTCTAAAACCCCTTCAGCATTTATTGTTTGTAGTCTTTTGGCTGACGGTAGTTAACTTGGGTGAGCTGAAAGCTTTTTGTAGCTTAGAGGAGTCTGATCATTCCTGAGGTTGAGCTTTTCTCCATTTTGCTTTTTTGATAAAGAGTGAGTAAAACTTACCTCTTCATACTATCTCTTTGACACATTTGCCTGCTTTGAATTTTTTTCACCACTGCCGAGCTCAGGACATTTTTTTTTTTTTTGAGGGCAGGTGTCTTTTAGAGGCCGGAGTCCTTGTGAATGTTAAGTGACCCATAGCTATCCGTTTAAAGCCGCTCTTGCGGGCAACGGCCACAAGGCGGCAGCATTTCTCCATTTCCAACTCTGGGTTTTCCTGCAACAGAGGCTTCCTGGAAATTGTGTTAGTAGGCTGCAAATGAGAGTGCAGTGTGTCAGGGCAAACCCCCAAGAGCTTATATCTCCTTACTTCTTGTGTGTTTTTTAAAATTTAATTGTTATCTAGTATCACAGCCAATTGGATAAAAATGTGGTGTGTGTTCTAGGTGTACTGCATCTGGTTCATCATATGTATGTGTCAATCTATTCATCTTTGGATCCTTTCCCGTGTAGGTTATTACAGAGTGTTGAGTCGACCTCTCTTGGTATTCCTTAGGTATTTTGTGATTATATATTTCATATGTATCAGTACATGTCTGTAAACCCCCATATCCAAATTCATACATTCCTTACACCTTTCCACTTGGTTAAGCATAGTTGGTTTTCTGCATCTATGCACGGCCTTCTCTTGGAAATGACTTCATGGGTATCAATGTTGAAGTAACAGCTATAAGTGATGTCATAGGATATTTCTATTTCGGTTTCTTTCGTACTTCCTTTTGGGTGGGTATCTCTAGATCCTTCTACGGTGGTGCCAGAGGCACCTGTTGCATGCTCTTCCGTGGCTCATGTTCCATTGTGCACATGGGCCCCCTTCTTCTTGGTGCATTGTTCTGTTGATGGACATTTGGGTTTCTTCCAAGTCTTGGCTATGGTACATGTTGCTGCAGTGCAGGATGGCCAGCCTGTGTCTTTTTGATTTTGGTCTACTCGGGAGATAGGCCCATCAGTGGGCCTACCCGATTACAGGTTAGCTCAATTTTTACCTTTCAACGCACCTCCACGGTGTTCTCACTACTAGCTGTTACCAGGTTACGTCCCAGCGGCCGCTAGAGGGCACAGAGTTCTCTAAAACACCTTGAGCATTTATTCTTTGTAGACTCTGTGGCTGATGATCATTCTGACGACGGTGGGTGAACGTTTCTGTCGACTGGATTTGCATGGCTTTATTAATTCCTGATGTTGAGCATTTTTCCATGCCCTTTTATTTATCACAAGAGAAAGAAAGAAAGAGAAGACAAAATGTGCACAAAATATGCCTCTTGAAATTGTCGTTTTGAAATGTGCACGTCTTTTGAGTTGTTTTCCTCGATGGACGACCCAAGAATCGTTTTTGAGGGCAGGTGTCATTTATAGGCCTGCAATGATTTTGAATATCAAGTGACCATTAGCACTGGGTTTAAAGCTGCTGTTTTGAGAAACGGCCACAAGGCGGCAGCAGGTCTCCTTTACCAAACCTGGTTACTCGGGCAACAGAGCCTCCGTGGAAGTCGTATTCTAGGTTGTCAATTAGAATGGACTGTGCCAGGAAAAAGCCCCTTATGTTTGTGCCTCACGACTGACTTGTTCGTTTTTTAATTCAATGTTTATTGTTTCTCACAGCAAGTTTGATTACAATGTTTTGCTTGTTGTGGGTGTGAAAGATGTGGCTCTTTTACACATAAACATGTATCTAGTCTTCTTTGGATCCTTTTCCCATGTAGCTTATGACACAATGTTGAGTACTCTTCTCTTGGTATTCCGTAGGCCTTTGGTGATTTTGTATTTCACCTGTGTTTGTATCTCTCTCTTAAACCCAATTTCCTAATGTACACAATTCTCACACCTGTCCATGGGTGAACCATAAATCTGTTTATTGCATCTGTGATTGCCTTTCTCTGTGGAAATATCTTCAGTGATATCAATTTTTAGGGAACACCTATAAGTGATATCGTAGGCTATGTATCTTTCGCTCTGTGACTTACTGCAAGGTGCGTGATGAACTCTAGCCTCACCGATGGTGCTGTTGATGGCATTGTTTCCTTTTGTTCCTTGGCTAATATTCCATCTGTTCAGGTCCCTGTTCTTCTTTGTCCACTCATCTGTTGATGGACTTTCTGCTTGCTTCCATGTCCTGGCTATTGTAATACTCCTGCAATGCAGATTTGCCTGCCTGTGTCTTTCCACTTCTGTCTTCTTTCTTAGGTTATAGGCCCACGAGTGGGCCTGCTGGATCATATCGTAACTCAGTGTTTACCTTGTAAAGGCACCTCCATTCTGTTCCCATTAGTGCCTCTTACCAGGTGAAGTCCTGTGGCGAGCATTGCCCTCTGAGGAAGGCGCCACTAAGACCCTCCTAAGCCTCAGGGCCCGACTGTACTCTCCTTGGTATGCATCCTGGACTTTATGGTATGAACATACAAAAGGAGATGGCCTTTGGCCAAATCGCTCCAGGGACCTGCTCAGTTACTGGGAGTCCCTGGTTGTTCCCTAAAGCTAGGAAAAGCAACCCTGGAGGGGAAATTGGTGCCTTTGAGGGAGAAGCCGAGCAGCCAACCAACCAGCTGATGCTGATAAGGTGTGACTAAGCCGAGAAGCCAACCAACCAGCTGATGCCGATAAGGCGTGACGAAGCAAAGTCCCTGCTTTAGGGGTATATATACGGCTAGGCTTTGTTATTAAACTTGCCTTGCAAGCGTCAGTTGCTTGTGCCCTTCTGATCCCATACCTTGGTGCGTTCAGTTCCCTACCCCCTCTCGTCGGTTGTTGCTACACTTTGAGGACCCGCCGCGGCTGGCGGCAAAGTCCCACTTAACCTAGAGGGTATGCACTTCTCCACAACCCCTTCAGCATGAATTGTTGGTAGTCTTGTTGCTGATGGTTCTTCTGACTGGTGTGAGCCGATACCTCTGTGGTTGGATTTGCATGCGTCTCATAAAGCCTTGAAATTGAGCTTTCAGGGATGCCCTTTTTTTCTTCAAACTGTGTGTGTAGCTTACCTCATCACATTCTTTTCTTGAACTATGTGCCGCCTTTTGAAATATTTTGGCCACTACCTCCCTCAAGACATTTTGAGGGCAGGTTTCATTGACAGCCCTCCAGGACTTGTGCACACGAAGTGACCATTAGCACGGGTTTTCAAGCTGCCGTTGCACGTAACGGCCAGAGGGCTGCAGCATTTCTGCGTTTCCCACTCTGGTAACTAGTGAAACAGGCCTTCCTGCCAGTGGTGTTCCTCGGTTATCAATGACGGTGGGATGTGTCTGGAGAAACCCCCCAAAGCTGATGTCTCCTTACTTATATCTGTTTTTAAAATGGAATTTCTACTTTTCACTGGAGTACTCTTCCATTGTGTCCATGGACCACTGCTCCTTTCTGCATTCCTCTGTGGCTGGGCATTTTCATTGCTTCCAAGTGTTGGCTATGGTAAACATTGCTGGATTGCAGGATTGCCAGCCCGTGTCTTTTTGATTCTCATCCTCTCAGGTGATAGACCCAGCAGTGGCTATGCTTGATTGAACGGTCGCTCAATGTTGACCCTTTCCAGGCAACTCCACTGTGTTTTCCTTAGGGGCTCTTACCACGTCCCACTTAGAACCGAGGGTACGTATTTCTTCACCACCCCGTCAGCATTTCTTGTTTGCAGAAGTTTTGCTGCTGGCCATGCTGAGTCGGCTGACATGATAGGTTTTTGTAACGTGTATTTTCGTGTCTAATAATTCCTAAGGTTCAGCATTTTTCCACGCCTTTTTTTATTCTGTTAAACAAAAACAGAAAAAAAAAAACCGTGAGTACAATAAACCTCTCGAAATTGTCTTCTTGGAAGGTTGCCCTCTTTCGACTTTTTTGGTCGATTTTCGACCCCAGGATTTTGTTTTGGAGGGCAGGTGTCATTTACAAGCCTGCAATGGGTGTGAATATTGAGTGACCATTAGCACTGACTTTAAAGCTGCTGCTGTGGGAAACGGCCACAAGGCGTCAGCATTGCTACATTCCCACATCTGGTTACTAGGGCAGCAGAGCCTTCTGGAAGTCCTGTTCCCAGGTTGTCAATTAGAATGGAATGTGCCAGGAAAAAACCCCAGAAGTGTATGTCACATTACTTCTTGTTCGCTCTTTTAATTTGTTTAAATCGGGGTAATGATTAGAATACTGTTGGTCCTATATGTACAGAATCTGGTTCATTTGTACGTTTTATATGTATATATATATATATATATATTCTTGTACAGATCCTCTTCCCATGTAAATTATTGCAGAGTGTTCTGGTGACCTCCCTTGCTATATGGTCGGTCTGTTTGATATATATATTTAATACGTATTTGTACACATATGGTGACACTAATCTTAAGTTATCCATTCCCCCCACCTTTCATTTTACTTAAGCTTAGTTTGTTTTCTAAGTGTGTGAGTGTCTTTCTTTGTGGAAATATGTTCATTTGTGTCAGCTGTTAGATAACGCCTATAGGTGATGTCATACGGTATGCCTTTTGCTTTCCGACTTAACTCATGTTCTGTGATGATCTCTAGGCTCATCTCGGGTGCCTCAAAGAGCAGTGTTTCCTTGTTTTCCATGGCTAATAGTCCACTGTGTCCACGGACCAGCTCTTCTTATCCATTCATCTGTTGATGGACATTTGGGTTGCTTCGGTGTCTTGGCTACTGTGAAAACTCGTGGAGTGCAGCTCTTGCAGCCCGTCTTCTCAGGTGAGAGGCTCGGCTGTGGGTGTTCTGGATGGAAGGGTGGCTCAATTTTTAATTGAAAACGCAGCTCCTTTCTGTTCTCATTATTGGCTGTTACAACTAGACATGTCCTCCGCAGACAGAGGGAATAGAGTTCTCTAAAACCCCTTCAGCATTTATTGTTTGTAGTCTTTTGGCTGACGGTAGTTAACTTGGGTGAGCTGAAAGCTTTTTGTAGCTTAGAGGAGTCTGATCATTCCTGAGGTTGAGCTTTTCTCCATTTTGCTTTTTTGATAAAGAGTGAGTAAAACTTACCTCTTCATACTATCTCTTTGACACATTTGCCTGCTTTGAATTTTTTTCACCACTGCCGAGCTCAGGACATTTTTTTTTTTTTTTGAGGGCAGGTGTCTTTTAGAGGCCGGAGTCCTTGTGAATGTTAAGTGACCCATAGCTATCCGTTTAAAGCCGCTCTTGCGGGCAACGGCCACAAGGCGGCAGCATTTCTCCATTTCCAACTCTGGGTTTTCCTGCAACAGAGGCTTCCTGGAAATTGTGTTAGTAGGCTGCAAATGAGAGTGCAGTGTGTCAGGGCAAACCCCCAAGAGCTTATATCTCCTTACTTCTTGTGTGTTTTTTAAAATTTAATTGTTATCTAGTATCACAGCCAATTGGATAAAAATGTGGTGTGTGTTCTAGGTGTACTGCATCTGGTTCATCATATGTATGTGTCAATCTATTCATCTTTGGATCCTTTCCCGTGTAGGTTATTACAGAGTGTTGAGTCGACCTCTCTTGGTATTCCTTAGGTATTTTGTGATTATATATTTCATATGTATCAGTACATGTCTGTAAACCCCCATATCCAAATTCATACATTCCTTACACCTTTCCACTTGGTTAAGCATAGTTGGTTTTCTGCATCTATGCACGGCCTTCTCTTGGAAATGACTTCATGGGTATCAATGTTGAAGTAACAGCTATAAGTGATGTCATAGGATATTTCTATTTCGGTTTCTTTCGTACTTCCTTTTGGGTGGGTATCTCTAGATCCTTCTACGGTGGTGCCAGAGGCACCTGTTGCATGCTCTTCCGTGGCTCATGTTCCATTGTGCACATGGGCCCCCTTCTTCTTGGTGCATTGTTCTGTTGATGGACATTTGGGTTTCTTCCAAGTCTTGGCTATGGTACATGTTGCTGCAGTGCAGGATGGCCAGCCTGTGTCTTTTTGATTTTGGTCTACTCGGGAGATAGGCCCATCAGTGGGCCTACCCGATTACAGGTTAGCTCAATTTTTACCTTTCAACGCACCTCCACGGTGTTCTCACTACTAGCTGTTACCAGGTTACGTCCCAGCGGCCGCTAGAGGGCACAGAGTTCTCTAAAACACCTTGAGCATTTATTCTTTGTAGACTCTGTGGCTGATGATCATTCTGACGACGGTGGGTGAACGTTTCTGTCGACTGGATTTGCATGGCTTTATTAATTCCTGATGTTGAGCATTTTTCCATGCCCTTTTATTTATCACAAGAGAAAGAAAGAAAGAGAAGACAAAATGTGCACAAAATATGCCTCTTGAAATTGTCGTTTTGAAATGTGCACGTCTTTTGAGTTGTTTTCCTCGATGGACGACCCAAGAATCGTTTTTGAGGGCAGGTGTCATTTATAGGCCTGCAATGATTTTGAATATCAAGTGACCATTAGCACTGGGTTTAAAGCTGCTGTTTTGAGAAACGGCCACAAGGCGGCAGCAGGTCTCCTTTACCAAACCTGGTTACTCGGGCAACAGAGCCTCCGTGGAAGTCGTATTCTAGGTTGTCAATTAGAATGGACTGTGCCAGGAAAAAGCCCCTTATGTTTGTGCCTCACGACTGACTTGTTCGTTTTTTAATTCAATGTTTATTGTTTCTCACAGCAAGTTTGATTACAATGTTTTGCTTGTTGTGGGTGTGAAAGATGTGGCTCTTTTACACATAAACATGTATCTAGTCTTCTTTGGATCCTTTTCCCATGTAGCTTATGACACAATGTTGAGTACTCTTCTCTTGGTATTCCGTAGGCCTTTGGTGATTTTGTATTTCACCTGTGTTTGTATCTCTCTCTTAAACCCAATTTCCTAATGTACACAATTCTCACACCTGTCCATGGGTGAACCATAAATCTGTTTATTGCATCTGTGATTGCCTTTCTCTGTGGAAATATCTTCAGTGATATCAATTTTTAGGGAACACCTATAAGTGATATCGTAGGCTATGTATCTTTCGCTCTGTGACTTACTGCAAGGTGCGTGATGAACTCTAGCCTCACCGATGGTGCTGTTGATGGCATTGTTTCCTTTTGTTCCTTGGCTAATATTCCATCTGTTCAGGTCCCTGTTCTTCTTTGTCCACTCATCTGTTGATGGACTTTCTGCTTGCTTCCATGTCCTGGCTATTGTAATACTCCTGCAATGCAGATTTGCCTGCCTGTGTCTTTCCACTTCTGTCTTCTTTCTTAGGTTATAGGCCCACGAGTGGGCCTGCTGGATCATATCGTAACTCAGTGTTTACCTTGTAAAGGCACCTCCATTCTGTTCCCATTAGTGCCTCTTACCAGGTGAAGTCCTGTGGCGAGCATTGCCCTCTGAGGAAGGCGCCACTAAGACCCTCCTAAGCCTCAGGGCCCGACTGTACTCTCCTTGGTATGCATCCTGGACTTTATGGTATGAACATACAAAAGGAGATGGCCTTTGGCCAAATCGCTCCAGGGACCTGCTCAGTTACTGGGAGTCCCTGGTTGTTCCCTAAAGCTAGGAAAAGCAACCCTGGAGGGGAAATTGGTGCCTTTGAGGGAGAAGCCGAGCAGCCAACCAACCAGCTGATGCTGATAAGGTGTGACTAAGCCGAGAAGCCAACCAACCAGCTGATGCCGATAAGGCGTGACGAAGCAAAGTCCCTGCTTTAGGGGTATATATACGGCTAGGCTTTGTTATTAAACTTGCCTTGCAAGCGTCAGTTGCTTGTGCCCTTCTGATCCCATACCTTGGTGCGTTCAGTTCCCTACCCCCTCTCGTCGGTTGTTGCTACACTTTGAGGACCCGCCGCGGCTGGCGGCAAAGTCCCACTTAACCTAGAGGGTATGCACTTCTCCACAACCCCTTCAGCATGAATTGTTGGTAGTCTTGTTGCTGATGGTTCTTCTGACTGGTGTGAGCCGATACCTCTGTGGTTGGATTTGCATGCGTCTCATAAAGCCTTGAAATTGAGCTTTCAGGGATGCCCTTTTTTTCTTCAAACTGTGTGTGTAGCTTACCTCATCACATTCTTTTCTTGAACTATGTGCCGCCTTTTGAAATATTTTGGCCACTACCTCCCTCAAGACATTTTGAGGGCAGGTTTCATTGACAGCCCTCCAGGACTTGTGCACACGAAGTGACCATTAGCACGGGTTTTCAAGCTGCCGTTGCAGGTAACGGCCAGAGGGCTGCAGCATTTCTGCGTTTCCCACTCTGGTAACTAGTGAAACAGGCCTTCCTGCCAGTGGTGTTCCTCGGTTATCAATGACGGTGGGATGTGTCTGGAGAAACCCCCCAAAGCTGATGTCTCCTTACTTATATCTGTTTTTAAAATGGAATTTCTACTTTTCACTGGAGTACTCTTCCATTGTGTCCATGGACCACTGCTCCTTTCTGCATTCCTCTGTGGCTGGGCATTTTCATTGCTTCCAAGTGTTGGCTATGGTAAACATTGCTGGATTGCAGGATTGCCAGCCCGTGTCTTTTTGATTCTCATCCTCTCAGGTGATAGACCCAGCAGTGGCTATGCTTGATTGAACGGTCGCTCAATGTTGACCCTTTCCAGGCAACTCCACTGTGTTTTCCTTAGGGGCTCTTACCACGTCCCACTTAGAACCGAGGGTACGTATTTCTTCACCACCCCGTCAGCATTTCTTGTTTGCAGAAGTTTTGCTGCTGGCCATGCTGAGTCGGCTGACATGATAGGTTTTTGTAACGTGTATTTTCGTGTCTAATAATTCCTAAGGTTCAGCATTTTTCCACGCCTTTTTTTATTCTGTTAAACAAAAACAGAAAAAAAAAAACCGTGAGTACAATAAACCTCTCGAAATTGTCTTCTTGGAAGGTTGCCCTCTTTCGACTTTTTTGGTCGATTTTCGACCCCAGGATTTTGTTTTGGAGGGCAGGTGTCATTTACAAGCCTGCAATGGGTGTGAATATTGAGTGACCATTAGCACTGACTTTAAAGCTGCTGCTGTGGGAAACGGCCACAAGGCGTCAGCATTGCTACATTCCCACATCTGGTTACTAGGGCAGCAGAGCCTTCTGGAAGTCCTGTTCCCAGGTTGTCAATTAGAATGGAATGTGCCAGGAAAAAACCCCAGAAGTGTATGTCACATTACTTCTTGTTCGCTCTTTTAATTTGTTTAAATCGGGGTAATGATTAGAATACTGTTGGTCCTATATGTACAGAATCTGGTTCATTTGTACGTTTTATATGTATATATATATATATATATATATATATATATATATATATATATATATATATATATATATATATATATATATTCTTGTACAGATCCTCTTCCCATGTAAATTATTGCAGAGTGTTCTGGTGACCTCCCTTGCTATATGGTCGGTCTGTTTGATATATATATTTAATACGTATTTGTACACATATGGTGACACTAATCTTAAGTTATCCATTCCCCCCACCTTTCATTTTACTTAAGCTTAGTTTGTTTTCTAAGTGTGTGAGTGTCTTTCTTTGTGGAAATATGTTCATTTGTGTCAGCTGTTAGATAACGCCTATAGGTGATGTCATACGGTATGCCTTTTGCTTTCCGACTTAACTCATGTTCTGTGATGATCTCTAGGCTCATCTCGGGTGCCTCAAAGAGCAGTGTTTCCTTGTTTTCCATGGCTAATAGTCCACTGTGTCCACGGACCAGCTCTTCTTATCCATTCATCTGTTGATGGACATTTGGGTTGCTTCGGTGTCTTGGCTACTGTGAAAACTCGTGGAGTGCAGCTCTTGCAGCCCGTCTTCTCAGGTGAGAGGCTCGGCTGTGGGTGTTCTGGATGGAAGGGTGGCTCAATTTTTAATTGAAAACGCAGCTCCTTTCTGTTCTCATTATTGGCTGTTACAACTAGACATGTCCTCCGCAGACAGAGGGAACAGAGTTCTCTAAAACCCCTTCAGCATTTATTGTTTGTAGTCTTTTGGCTGACGGTAGTTAACTTGGGTGAGCTGAAAGCTTTTTGTAGCTTAGAGGAGTCTGATCATTCCTGAGGTTGAGCTTTTCTCCATTTTGCTTTTTTGATAAAGAGTGAGTAAAACTTACCTCTTCATACTATCTCTTTGACACATTTGCCTGCTTTGAATTTTTTTCACCACTGCCGAGCTCAGGACATTTTTTTTTTTTTTTGAGGGCAGGTGTCTTTTAGAGGCCGGAGTCCTTGTGAATGTTAAGTGACCCATAGCTATCCGTTTAAAGCCGCTCTTGCGGGCAACGGCCACAAGGCGGCAGCATTTCTCCATTTCCAACTCTGGGTTTTCCTGCAACAGAGGCTTCCTGGAAATTGTGTTAGTAGGCTGCAAATGAGAGTGCAGTGTGTCAGGGCAAACCCCCAAGAGCTTATATCTCCTTACTTCTTGTGTGTTTTTTAAAATTTAATTGTTATCTAGTATCACAGCCAATTGGATAAAAATGTGGTGTGTGTTCTAGGTGTACTGCATCTGGTTCATCATATGTATGTGTCAATCTATTCATCTTTGGATCCTTTCCCGTGTAGGTTATTACAGAGTGTTGAGTCGACCTCTCTTGGTATTCCTTAGGTATTTTGTGATTATATATTTCATATGTATCAGTACATGTCTGTAAACCCCCATATCCAAATTCATACATTCCTTACACCTTTCCACTTGGTTAAGCATAGTTGGTTTTCTGCATCTATGCACGGCCTTCTCTTGGAAATGACTTCATGGGTATCAATGTTGAAGTAACAGCTATAAGTGATGTCATAGGATATTTCTATTTCGGTTTCTTTCGTACTTCCTTTTGGGTGGGTATCTCTAGATCCTTCTACGGTGGTGCCAGAGGCACCTGTTGCATGCTCTTCCGTGGCTCATGTTCCATTGTGCACATGGGCCCCCTTCTTCTTGGTGCATTGTTCTGTTGATGGACATTTGGGTTTCTTCCAAGTCTTGGCTATGGTACATGTTGCTGCAGTGCAGGATGGCCAGCCTGTGTCTTTTTGATTTTGGTCTACTCGGGAGATAGGCCCATCAGTGGGCCTACCCGATTACAGGTTAGCTCAATTTTTACCTTTCAACGCACCTCCACGGTGTTCTCACTACTAGCTGTTACCAGGTTACGTCCCAGCGGCCGCTAGAGGGCACAGAGTTCTCTAAAACACCTTGAGCATTTATTCTTTGTAGACTCTGTGGCTGATGATCATTCTGACGACGGTGGGTGAACGTTTCTGTCGACTGGATTTGCATGGCTTTATTAATTCCTGATGTTGAGCATTTTTCCATGCCCTTTTATTTATCACAAGAGAAAGAAAGAAAGAGAAGACAAAATGTGCACAAAATATGCCTCTTGAAATTGTCGTTTTGAAATGTGCACGTCTTTTGAGTTTTTTTCCTCGATGGACGACCCAAGAATCGTTTTTGAGGGCAGGTGTCATTTATAGGCCTGCAATGATTTTGAATATCAAGTGACCATTAGCACTGGGTTTAAAGCTGCTGTTTTGAGAAACGGCCACAAGGCGGCAGCAGGTCTCCTTTACCAAACCTGGTTACTCGGGCAACAGAGCCTCCGTGGAAGTCGTATTCTAGGTTGTCAATTAGAATGGACTGTGCCAGGAAAAAGCCCCTTATGTTTGTGCCTCACGACTGACTTGTTCGTTTTTTAATTCAATGTTTATTGTTTCTCACAGCAAGTTTGATTACAATGTTTTGCTTGTTGTGGGTGTGAAAGATGTGGCTCTTTTACACATAAACATGTATCTAGTCTTCTTTGGATCCTTTTCCCATGTAGCTTATGACACAATGTTGAGTACTCTTCTCTTGGTATTCCGTAGGCCTTTGGTGATTTTGTATTTCACGTGTGTTTGTATCTCTCTCTTAAACCCAATTTCCTAATGTACACAATTCTCACACCTGTCCATGGGTGAACCATAAATCTGTTTATTGCATCTGTGATTGCCTTTCTCTGTGGAAATATCTTCAGTGATATCAATTTTTAGGGAACACCTATAAGTGATATCGTAGGCTATGTATCTTTCGCTCTGTGACTTACTGCAAGGTGCGTGATGAACTCTAGCCTCACCGATGGTGCTGTTGATGGCATTGTTTCCTTTTGTTCCTTGGCTAATATTCCATCTGTTCAGGTCCCTGTTCTTCTTTGTCCACTCATCTGTTGATGGACTTTCTGCTTGCTTCCATGTCCTGGCTATTGTAATACTCCTGCAATGCAGATTTGCCTGCCTGTGTCTTTCCACTTCTGTCTTCTTTCTTAGGTTATAGGCCCACGAGTGGGCCTGCTGGATCATATCGTAACTCAGTGTTTACCTTGTAAAGGCACCTCCATTCTGTTCCCATTAGTGCCTCTTACCAGGTGAAGTCCTGTGGCGAGCATTGCCCTCTGAGGAAGGCGCCACTAAGACCCTCCTAAGCCTCAGGGCCCGACTGTACTCTCCTTGGTATGCATCCTGGACTTTATGGTATGAACATACAAAAGGAGATGGCCTTTGGCCAAATCGCTCCAGGGACCTGCTCAGTTACTGGGAGTCCCTGGTTGTTCCCTAAAGCTAGGAAAAGCAACCCTGGAGGGGAAATTGGTGCCTTTGAGGGAGAAGCCGAGCAGCCAACCAACCAGCTGATGCTGATAAGGTGTGACTAAGCCGAGAAGCCAACCAACCAGCTGATGCCGATAAGGCGTGACGAAGCAAAGTCCCTGCTTTAGGGGTATATATACGGCTAGGCTTTGTTATTAAACTTGCCTTGCAAGCGTCAGTTGCTTGTGCCCTTCTGATCCCATACCTTGGTGCGTTCAGTTCCCTACCCCCTCTCGTCGGTTGTTGCTACACTTTGAGGACCCGCCGCGGCTGGCGGCAAAGTCCCACTTAACCTAGAGGGTATGCACTTCTCCACAACCCCTTCAGCATGAATTGTTGGTAGTCTTGTTGCTGATGGTTCTTCTGACTGGTGTGAGCCGATACCTCTGTGGTTGGATTTGCATGCGTCTCATAAAGCCTTGAAATTGAGCTTTCAGGGATGCCCTTTTTTTCTTCAAACTGTGTGTGTAGCTTACCTCATCACATTCTTTTCTTGAACTATGTGCCGCCTTTTGAAATATTTTGGCCACTACCTCCCTCAAGACATTTTGAGGGCAGGTTTCATTGACAGCCCTCCAGGACTTGTGCACACGAAGTGACCATTAGCACGGGTTTTCAAGCTGCCGTTGCAGGTAACGGCCAGAGGGCTGCAGCATTTCTGCGTTTCCCACTCTGGTAACTAGTGAAACAGGCCTTCCTGCCAGTGGTGTTCCTCGGTTATCAATGACGGTGGGATGTGTCTGGAGAAACCCCCCAAAGCTGATGTCTCCTTACTTATATCTGTTTTTAAAATGGAATTTCTACTTTTCACTGGAGTACTCTTCCATTGTGTCCATGGACCACTGCTCCTTTCTGCATTCCTCTGTGGCTGGGCATTTTCATTGCTTCCAAGTGTTGGCTATGGTAAACATTGCTGGATTGCAGGATTGCCAGCCCGTGTCTTTTTGATTCTCATCCTCTCAGGTGATAGACCCAGCAGTGGCTATGCTTGATTGAACGGTCGCTCAATGTTGACCCTTTCCAGGCAACTCCACTGTGTTTTCCTTAGGGGCTCTTACCACGTCCCACTTAGAACCGAGGGTACGTATTTCTTCACCACCCCGTCAGCATTTCTTGTTTGCAGAAGTTTTGCTGCTGGCCATGCTGAGTCGGCTGACATGATAGGTTTTTGTAACGTGTATTTTCGTGTCTAATAATTCCTAAGGTTCAGCATTTTTCCACGCCTTTTTTTATTCTGTTAAACAAAAACAGAAAAAAAAAAACCGTGAGTACAATAAACCTCTCGAAATTGTCTTCTTGGAAGGTTGCCCTCTTTCGACTTTTTTGGTCGATTTTCGACCCCAGGATTTTGTTTTGGAGGGCAGGTGTCATTTACAAGCCTGCAATGGGTGTGAATATTGAGTGACCATTAGCACTGACTTTAAAGCTGCTGCTGTGGGAAACGGCCACAAGGCGTCAGCATTGCTACATTCCCACATCTGGTTACTAGGGCAGCAGAGCCTTCTGGAAGTCCTGTTCCCAGGTTGTCAATTAGAATGGAATGTGCCAGGAAAAAACCCCAGAAGTGTATGTCACATTACTTCTTGTTCGCTCTTTTAATTTGTTTAAATCGGGGTAATGATTAGAATACTGTTGGTCCTATATGTACAGAATCTGGTTCATTTGTACGTTTTATATGTATATATATATATATATATATATATATATATATATATATATATATATATATTCTTGTACAGATCCTCTTCCCATGTAAATTATTGCAGAGTGTTCTGGTGACCTCCCTTGCTATATGGTCGGTCTGTTTGATATATATATTTAATACGTATTTGTACACATATGGTGACACTAATCTTAAGTTATCCATTCCCCCCACCTTTCATTTTACTTAAGCTTAGTTTGTTTTCTAAGTGTGTGAGTGTCTTTCTTTGTGGAAATATGTTCATTTGTGTCAGCTGTTAGATAACGCCTATAGGTGATGTCATACGGTATGCCTTTTGCTTTCCGACTTAACTCATGTTCTGTGATGATCTCTAGGCTCATCTCGGGTGCCTCAAAGAGCAGTGTTTCCTTGTTTTCCATGGCTAATAGTCCACTGTGTCCACGGACCAGCTCTTCTTATCCATTCATCTGTTGATGGACATTTGGGTTGCTTCGGTGTCTTGGCTACTGTGAAAACTCGTGGAGTGCAGCTCTTGCAGCCCGTCTTCTCAGGTGAGAGGCTCGGCTGTGGGTGTTCTGGATGGAAGGGTGGCTCAATTTTTAATTGAAAACGCAGCTCCTTTCTGTTCTCATTATTGGCTGTTACAACTAGACATGTCCTCCGCAGACAGAGGGAACAGAGTTCTCTAAAACCCCTTCAGCATTTATTGTTTGTAGTCTTTTGGCTGACGGTAGTTAACTTGGGTGAGCTGAAAGCTTTTTGTAGCTTAGAGGAGTCTGATCATTCCTGAGGTTGAGCTTTTCTCCATTTTGCTTTTTTGATAAAGAGTGAGTAAAACTTACCTCTTCATACTATCTCTTTGACACATTTGCCTGCTTTGAATTTTTTTCACCACTGCCGAGCTCAGGACATTTTTTTTTTTTTTTTGAGGGCAGGTGTCTTTTAGAGGCCGGAGTCCTTGTGAATGTTAAGTGACCCATAGCTATCCGTTTAAAGCCGCTCTTGCGGGCAACGGCCACAAGGCGGCAGCATTTCTCCATTTCCAACTCTGGGTTTTCCTGCAACAGAGGCTTCCTGGAAATTGTGTTAGTAGGCTGCAAATGAGAGTGCAGTGTGTCAGGGCAAACCCCCAAGAGCTTATATCTCCTTACTTCTTGTGTGTTTTTTAAAATTTAATTGTTATCTAGTATCACAGCCAATTGGATAAAAATGTGGTGTGTGTTCTAGGTGTACTGCATCTGGTTCATCATATGTATGTGTCAATCTATTCATCTTTGGATCCTTTCCCGTGTAGGTTATTACAGAGTGTTGAGTCGACCTCTCTTGGTATTCCTTAGGTATTTTGTGATTATATATTTCATATGTATCAGTACATGTCTGTAAACCCCCATATCCAAATTCATACATTCCTTACACCTTTCCACTTGGTTAAGCATAGTTGGTTTTCTGCATCTATGCACGGCCTTCTCTTGGAAATGACTTCATGGGTATCAATGTTGAAGTAACAGCTATAAGTGATGTCATAGGATATTTCTATTTCGGTTTCTTTCGTACTTCCTTTTGGGTGGGTATCTCTAGATCCTTCTACGGTGGTGCCAGAGGCACCTGTTGCATGCTCTTCCGTGGCTCATGTTCCATTGTGCACATGGGCCCCCTTCTTCTTGGTGCATTGTTCTGTTGATGGACATTTGGGTTTCTTCCAAGTCTTGGCTATGGTACATGTTGCTGCAGTGCAGGATGGCCAGCCTGTGTCTTTTTGATTTTGGTCTACTCGGGAGATAGGCCCATCAGTGGGCCTACCCGATTACAGGTTAGCTCAATTTTTACCTTTCAACGCACCTCCACGGTGTTCTCACTACTAGCTGTTACCAGGTTACGTCCCAGCGGCCGCTAGAGGGCACAGAGTTCTCTAAAACACCTTGAGCATTTATTCTTTGTAGACTCTGTGGCTGATGATCATTCTGACGACGGTGGGTGAACGTTTCTGTCGACTGGATTTGCATGGCTTTATTAATTCCTGATGTTGAGCATTTTTCCATGCCCTTTTATTTATCACAAGAGAAAGAAAGAAAGAGAAGACAAAATGTGCACAAAATATGCCTCTTGAAATTGTCGTTTTGAAATGTGCACGTCTTTTGAGTTGTTTTCCTCGATGGACGACCCAAGAATCGTTTTTGAGGGCAGGTGTCATTTATAGGCCTGCAATGATTTTGAATATCAAGTGACCATTAGCACTGGGTTTAAAGCTGCTGTTTTGAGAAACGGCCACAAGGCGGCAGCAGGTCTCCTTTACCAAACCTGGTTACTCGGGCAACAGAGCCTCCGTGGAAGTCGTATTCTAGGTTGTCAATTAGAATGGACTGTGCCAGGAAAAAGCCCCTTATGTTTGTGCCTCACGACTGACTTGTTCGTTTTTTAATTCAATGTTTATTGTTTCTCACAGCAAGTTTGATTACAATGTTTTGCTTGTTGTGGGTGTGAAAGATGTGGCTCTTTTACACATAAACATGTATCTAGTCTTCTTTGGATCCTTTTCCCATGTAGCTTATGACACAATGTTGAGTACTCTTCTCTTGGTATTCCGTAGGCCTTTGGTGATTTTGTATTTCACCTGTGTTTGTATCTCTCTCTTAAACCCAATTTCCTAATGTACACAATTCTCACACCTGTCCATGGGTGAACCATAAATCTGTTTATTGCATCTGTGATTGCCTTTCTCTGTGGAAATATCTTCAGTGATATCAATTTTTAGGGAACACCTATAAGTGATATCGTAGGCTATGTATCTTTCGCTCTGTGACTTACTGCAAGGTGCGTGATGAACTCTAGCCTCACCGATGGTGCTGTTGATGGCATTGTTTCCTTTTGTTCCTTGGCTAATATTCCATCTGTTCAGGTCCCTGTTCTTCTTTGTCCACTCATCTGTTGATGGACTTTCTGCTTGCTTCCATGTCCTGGCTATTGTAATACTCCTGCAATGCAGATTTGCCTGCCTGTGTCTTTCCACTTCTGTCTTCTTTCTTAGGTTATAGGCCCACGAGTGGGCCTGCTGGATCATATCGTAACTCAGTGTTTACCTTGTAAAGGCACCTCCATTCTGTTCCCATTAGTGCCTCTTACCAGGTGAAGTCCTGTGGCAAGCATTGCCCTCTGAGGAAGGCGCCACTAAGACCCTCCTAAGCCTCAGGGCCCGACTGTACTCTCCTTGGTATGCATCCTGGACTTTATGGTATGAACATACAAAAGGAGATGGCCTTTGGCCAAATCGCTCCAGGGACCTGCTCAGTTACTGGGAGTCCCTGGTTGTTCCCTAAAGCTAGGAAAAGCAACCCTGGAGGGGAAATTGGTGCCTTTGAGGGAGAAGCCGAGCAGCCAACCAACCAGCTGATGCTGATAAGGTGTGACTAAGCCGAGAAGCCAACCAACCAGCTGATGCCGATAAGGCGTGACGAAGCAAAGTCCCTGCTTTAGGGGTATATATACGGCTAGGCTTTGTTATTAAACTTGCCTTGCAAGCGTCAGTTGCTTGTGCCCTTCTGATCCCATACCTTGGTGCGTTCAGTTCCCTACCCCCTCTCGTCGGTTGTTGCTACACTTTGAGGACCCGCCGCGGCTGGCGGCAAAGTCCCACTTAACCTAGAGGGTATGCACTTCTCCACAACCCCTTCAGCATGAATTGTTGGTAGTCTTGTTGCTGATGGTTCTTCTGACTGGTGTGAGCCGATACCTCTGTGGTTGGATTTGCATGCGTCTCATAAAGCCTTGAAATTGAGCTTTCAGGGATGTCCTTTTTTTCTTCAAACTGTGTGTGTAGCTTACCTCATCACATTCTTTTCTTGAAGTATGTGCCGCCTTTTGAAATATTTTGGCCACTACCTCCCTCAAGACATTTTGAGGGCAGGTTTCATTGACAGCCCTCCAGGACTTGTGCACACAAAGTGACCATTAGCACGGGTTTTCAAGCTGCCGTTGCAGGTAACGGCCAGAGGGCTGCAGCATTTCTGCGTTTCCCACTCTGGTAACTAGTGAAACAGACCTTCCTGCCAGTGGTGTTCCTCGGTTATCAATGACGGTGGGATGTGTCTGGAGAAACCCCCCAAAGCTGATGTCTCCTTACTTATATCTGTTTTTAAAATGGAATTTCTACTTTTCACTGGAGTACTCTTCCATTGTGTCCATGGACCACTGCTCCTTTCTGCATTCCTCTGTGGCTGGGCATTTTCATTGCTTCCAAGTGTTGGCTATGGTAAACATTGCTGGATTGCAGGATTGCCAGCCCGTGTCTTTTTGATTCTCATCCTCTCAGGTGATAGACCCAGCAGTGGCTATGCTTGATTGAACGGTCGCTCAATGTTGACCCTTTCCAGGCAACTCCACTGTGTTTTCCTTAGGGGCTCTTACCACGTCCCACTTAGAACCGAGGGTACGTATTTCTTCACCACCCCGTCAGCATTTCTTGTTTGCAGAAGTTTTGCTGCTGGCCATGCTGAGTCGGCTGACATGATAGGTTTTTGTAACGTGTATTTTCGTGTCTAATAATTCCTAAGGTTCAGCATTTTTCCACGCCTTTTTTTATTCTGTTAAACAAAAACAGAAAAAAAAAAACCGTGAGTACAATAAACCTCTCGAAATTGTCTTCTTGGAAGGTTGCCCTCTTTCGACTTTTTTGGTCGATTTTCGACCCCAGGATTTTGTTTTGGAGGGCAGGTGTCATTTACAAGCCTGCAATGGGTGTGAATATTGAGTGACCATTAGCACTGACTTTAAAGCTGCTGCTGTGGGAAACGGCCACAAGGCGTCAGCATTGCTACATTCCCACATCTGGTTACTAGGGCAGCAGAGCCTTCTGGAAGTCCTGTTCCCAGGTTGTCAATTAGAATGGAATGTGCCAGGAAAAAACCCCAGAAGTGTATGTCACATTACTTCTTGTTCGCTCTTTTAATTTGTTTAAATCGGGGTAATGATTAGAATACTGTTGGTCCTATATGTACAGAATCTGGTTCATTTGTACGTTTTATATGTATATATATATACATATATATATATATATATATTCTTGTACAGATCCTCTTCCCATGTAAATTATTGCAGAGTGTTCTGGTGACCTCCCTTGCTATATGGTCGGTCTGTTTGATATATATATTTAATACGTATTTGTACACATATGGTGACACTAATCTTAAGTTATCCATTCCCCCCACCTTTCATTTTACTTAAGCTTAGTTTGTTTTCTAAGTGTGTGAGTGTCTTTCTTTGTGGAAATATGTTCATTTGTGTCAGCTGTTAGATAACGCCTATAGGTGATGTCATACGGTATGCCTTTTGCTTTCCGACTTAACTCATGTTCTGTGATGATCTCTAGGCTCATCTCGGGTGCCTCAAAGAGCAGTGTTTCCTTGTTTTCCATGGCTAATAGTCCACTGTGTCCACGGACCAGCTCTTCTTATCCATTCATCTGTTGATGGACATTTGGGTTGCTTCGGTGTCTTGGCTACTGTGAAAACTCGTGGAGTGCAGCTCTTGCAGCCCGTCTTCTCAGGTGAGAGGCTCGGCTGTGGGTGTTCTGGATGGAAGGGTGGCTCAATTTTTAATTGAAAACGCAGCTCCTTTCTGTTCTCATTATTGGCTGTTACAACTAGACATGTCCTCCGCAGACAGAGGGAACAGAGTTCTCTAAAACCCCTTCAGCATTTATTGTTTGTAGTCTTTTGGCTGACGGTAGTTAACTTGGGTGAGCTGAAAGCTTTTTGTAGGTTAGAGGAGTCTGATGATTCCTGATGTTGAGCTTTTCTCCATTTTCCTTTTTTTGATAAAGAGTGAGTAAAACTTACCTCTATCATACTATCTCTTTGACACATTTGCCTGCTTTGAATTTTTTTGGCCACGGCCGAGCTCAGGACATTTTTTTTTTTTGAGGGCAGGTGTCTTTTAGAGGCCTGAGTCCTTATGAATGTTAAGTGACCCATAGCTATGCGTTTGAAGCCGCTCTTGCGGGAAACGGCCACAAGGCGGCAGCATTTCTCCATTTCCAACTCTGGGTTTTCCTGCAACAGAGGCTTCCTGGAAATTGTGTCAGTAGGCTGCAAATGAGAGTGCAGTGTGTCAGGGCAAACCCCCAAGAGCTTATATCTCCTTACTTCTTGTGTGTTTTTTAAAATTTAATTGTTATCTAGTATCACAGCCAATTGGATAAAAATGTGGTGTGTGTTCTAGGTGTACTGCATCTGGTTCATCATATGTATGTGTCAATCTATTCATCTTTGGATCCTTTCCCGTGTAGGTTATTACAGAGTGTTGAGTCGACCTCTCTTGGTATTCCTTAGGTATTTTGTGATTATATATTTCATATGTATCAGTACATGTCTGTAAACCCCCATATCCAAATTCATACATTCCTTACACCTTTCCACTTGGTTAAGCATAGTTGGTTTTCTGCATCTATGCACGGCCTTCTCTTGGAAATGACTTCATGGGTATCAATGTTGAAGTAACAGCTATAAGTGATGTCATAGGATATTTCTATTTCGGTTTCTTTCGTACTTCCTTTTGGGTGGGTATCTCTAGATCCTTCTACGGTGGTGCCAGCGGCACTGTTGCATGCTCTTCCGTGGCTCATGTTCCATTGTGCACATGGGCCCCCTTCTTCTTGGTGCATTGTTCTGTTGATGGACATTTGGGTTTCTTCCAAGTCTTGGCGATGGTACATGTTGCTGCAGTGCAGGATGGCCAGCCTGTGTCTTTTTGATTTTGGTCTACTCGGGAGATAGGCCCATCAGTGGGCCTACCCGATTACAGGTTAGCTCAATTTTTACCTTTCAGTGCACCTCCACGGTGTTCTCACTACTAGCTGTTCCCAGGTTACGTCCCAGCGGCCGCTAGAGGGCACAGAGTTCTCTAAAACACCTTGAGCATTTATTCTTTGTAGACTCTGTGGCTGATGATCATTCTGACGACGGTGGGTGAACGTTTCTGTCGACTGGATTTGCATGGCTTTATTAATTCCTGATGTTGAGCATTTTTCCATGCCCTTTTATTTATCACAAGAGAAAGAAAGAAAGAGAAGACAAAATGTGCGCAAAATATGCCTCTTGAAATTGTCGTTTTGAAGTGTGCACATCTTTTGAGTTTTTTTCCTCGATTGACGACCCAAGAATCGTTTTTGAGGGCAGGTGTCATTTATAGGCCTGCAATGATTTTGAATATCAAGTGACCATTAGCACTGGGTTTAAAGCTGCTGTTTTGAGAAACGGCCACAAGGCGGCAGCAGGTCTCCTTTACCAAACCTGGTTACTCGGGCAACAGAGCCTCCGTGGAAGTCGTATTCTCGGTTGTCAATTAGAATGGACTGTGCCAGGAAAAAGCCCCTTATGTTTGTGCCTCACGACTGACTTGTTCGTTTTTTAATTCAATGTTTATTGTTTCTCACAGCAAGTTTGATTACAATGTTTTGCTTGTTGTAGGTGTGAAAGATGTGGCTCTTTTACACATAAACACGTATCTAGTCTTCTTTGGATCCTTTTCCCATGTAGCTTATGACACAATGTTGAGTACTCTTCTCTTGGTATTCCGTAGGCCTTTGGTGATTTTGTATTTCACGTGTGTTTGTATCTCTCTCTTAAACCCAATTTCCTAATGTACACAATTCTCACACCTGTCCATGGGTGAACCATAAATCTGTTTATTGCATCTGTGATTGCCTTTCTCTGTGGAAATATCTTCAGTGATATCAATTTTTAGGGAACACCTATAAGTGATATCGTAGGCTATGTATCTTTCGCTCTGTGACTTACTGCAAGGTGCGTGATGAACTCTAGCCTCACCGATGGTGCTGTTGATGGCATTGTTTCCTTTTGTTCCTTGGCTAATATTCCATCTGTTCAGGTCCCTGTTCTTCTTTGTCCACTCATCTGTTGATGGACTTTCTGCTTGCTTCCATGTCCTGGCTATTGTAATACTCCTGCAATGCAGATTTGCCTGCCTGTGTCTTTCCACTTCTGTCTTCTTTCTTAGGTTATAGGCCCACGAGTGGGCCTGCTGGATCATATCGTAACTCAGTGTTTACCTTGTAAAGGCACCTCCATTCTGTTCCCATTAGTGCCTCTTACCAGGTGAAGTCCTGTGGCGAGCATTGCCCTCTGAGGAAGGCGCCACTAAGACCCTCCTAAGCCTCAGGGCCCGACTGTACTCTCCTTGGTATGCATCCTGGACTTTATGGTATGAACATACAAAAGGAGATGGCCTTTGGCCAAATCGCTCCAGGGACCTGCTCAGTTACTGGGAGTCCCTGGTTGTTCCCTAAAGCTAGGAAAAGCAACCCTGGAGGGGAAATTGGTGCCTTTGAGGGAGAAGCCGAGCAGCCAACCAACCAGCTGATGCTGATAAGGTGTGACTAAGCCGAGAAGCCAACCAACCAGCTGATGCCGATAAGGCGTGACGAAGCAAAGTCCCTGCTTTAGGGGTATATATACGGCTAGGCTTTGTTATTAAACTTGCCTTGCAAGCGTCAGTTGCTTGTGCCCTTCTGATCCCATACCTTGGTGCGTTCAGTTCCCTACCCCCTCTCGTCGGTTGTTGCTACACTTTGAGGACCCGCCGCGGCTGGCGGCAAAGTCCCACTTAACCTAGAGGGTATGCACTTCTCCACAACCCCTTCAGCATGAATTGTTGGTAGTCTTGTTGCTGATGGTTCTTCTGACTGGTGTGAGCCGATACCTCTGTGGTTGGATTTGCATGCGTCTCATAAAGCCTTGAAATTGAGCTTTCAGGGATGTCCTTTTTTTCTTCAAACTGTGTGTGTAGCTTACCTCATCACATTCTTTTCTTGAAGTATGTGCCGCCTTTTGAAATATTTTGGCCACTACCTCCCTCAAGACATTTTGAGGGCAGGTTTCATTGACAGCCCTCCAGGACTTGTGCACACGAAGTGACCATTAGCACGGGTTTTCAAGCTGCCGTTGCAGGTAACGGCCAGAGGGCTGCAGCATTTCTGCGTTTCCCACTCTGGTAACTAGTGAAACAGACCTTCCTGCCAGTGGTGTTCCTCGGTTATCAATGACGGTGGGATGTGTCTGGAGAAACCCCCCAAAGCTGATGTCTCCTTACTTATATCTGTTTTTAAAATGGAATTTCTACTTTTCACTGGAGTACTCTTCCATTGTGTCCATGGACCACTGCTCCTTTCTGCATTCCTCTGTGGCTGGGCATTTTCATTGCTTCCAAGTGTTGGCTATGGTAAACATTGCTGGATTGCAGGATTGCCAGCCCGTGTCTTTTTGATTCTCATCCTCTCAGGTGATAGACCCAGCAGTGGCTATGCTTGATTGAACGGTCGCTCAATGTTGACCCTTTCCAGGCAACTCCACTGTGTTTTCCTTAGGGGCTCTTACCACGTCCCACTTAGAACCGAGGGTACGCATTTCTTCACCACCCCGTCAGCATTTCTTGTTTGCAGAAGTTTTGCTGCTGGCCATGCTGAGTCGTGTGACATGATAGGTTTTTGTAACGTGTATTTTCGTGTCTAATAATTCCTAAGGTTCAGCATTTTTCCACGCCTTTTTTTATTCTGTTAAACAAAAACAGAAAAAAAAAAACCGTGAGTACAATAAACCTCTCGAAATTGTCTTCTTGGAAGGTTGCCCTCTTTCGACTTTTTTGGTCGATTTTCGACCCCAGGATTTTGTTTTGGAGGGCAGGTGTCATTTACAAGCCTGCAATGGGTGTGAATATTGAGTGACCATTAGCACTGACTTTAAAGCTGCTGCTGTGGGAAACGGCCACAAGGCGTCAGCATTGCTACATTCCCACATCTGGTTACTAGGGCAGCAGAGCCTTCTGGAAGTCCTGTTCCCAGGTTGTCAATTAGAATGGAATGTGCCAGGAAAAAACCCCAGAAGTGTATGTCACATTACTTCTTGTTCGCTCTTTTAATTTGTTTAAATCGGGGTAATGATTAGAATACTGTTGGTCCTATATGTACAGAATCTGGTTCATTTGTACGTTTTATATATATATATATATATATATATATTCTTGTACAGATCCTCTTCCCATGTAAATTATTGCAGAGTGTTCTGGTGACCTCCCTTGCTATATGGTCGGTCTGTTTGATATATATATTTAATACGTATTTGTACACATATGGTGACACTAATCTTAATTTATCCATTCCCCCCACCTTTCATTTTACATAAGCTTAGTTTGCTTTCTAAGTCTGTGAGTGTCTTTCTTTGTGGAAATATGTTCATTTGTGTCAGCTGTTAGATAACGCCTATAGGTGATGTCATACGGTATGCCTTTTGCTTTCCGACTTAACTCATGTTCTGTGATGATCTCTAGGCTCATCTCGGGTGCCTCAAAGAGCAGTGTTTCCTTGTTTTCCATGGCTAATAGTCCACTGTGTCCACGGACCAGCTCTTCTTATCCATTCATCTGTTGATGGACATTTGGGTTGCTTCGGTGTCTTGGCTACTGTGAAAACTCGTGGAGTGCAGCTCTTGCAGCCCGTCTTCTCAGGTGAGAGGCTCGGCTGTGGGTGTTCTGGATGGAAGGGTGGCTCAATTTTTAATTGAAAACGCAGCTCCTTTCTGTTCTCATTATTGGCTGTTACAACTAGACATGTCCTCCGCAGACAGAGGGAACAGAGTTCTCTAAAACCCCTTCAGCATTTATTGTTTGTAGTCTTTTGGCTGACGGTAGTTAACTTGGGTGAGCTGAAAGCTTTTTGTAGCTTAGAGGAGTCTGATCATTCCTGAGGTTGAGCTTTTCTCCATTTTGCTTTTTTGATAAAGAGTGAGTAAAACTTACCTCTTCATACTATCTCTTTGACACATTTGCCTGCTTTGAATTTTTTTCACCACTGCCGAGCTCAGGACATTTTTTTTTTTTTTTGAGGGCAGGTGTCTTTTAGAGGCCGGAGTCCTTGTGAATGTTAAGTGACCCATAGCTATCCGTTTAAAGCCGCTCTTGCGGGCAACGGCCACAAGGCGGCAGCATTTCTCCATTTCCAACTCTGGGTTTTCCTGCAACAGAGGCTTCCTGGAAATTGTGTTAGTAGGCTGCAAATGAGAGTGCAGTGTGTCAGGGCAAACCCCCAAGAGCTTATATCTCCTTACTTCTTGTGTGTTTTTTAAAATTTAATTGTTATCTAGTATCACAGCCAATTGGATAAAAATGTGGTGTGTGTTCTAGGTGTACTGCATCTGGTTCATCATATGTATGTGTCAATCTATTCATCTTTGGATCCTTTCCCGTGTAGGTTATTACAGAGTGTTGAGTCGACCTCTCTTGGTATTCCTTAGGTATTTTGTGATTATATATTTCATATGTATCAGTACATGTCTGTAAACCCCCATATCCAAATTCATACATTCCTTACACCTTTCCACTTGGTTAAGCATAGTTGGTTTTCTGCATCTATGCACGGCCTTCTCTTGGAAATGACTTCATGGGTATCAATGTTGAAGTAACAGCTATAAGTGATGTCATAGGATATTTCTATTTCGGTTTCTTTCGTACTTCCTTTTGGGTGGGTATCTCTAGATCCTTCTACGGTGGTGCCAGAGGCACCTGTTGCATGCTCTTCCGTGGCTCATGTTCCATTGTGCACATGGGCCCCCTTCTTCTTGGTGCATTGTTCTGTTGATGGACATTTGGGTTTCTTCCAAGTCTTGGCTATGGTACATGTTGCTGCAGTGCAGGATGGCCAGCCTGTGTCTTTTTGATTTTGGTCTACTCGGGAGATAGGCCCATCAGTGGGCCTACCCGATTACAGGTTAGCTCAATTTTTACCTTTCAACGCACCTCCACGGTGTTCTCACTACTAGCTGTTACCAGGTTACGTCCCAGCGGCCGCTAGAGGGCACAGAGTTCTCTAAAACACCTTGAGCATTTATTCTTTGTAGACTCTGTGGCTGATGATCATTCTGACGACGGTGGGTGAACGTTTCTGTCGACTGGATTTGCATGGCTTTATTAATTCCTGATGTTGAGCATTTTTCCATGCCCTTTTATTTATCACAAGAGAAAGAAAGAAAGAGAAGACAAAATGTGCACAAAATATGCCTCTTGAAATTGTCGTTTTGAAATGTGCACGTCTTTTGAGTTTTTTTCCTCGATGGACGACCCAAGAATCGTTTTTGAGGGCAGGTGTCATTTATAGGCCTGCAATGATTTTGAATATCAAGTGACCATTAGCACTGGGTTTAAAGCTGCTGTTTTGAGAAACGGCCACAAGGCGGCAGCAGGTCTCCTTTACCAAACCTGGTTACTCGGGCAACAGAGCCTCCGTGGAAGTCGTATTCTAGGTTGTCAATTAGAATGGACTGTGCCAGGAAAAAGCCCCTTATGTTTGTGCCTCACGACTGACTTGTTCGTTTTTTAATTCAATGTTTATTGTTTCTCACAGCAAGTTTGATTACAATGTTTTGCTTGTTGTGGGTGTGAAAGATGTGGCTCTTTTACACATAAACATGTATCTAGTCTTCTTTGGATCCTTTTCCCATGTAGCTTATGACACAATGTTGAGTACTCTTCTCTTGGTATTCCGTAGGCCTTTGGTGATTTTGTATTTCACGTGTGTTTGTATCTCTCTCTTAAACCCAATTTCCTAATGTACACAATTCTCACACCTGTCCATGGGTGAACCATAAATCTGTTTATTGCATCTGTGATTGCCTTTCTCTGTGGAAATATCTTCAGTGATATCAATTTTTAGGGAACACCTATAAGTGATATCGTAGGCTATGTATCTTTCGCTCTGTGACTTACTGCAAGGTGCGTGATGAACTCTAGCCTCACCGATGGTGCTGTTGATGGCATTGTTTCCTTTTGTTCCTTGGCTAATATTCCATCTGTTCAGGTCCCTGTTCTTCTTTGTCCACTCATCTGTTGATGGACTTTCTGCTTGCTTCCATGTCCTGGCTATTGTAATACTCCTGCAATGCAGATTTGCCTGCCTGTGTCTTTCCACTTCTGTCTTCTTTCTTAGGTTATAGGCCCACGAGTGGGCCTGCTGGATCATATCGTAACTCAGTGTTTACCTTGTAAAGGCACCTCCATTCTGTTCCCATTAGTGCCTCTTACCAGGTGAAGTCCTGTGGCGAGCATTGCCCTCTGAGGAAGGCGCCACTAAGACCCTCCTAAGCCTCAGGGCCCGACTGTACTCTCCTTGGTATGCATCCTGGACTTTATGGTATGAACATACAAAAGGAGAGGGCCTTTGGCCAAATCGCTCCAGGGACCTGCTCAGTTACTGGGAGTCCCTGGTTGTTCCCTAAAGCTAGGAAAAGCAACCCTGGAGGGGAAATTGGTGCCTTTGAGGGAGAAGCCGAGCAGCCAACCAACCAGCTGATGCTGATAAGGTGTGACTAAGCCGAGAAGCCAACCAACCAGCTGATGCCGATAAGGCGTGACGAAGCAAAGTCCCTGCTTTAGGGGTATATATACGGCTAGGCTTTGTTATTAAACTTGCCTTGCAAGCGTCAGTTGCTTGTGCCCTTCTGATCCCATACCTTGGTGCGTTCAGTTCCCTACCCCCTCTCGTCGGTTGTTGCTACACTTTGAGGACCCGCCGCGGCTGGCGGCAAAGTCCCACTTAACCTAGAGGGTATGCACTTCTCCACAACCCCTTCAGCATGAATTGTTGGTAGTCTTGTTGCTGATGGTTCTTCTGACTGGTGTGAGCCGATACCTCTGTGGTTGGATTTGCATGCGTCTCATAAAGCCTTGAAATTGAGCTTTCAGGGATGTCCTTTTTTTCTTCAAACTGTGTGTGTAGCTTACCTCATCACATTCTTTTCTTGAAGTATGTGCCGCCTTTTGAAATATTTTGGCCACTACCTCCCTCAAGACATTTTGAGGGCAGGTTTCATTGACAGCCCTCCAGGACTTGTGCACACAAAGTGACCATTAGCACGGGTTTTCAAGCTGCCGTTGCAGGTAACGGCCAGAGGGCTGCAGCATTTCTGCGTTTCCCACTCTGGTAACTAGTGAAACAGACCTTCCTGCCAGTGGTGTTCCTCGGTTATCAATGACGGTGGGATGTGTCTGGAGAAACCCCCCAAAGCTGATGTCTCCTTACTTATATCTGTTTTTAAAATGGAATTTCTACTTTTCACTGGAGTACTCTTCCATTGTGTCCATGGACCACTGCTCCTTTCTGCATTCCTCTGTGGCTGGGCATTTTCATTGCTTCCAAGTGTTGGCTATGGTAAACATTGCTGGATTGCAGGATTGCCAGCCCGTGTCTTTTTGATTCTCATCCTCTCAGGTGATAGACCCAGCAGTGGCTATGCTTGATTGAACGGTCGCTCAATGTTGACCCTTTCCAGGCAACTCCACTGTGTTTTCCTTAGGGGCTCTTACCACGTCCCACTTAGAACCGAGGGTACGTATTTCTTCACCACCCCGTCAGCATTTCTTGTTTGCAGAAGTTTTGCTGCTGGCCATGCTGAGTCGGCTGACATGATAGGTTTTTGTAACGTGTATTTTCGTGTCTAATAATTCCTAAGGTTCAGCATTTTTCCACGCCTTTTTTTATTCTGTTAAACAAAAACAGAAAAAAAAAAACCGTGAGTACAATAAACCTCTCGAAATTGTCTTCTTGGAAGGTTGCCCTCTTTCGACTTTTTTGGTCGATTTTCGACCCCAGGATTTTGTTTTGGAGGGCAGGTGTCATTTACAAGCCTGCAATGGGTGTGAATATTGAGTGACCATTAGCACTGACTTTAAAGCTGCTGCTGTGGGAAACGGCCACAAGGCGTCAGCATTGCTACATTCCCACATCTGGTTACTAGGGCAGCAGAGCCTTCTGGAAGTCCTGTTCCCAGGTTGTCAATTAGAATGGAATGTGCCAGGAAAAAACCCCAGAAGTGTATGTCACATTACTTCTTGTTCGCTCTTTTAATTTGTTTAAATCGGGGTAATGATTAGAATACTGTTGGTCCTATATGTACAGAATCTGGTTCATTTGTACGTTTTATATGTATATATATATACATATATATATATATATATATTCTTGTACAGATCCTCTTCCCATGTAAATTATTGCAGAGTGTTCTGGTGACCTCCCTTGCTATATGGTCGGTCTGTTTGATATATATATTTAATACGTATTTGTACACATATGGTGACACTAATCTTAAGTTATCCATTCCCCCCACCTTTCATTTTACTTAAGCTTAGTTTGTTTTCTAAGTGTGTGAGTGTCTTTCTTTGTGGAAATATGTTCATTTGTGTCAGCTGTTAGATAACGCCTATAGGTGATGTCATACGGTATGCCTTTTGCTTTCCGACTTAACTCATGTTCTGTGATGATCTCTAGGCTCATCTCGGGTGCCTCAAAGAGCAGTGTTTCCTTGTTTTCCATGGCTAATAGTCCACTGTGTCCACGGACCAGCTCTTCTTATCCATTCATCTGTTGATGGACATTTGGGTTGCTTCGGTGTCTTGGCTACTGTGAAAACTCGTGGAGTGCAGCTCTTGCAGCCCGTCTTCTCAGGTGAGAGGCTCGGCTGTGGGTGTTCTGGATGGAAGGGTGGCTCAATTTTTAATTGAAAACGCAGCTCCTTTCTGTTCTCATTATTGGCTGTTACAACTAGACATGTCCTCCGCAGACAGAGGGAACAGAGTTCTCTAAAACCCCTTCAGCATTTATTGTTTGTAGTCTTTTGGCTGACGGTAGTTAACTTGGGTGAGCTGAAAGCTTTTTGTAGGTTAGAGGAGTCTGATGATTCCTGATGTTGAGCTTTTCTCCATTTTCCTTTTTTTGATAAAGAGTGAGTAAAACTTACCTCTATCATACTATCTCTTTGACACATTTGCCTGCTTTGAATTTTTTTGGCCACGGCCGAGCTCAGGACATTTTTTTTTTTTGAGGGCAGGTGTCTTTTAGAGGCCTGAGTCCTTATGAATGTTAAGTGACCCATAGCTATGCGTTTGAAGCCGCTCTTGCGGGAAACGGCCACAAGGCGGCAGCATTTCTCCATTTCCAACTCTGGGTTTTCCTGCAACAGAGGCTTCCTGGAAATTGTGTCAGTAGGCTGCAAATGAGAGTGCAGTGTGTCAGGGCAAACCCCCAAGAGCTTATATCTCCTTACTTCTTGTGTGTTTTTTAAAATTTAATTGTTATCTAGTATCACAGCCAATTGGATAAAAATGTGGTGTGTGTTCTAGGTGTACTGCATCTGGTTCATCATATGTATGTGTCAATCTATTCATCTTTGGATCCTTTCCCGTGTAGGTTATTACAGAGTGTTGAGTCGACCTCTCTTGGTATTCCTTAGGTATTTTGTGATTATATATTTCATATGTATCAGTACATGTCTGTAAACCCCCATATCCAAATTCATACATTCCTTACACCTTTCCACTTGGTTAAGCATAGTTGGTTTTCTGCATCTATGCACGGCCTTCTCTTGGAAATGACTTCATGGGTATCAATGTTGAAGTAACAGCTATAAGTGATGTCATAGGATATTTCTATTTCGGTTTCTTTCGTACTTCCTTTTGGGTGGGTATCTCTAGATCCTTCTACGGTGGTGCCAGCGGCACTGTTGCATGCTCTTCCGTGGCTCATGTTCCATTGTGCACATGGGCCCCCTTCTTCTTGGTGCATTGTTCTGTTGATGGACATTTGGGTTTCTTCCAAGTCTTGGCGATGGTACATGTTGCTGCAGTGCAGGATGGCCAGCCTGTGTCTTTTTGATTTTGGTCTACTCGGGAGATAGGCCCATCAGTGGGCCTACCCGATTACAGGTTAGCTCAATTTTTACCTTTCAGTGCACCTCCACGGTGTTCTCACTACTAGCTGTTCCCAGGTTACGTCCCAGCGGCCGCTAGAGGGCACAGAGTTCTCTAAAACACCTTGAGCATTTATTCTTTGTAGACTCTGTGGCTGATGATCATTCTGACGACGGTGGGTGAACGTTTCTGTCGACTGGATTTGCATGGCTTTATTAATTCCTGATGTTGAGCATTTTTCCATGCCCTTTTATTTATCACAAGAGAAAGAAAGAAAGAGAAGACAAAATGTGCGCAAAATATGCCTCTTGAAATTGTCGTTTTGAAGTGTGCACATCTTTTGAGTTTTTTTCCTCGATTGACGACCCAAGAATCGTTTTTGAGGGCAGGTGTCATTTATAGGCCTGCAATGATTTTGAATATCAAGTGACCATTAGCACTGGGTTTAAAGCTGCTGTTTTGAGAAACGGCCACAAGGCGGCAGCAGGTCTCCTTTACCAAACCTGGTTACTCGGGCAACAGAGCCTCCGTGGAAGTCGTATTCTCGGTTGTCAATTAGAATGGACTGTGCCAGGAAAAAGCCCCTTATGTTTGTGCCTCACGACTGACTTGTTCGTTTTTTAATTCAATGTTTATTGTTTCTCACAGCAAGTTTGATTACAATGTTTTGCTTGTTGTAGGTGTGAAAGATGTGGCTCTTTTACACATAAACACGTATCTAGTCTTCTTTGGATCCTTTTCCCATGTAGCTTATGACACAATGTTGAGTACTCTTCTCTTGGTATTCCGTAGGCCTTTGGTGATTTTGTATTTCACGTGTGTTTGTATCTCTCTCTTAAACCCAATTTCCTAATGTACACAATTCTCACACCTGTCCATGGGTGAACCATAAATCTGTTTATTGCATCTGTGATTGCCTTTCTCTGTGGAAATATCTTCAGTGATATCAATTTTTAGGGAACACCTATAAGTGATATCGTAGGCTATGTATCTTTCGCTCTGTGACTTACTGCAAGGTGCGTGATGAACTCTAGCCTCACCGATGGTGCTGTTGATGGCATTGTTTCCTTTTGTTCCTTGGCTAATATTCCATCTGTTCAGGTCCCTGTTCTTCTTTGTCCACTCATCTGTTGATGGACTTTCTGCTTGCTTCCATGTCCTGGCTATTGTAATACTCCTGCAATGCAGATTTGCCTGCCTGTGTCTTTCCACTTCTGTCTTCTTTCTTAGGTTATAGGCCCACGAGTGGGCCTGCTGGATCATATCGTAACTCAGTGTTTACCTTGTAAAGGCACCTCCATTCTGTTCCCATTAGTGCCTCTTACCAGGTGAAGTCCTGTGGCGAGCATTGCCCTCTGAGGAAGGCGCCACTAAGACCCTCCTAAGCCTCAGGGCCCGACTGTACTCTCCTTGGTATGCATCCTGGACTTTATGGTATGAACATACAAAAGGAGATGGCCTTTGGCCAAATCGCTCCAGGGACCTGCTCAGTTACTGGGAGTCCCTGGTTGTTCCCTAAAGCTAGGAAAAGCAACCCTGGAGGGGAAATTGGTGCCTTTGAGGGAGAAGCCGAGCAGCCAACCAACCAGCTGATGCTGATAAGGTGTGACTAAGCCGAGAAGCCAACCAACCAGCTGATGCCGATAAGGCGTGACGAAGCAAAGTCCCTGCTTTAGGGGTATATATACGGCTAGGCTTTGTTATTAAACTTGCCTTGCAAGCGTCAGTTGCTTGTGCCCTTCTGATCCCATACCTTGGTGCGTTCAGTTCCCTACCCCCTCTCGTCGGTTGTTGCTACACTTTGAGGACCCGCCGCGGCTGGCGGCAAAGTCCCACTTAACCTAGAGGGTATGCACTTCTCCACAACCCCTTCAGCATGAATTGTTGGTAGTCTTGTTGCTGATGGTTCTTCTGACTGGTGTGAGCCGATACCTCTGTGGTTGGATTTGCATGCGTCTCATAAAGCCTTGAAATTGAGCTTTCAGGGATGTCCTTTTTTTCTTCAAACTGTGTGTGTAGCTTACCTCATCACATTCTTTTCTTGAAGTATGTGCCGCCTTTTGAAATATTTTGGCCACTACCTCCCTCAAGACATTTTGAGGGCAGGTTTCATTGACAGCCCTCCAGGACTTGTGCACACGAAGTGACCATTAGCACGGGTTTTCAAGCTGCCGTTGCAGGTAACGGCCAGAGGGCTGCAGCATTTCTGCGTTTCCCACTCTGGTAACTAGTGAAACAGACCTTCCTGCCAGTGGTGTTCCTCGGTTATCAATGACGGTGGGATGTGTCTGGAGAAACCCCCCAAAGCTGATGTCTCCTTACTTATATCTGTTTTTAAAATGGAATTTCTACTTTTCACTGGAGTACTCTTCCATTGTGTCCATGGACCACTGCTCCTTTCTGCATTCCTCTGTGGCTGGGCATTTTCATTGCTTCCAAGTGTTGGCTATGGTAAACATTGCTGGATTGCAGGATTGCCAGCCCGTGTCTTTTTGATTCTCATCCTCTCAGGTGATAGACCCAGCAGTGGCTATGCTTGATTGAACGGTCGCTCAATGTTGACCCTTTCCAGGCAACTCCACTGTGTTTTCCTTAGGGGCTCTTACCACGTCCCACTTAGAACCGAGGGTACGCATTTCTTCACCACCCCGTCAGCATTTCTTGTTTGCAGAAGTTTTGCTGCTGGCCATGCTGAGTCGTGTGACATGATAGGTTTTTGTAACGTGTATTTTCGTGTCTAATAATTCCTAAGGTTCAGCATTTTTCCACGCCTTTTTTTATTCTGTTAAACAAAAACAGAAAAAAAAAAACCGTGAGTACAATAAACCTCTCGAAATTGTCTTCTTGGAAGGTTGCCCTCTTTCGACTTTTTTGGTCGATTTTCGACCCCAGGATTTTGTTTTGGAGGGCAGGTGTCATTTACAAGCCTGCAATGGGTGTGAATATTGAGTGACCATTAGCACTGACTTTAAAGCTGCTGCTGTGGGAAACGGCCACAAGGCGTCAGCATTGCTACATTCCCACATCTGGTTACTAGGGCAGCAGAGCCTTCTGGAAGTCCTGTTCCCAGGTTGTCAATTAGAATGGAATGTGCCAGGAAAAAACCCCAGAAGTGTATGTCACATTACTTCTTGTTCGCTCTTTTAATTTGTTTAAATCGGGGTAATGATTAGAATACTGTTGGTCCTATATGTACAGAATCTGGTTCATTTGTACGTTTTATATATATATATATATATATATATATTCTTGTACAGATCCTCTTCCCATGTAAATTATTGCAGAGTGTTCTGGTGACCTCCCTTGCTATATGGTCGGTCTGTTTGATATATATATTTAATACGTATTTGTACACATATGGTGACACTAATCTTAATTTATCCATTCCCCCCACCTTTCATTTTACATAAGCTTAGTTTGCTTTCTAAGTCTGTGAGTGTCTTTCTTTGTGGAAATATGTTCATTTGTGTCAGCTGTTAGATAACGCCTATAGGTGATGTCATACGGTATGCCTTTTGCTTTCCGACTTAACTCATGTTCTGTGATGATCTCTAGGCTCATCTCGGGTGCCTCAAAGAGCAGTGTTTCCTTGTTTTCCATGGCTAATAGTCCACTGTGTCCACGGACCAGCTCTTCTTATCCATTCATCTGTTGATGGACATTTGGGTTGCTTCGGTGTCTTGGCTACTGTGAAAACTCGTGGAGTGCAGCTCTTGCAGCCCGTCTTCTCAGGTGAGAGGCTCGGCTGTGGGTGTTCTGGATGGAAGGGTGGCTCAATTTTTAATTGAAAACGCAGCTCCTTTCTGTTCTCATTATTGGCTGTTACAACTAGACATGTCCTCCGCAGACAGAGGGAACAGAGTTCTCTAAAACCCCTTCAGCATTTATTGTTTGTAGTCTTTTGGCTGACGGTAGTTAACTTGGGTGAGCTGAAAGCTTTTTGTAGCTTAGAGGAGTCTGATCATTCCTGAGGTTGAGCTTTTCTCCATTTTGCTTTTTTGATAAAGAGTGAGTAAAACTTACCTCTTCATACTATCTCTTTGACACATTTGCCTGCTTTGAATTTTTTTCACCACTGCCGAGCTCAGGACATTTTTTTTTTTTTTTGAGGGCAGGTGTCTTTTAGAGGCCGGAGTCCTTGTGAATGTTAAGTGACCCATAGCTATCCGTTTAAAGCCGCTCTTGCGGGCAACGGCCACAAGGCGGCAGCATTTCTCCATTTCCAACTCTGGGTTTTCCTGCAACAGAGGCTTCCTGGAAATTGTGTTAGTAGGCTGCAAATGAGAGTGCAGTGTGTCAGGGCAAACCCCCAAGAGCTTATATCTCCTTACTTCTTGTGTGTTTTTTAAAATTTAATTGTTATCTAGTATCACAGCCAATTGGATAAAAATGTGGTGTGTGTTCTAGGTGTACTGCATCTGGTTCATCATATGTATGTGTCAATCTATTCATCTTTGGATCCTTTCCCGTGTAGGTTATTACAGAGTGTTGAGTCGACCTCTCTTGGTATTCCTTAGGTATTTTGTGATTATATATTTCATATGTATCAGTACATGTCTGTAAACCCCCATATCCAAATTCATACATTCCTTACACCTTTCCACTTGGTTAAGCATAGTTGGTTTTCTGCATCTATGCACGGCCTTCTCTTGGAAATGACTTCATGGGTATCAATGTTGAAGTAACAGCTATAAGTGATGTCATAGGATATTTCTATTTCGGTTTCTTTCGTACTTCCTTTTGGGTGGGTATCTCTAGATCCTTCTACGGTGGTGCCAGAGGCACCTGTTGCATGCTCTTCCGTGGCTCATGTTCCATTGTGCACATGGGCCCCCTTCTTCTTGGTGCATTGTTCTGTTGATGGACATTTGGGTTTCTTCCAAGTCTTGGCTATGGTACATGTTGCTGCAGTGCAGGATGGCCAGCCTGTGTCTTTTTGATTTTGGTCTACTCGGGAGATAGGCCCATCAGTGGGCCTACCCGATTACAGGTTAGCTCAATTTTTACCTTTCAACGCACCTCCACGGTGTTCTCACTACTAGCTGTTACCAGGTTACGTCCCAGCGGCCGCTAGAGGGCACAGAGTTCTCTAAAACACCTTGAGCATTTATTCTTTGTAGACTCTGTGGCTGATGATCATTCTGACGACGGTGGGTGAACGTTTCTGTCGACTGGATTTGCATGGCTTTATTAATTCCTGATGTTGAGCATTTTTCCATGCCCTTTTATTTATCACAAGAGAAAGAAAGAAAGAGAAGACAAAATGTGCACAAAATATGCCTCTTGAAATTGTCGTTTTGAAATGTGCACGTCTTTTGAGTTTTTTTCCTCGATGGACGACCCAAGAATCGTTTTTGAGGGCAGGTGTCATTTATAGGCCTGCAATGATTTTGAATATCAAGTGACCATTAGCACTGGGTTTAAAGCTGCTGTTTTGAGAAACGGCCACAAGGCGGCAGCAGGTCTCCTTTACCAAACCTGGTTACTCGGGCAACAGAGCCTCCGTGGAAGTCGTATTCTAGGTTGTCAATTAGAATGGACTGTGCCAGGAAAAAGCCCCTTATGTTTGTGCCTCACGACTGACTTGTTCGTTTTTTAATTCAATGTTTATTGTTTCTCACAGCAAGTTTGATTACAATGTTTTGCTTGTTGTGGGTGTGAAAGATGTGGCTCTTTTACACATAAACATGTATCTAGTCTTCTTTGGATCCTTTTCCCATGTAGCTTATGACACAATGTTGAGTACTCTTCTCTTGGTATTCCGTAGGCCTTTGGTGATTTTGTATTTCACGTGTGTTTGTATCTCTCTCTTAAACCCAATTTCCTAATGTACACAATTCTCACACCTGTCCATGGGTGAACCATAAATCTGTTTATTGCATCTGTGATTGCCTTTCTCTGTGGAAATATCTTCAGTGATATCAATTTTTAGGGAACACCTATAAGTGATATCGTAGGCTATGTATCTTTCGCTCTGTGACTTACTGCAAGGTGCGTGATGAACTCTAGCCTCACCGATGGTGCTGTTGATGGCATTGTTTCCTTTTGTTCCTTGGCTAATATTCCATCTGTTCAGGTCCCTGTTCTTCTTTGTCCACTCATCTGTTGATGGACTTTCTGCTTGCTTCCATGTCCTGGCTATTGTAATACTCCTGCAATGCAGATTTGCCTGCCTGTGTCTTTCCACTTCTGTCTTCTTTCTTAGGTTATAGGCCCACGAGTGGGCCTGCTGGATCATATCGTAACTCAGTGTTTACCTTGTAAAGGCACCTCCATTCTGTTCCCATTAGTGCCTCTTACCAGGTGAAGTCCTGTGGCGAGCATTGCCCTCTGAGGAAGGCGCCACTAAGACCCTCCTAAGCCTCAGGGCCCGACTGTACTCTCCTTGGTATGCATCCTGGACTTTATGGTATGAACATACAAAAGGAGAGGGCCTTTGGCCAAATCGCTCCAGGGACCTGCTCAGTTACTGGGAGTCCCTGGTTGTTCCCTAAAGCTAGGAAAAGCAACCCTGGAGGGGAAATTGGTGCCTTTGAGGGAGAAGCCGAGCAGCCAACCAACCAGCTGATGCTGATAAGGTGTGACTAAGCCGAGAAGCCAACCAACCAGCTGATGCCGATAAGGCGTGACGAAGCAAAGTCCCTGCTTTAGGGGTATATATACGGCTAGGCTTTGTTATTAAACTTGCCTTGCAAGCGTCAGTTGCTTGTGCCCTTCTGATCCCATACCTTGGTGCGTTCAGTTCCCTACCCCCTCTCGTCGGTTGTTGCTACACTTTGAGGACCCGCCGCGGCTGGCGGCAAAGTCCCACTTAACCTAGAGGGTATGCACTTCTCCACAACCCCTTCAGCATGAATTGTTGGTAGTCTTGTTGCTGATGGTTCTTCTGACTGGTGTGAGCCGATACCTCTGTGGTTGGATTTGCATGCGTCTCATAAAGCCTTGAAATTGAGCTTTCAGGGATGCCCTTTTTTTCTTCAAACTGTGTGTGTAGCTTACCTCATCACATTCTTTTCTTGAACTATGTGCCGCCTTTTGAAATATTTTGGCCACTACCTCCCTCAAGACATTTTGAGGGCAGGTTTCATTGACAGCCCTCCAGGACTTGTGCACACGAAGTGACCATTAGCACGGGTTTTCAAGCTGCCGTTGCAGGTAACGGCCAGAGGGCTGCAGCATTTCTGCGTTTCCCACTCTGGTAACTAGTGAAACAGGCCTTCCTGCCAGTGGTGTTCCTCGGTTATCAATGACGGTGGGATGTGTCTGGAGAAACCCCCCAAAGCTGATGTCTCCTTACTTATATCTGTTTTTAAAATGGAATTTCTACTTTTCACTGGAGTACTCTTCCATTGTGTCCATGGACCACTGCTCCTTTCTGCATTCCTCTGTGGCTGGGCATTTTCATTGCTTCCAAGTGTTGGCTATGGTAAACATTGCTGGATTGCAGGATTGCCAGCCCGTGTCTTTTTGATTCTCATCCTCTCAGGTGATAGACCCAGCAGTGGCTATGCTTGATTGAACGGTCGCTCAATGTTGACCCTTTCCAGGCAACTCCACTGTGTTTTCCTTAGGGGCTCTTACCACGTCCCACTTAGAACCGAGGGTACGTATTTCTTCACCACCCCGTCAGCATTTCTTGTTTGCAGAAGTTTTGCTGCTGGCCATGCTGAGTCGGCTGACATGATAGGTTTTTGTAACGTGTATTTTCGTGTCTAATAATTCCTAAGGTTCAGCATTTTTCCACGCCTTTTTTTATTCTGTTAAACAAAAACAGAAAAAAAAAAACCGTGAGTACAATAAACCTCTCGAAATTGTCTTCTTGGAAGGTTGCCCTCTTTCGACTTTTTTGGTCGATTTTCGACCCCAGGATTTTGTTTTGGAGGGCAGGTGTCATTTACAAGCCTGCAATGGGTGTGAATATTGAGTGACCATTAGCACTGACTTTAAAGCTGCTGCTGTGGGAAACGGCCACAAGGCGTCAGCATTGCTACATTCCCACATCTGGTTACTAGGGCAGCAGAGCCTTCTGGAAGTCCTGTTCCCAGGTTGTCAATTAGAATGGAATGTGCCAGGAAAAAACCCCAGAAGTGTATGTCACATTACTTCTTGTTCGCTCTTTTAATTTGTTTAAATCGGGGTAATGATTAGAATACTGTTGGTCCTATATGTACAGAATCTGGTTCATTTGTACGTTTTATATGTATATATATATATATATATATTCTTGTACAGATCCTCTTCCCATGTAAATTATTGCAGAGTGTTCTGGTGACCTCCCTTGCTATATGGTCGGTCTGTTTGATATATATATTTAATACGTATTTGTACACATATGGTGACACTAATCTTAAGTTATCCATTCCCCCCACCTTTCATTTTACTTAAGCTTAGTTTGTTTTCTAAGTGTGTGAGTGTCTTTCTTTGTGGAAATATGTTCATTTGTGTCAGCTGTTAGATAACGCCTATAGGTGATGTCATACGGTATGCCTTTTGCTTTCCGACTTAACTCATGTTCTGTGATGATCTCTAGGCTCATCTCGGGTGCCTCAAAGAGCAGTGTTTCCTTGTTTTCCATGGCTAATAGTCCACTGTGTCCACGGACCAGCTCTTCTTATCCATTCATCTGTTGATGGACATTTGGGTTGCTTCGGTGTCTTGGCTACTGTGAAAACTCGTGGAGTGCAGCTCTTGCAGCCCGTCTTCTCAGGTGAGAGGCTCGGCTGTGGGTGTTCTGGATGGAAGGGTGGCTCAATTTTTAATTGAAAACGCAGCTCCTTTCTGTTCTCATTATTGGCTGTTACAACTAGACATGTCCTCCGCAGACAGAGGGAATAGAGTTCTCTAAAACCCCTTCAGCATTTATTGTTTGTAGTCTTTTGGCTGACGGTAGTTAACTTGGGTGAGCTGAAAGCTTTTTGTAGCTTAGAGGAGTCTGATCATTCCTGAGGTTGAGCTTTTCTCCATTTTGCTTTTTTGATAAAGAGTGAGTAAAACTTACCTCTTCATACTATCTCTTTGACACATTTGCCTGCTTTGAATTTTTTTCACCACTGCCGAGCTCAGGACATTTTTTTTTTTTTTTGAGGGCAGGTGTCTTTTAGAGGCCGGAGTCCTTGTGAATGTTAAGTGACCCATAGCTATCCGTTTAAAGCCGCTCTTGCGGGCAACGGCCACAAGGCGGCAGCATTTCTCCATTTCCAACTCTGGGTTTTCCTGCAACAGAGGCTTCCTGGAAATTGTGTTAGTAGGCTGCAAATGAGAGTGCAGTGTGTCAGGGCAAACCCCCAAGAGCTTATATCTCCTTACTTCTTGTGTGTTTTTTAAAATTTAATTGTTATCTAGTATCACAGCCAATTGGATAAAAATGTGGTGTGTGTTCTAGGTGTACTGCATCTGGTTCATCATATGTATGTGTCAATCTATTCATCTTTGGATCCTTTCCCGTGTAGGTTATTACAGAGTGTTGAGTCGACCTCTCTTGGTATTCCTTAGGTATTTTGTGATTATATATTTCATATGTATCAGTACATGTCTGTAAACCCCCATATCCAAATTCATACATTCCTTACACCTTTCCACTTGGTTAAGCATAGTTGGTTTTCTGCATCTATGCACGGCCTTCTCTTGGAAATGACTTCATGGGTATCAATGTTGAAGTAACAGCTATAAGTGATGTCATAGGATATTTCTATTTCGGTTTCTTTCGTACTTCCTTTTGGGTGGGTATCTCTAGATCCTTCTACGGTGGTGCCAGAGGCACCTGTTGCATGCTCTTCCGTGGCTCATGTTCCATTGTGCACATGGGCCCCCTTCTTCTTGGTGCATTGTTCTGTTGATGGACATTTGGGTTTCTTCCAAGTCTTGGCTATGGTACATGTTGCTGCAGTGCAGGATGGCCAGCCTGTGTCTTTTTGATTTTGGTCTACTCGGGAGATAGGCCCATCAGTGGGCCTACCCGATTACAGGTTAGCTCAATTTTTACCTTTCAACGCACCTCCACGGTGTTCTCACTACTAGCTGTTACCAGGTTACGTCCCAGCGGCCGCTAGAGGGCACAGAGTTCTCTAAAACACCTTGAGCATTTATTCTTTGTAGACTCTGTGGCTGATGATCATTCTGACGACGGTGGGTGAACGTTTCTGTCGACTGGATTTGCATGGCTTTATTAATTCCTGATGTTGAGCATTTTTCCATGCCCTTTTATTTATCACAAGAGAAAGAAAGAAAGAGAAGACAAAATGTGCACAAAATATGCCTCTTGAAATTGTCGTTTTGAAATGTGCACGTCTTTTGAGTTGTTTTCCTCGATGGACGACCCAAGAATCGTTTTTGAGGGCAGGTGTCATTTATAGGCCTGCAATGATTTTGAATATCAAGTGACCATTAGCACTGGGTTTAAAGCTGCTGTTTTGAGAAACGGCCACAAGGCGGCAGCAGGTCTCCTTTACCAAACCTGGTTACTCGGGCAACAGAGCCTCCGTGGAAGTCGTATTCTAGGTTGTCAATTAGAATGGACTGTGCCAGGAAAAAGCCCCTTATGTTTGTGCCTCACGACTGACTTGTTCGTTTTTTAATTCAATGTTTATTGTTTCTCACAGCAAGTTTGATTACAATGTTTTGCTTGTTGTGGGTGTGAAAGATGTGGCTCTTTTACACATAAACATGTATCTAGTCTTCTTTGGATCCTTTTCCCATGTAGCTTATGACACAATGTTGAGTACTCTTCTCTTGGTATTCCGTAGGCCTTTGGTGATTTTGTATTTCACCTGTGTTTGTATCTCTCTCTTAAACCCAATTTCCTAATGTACACAATTCTCACACCTGTCCATGGGTGAACCATAAATCTGTTTATTGCATCTGTGATTGCCTTTCTCTGTGGAAATATCTTCAGTGATATCAATTTTTAGGGAACACCTATAAGTGATATCGTAGGCTATGTATCTTTCGCTCTGTGACTTACTGCAAGGTGCGTGATGAACTCTAGCCTCACCGATGGTGCTGTTGATGGCATTGTTTCCTTTTGTTCCTTGGCTAATATTCCATCTGTTCAGGTCCCTGTTCTTCTTTGTCCACTCATCTGTTGATGGACTTTCTGCTTGCTTCCATGTCCTGGCTATTGTAATACTCCTGCAATGCAGATTTGCCTGCCTGTGTCTTTCCACTTCTGTCTTCTTTCTTAGGTTATAGGCCCACGAGTGGGCCTGCTGGATCATATCGTAACTCAGTGTTTACCTTGTAAAGGCACCTCCATTCTGTTCCCATTAGTGCCTCTTACCAGGTGAAGTCCTGTGGCGAGCATTGCCCTCTGAGGAAGGCGCCACTAAGACCCTCCTAAGCCTCAGGGCCCGACTGTACTCTCCTTGGTATGCATCCTGGACTTTATGGTATGAACATACAAAAGGAGATGGCCTTTGGCCAAATCGCTCCAGGGACCTGCTCAGTTACTGGGAGTCCCTGGTTGTTCCCTAAAGCTAGGAAAAGCAACCCTGGAGGGGAAATTGGTGCCTTTGAGGGAGAAGCCGAGCAGCCAACCAACCAGCTGATGCTGATAAGGTGTGACTAAGCCGAGAAGCCAACCAACCAGCTGATGCCGATAAGGCGTGACGAAGCAAAGTCCCTGCTTTAGGGGTATATATACGGCTAGGCTTTGTTATTAAACTTGCCTTGCAAGCGTCAGTTGCTTGTGCCCTTCTGATCCCATACCTTGGTGCGTTCAGTTCCCTACCCCCTCTCGTCGGTTGTTGCTACACTTTGAGGACCCGCCGCGGCTGGCGGCAAAGTCCCACTTAACCTAGAGGGTATGCACTTCTCCACAACCCCTTCAGCATGAATTGTTGGTAGTCTTGTTGCTGATGGTTCTTCTGACTGGTGTGAGCCGATACCTCTGTGGTTGGATTTGCATGCGTCTCATAAAGCCTTGAAATTGAGCTTTCAGGGATGCCCTTTTTTTCTTCAAACTGTGTGTGTAGCTTACCTCATCACATTCTTTTCTTGAACTATGTGCCGCCTTTTGAAATATTTTGGCCACTACCTCCCTCAAGACATTTTGAGGGCAGGTTTCATTGACAGCCCTCCAGGACTTGTGCACACGAAGTGACCATTAGCACGGGTTTTCAAGCTGCCGTTGCAGGTAACGGCCAGAGGGCTGCAGCATTTCTGCGTTTCCCACTCTGGTAACTAGTGAAACAGGCCTTCCTGCCAGTGGTGTTCCTCGGTTATCAATGACGGTGGGATGTGTCTGGAGAAACCCCCCAAAGCTGATGTCTCCTTACTTATATCTGTTTTTAAAATGGAATTTCTACTTTTCACTGGAGTACTCTTCCATTGTGTCCATGGACCACTGCTCCTTTCTGCATTCCTCTGTGGCTGGGCATTTTCATTGCTTCCAAGTGTTGGCTATGGTAAACATTGCTGGATTGCAGGATTGCCAGCCCGTGTCTTTTTGATTCTCATCCTCTCAGGTGATAGACCCAGCAGTGGCTATGCTTGATTGAACGGTCGCTCAATGTTGACCCTTTCCAGGCAACTCCACTGTGTTTTCCTTAGGGGCTCTTACCACGTCCCACTTAGAACCGAGGGTACGTATTTCTTCACCACCCCGTCAGCATTTCTTGTTTGCAGAAGTTTTGCTGCTGGCCATGCTGAGTCGGCTGACATGATAGGTTTTTGTAACGTGTATTTTCGTGTCTAATAATTCCTAAGGTTCAGCATTTTTCCACGCCTTTTTTTATTCTGTTAAACAAAAACAGAAAAAAAAAAACCGTGAGTACAATAAACCTCTCGAAATTGTCTTCTTGGAAGGTTGCCCTCTTTCGACTTTTTTGGTCGATTTTCGACCCCAGGATTTTGTTTTGGAGGGCAGGTGTCATTTACAAGCCTGCAATGGGTGTGAATATTGAGTGACCATTAGCACTGACTTTAAAGCTGCTGCTGTGGGAAACGGCCACAAGGCGTCAGCATTGCTACATTCCCACATCTGGTTACTAGGGCAGCAGAGCCTTCTGGAAGTCCTGTTCCCAGGTTGTCAATTAGAATGGAATGTGCCAGGAAAAAACCCCAGAAGTGTATGTCACATTACTTCTTGTTCGCTCTTTTAATTTGTTTAAATCGGGGTAATGATTAGAATACTGTTGGTCCTATATGTACAGAATCTGGTTCATTTGTACGTTTTATATGTATATATATATATATATATATATATATATATATATATATATATATATATATATATATATATTCTTGTACAGATCCTCTTCCCATGTAAATTATTGCAGAGTGTTCTGGTGACCTCCCTTGCTATATGGTCGGTCTGTTTGATATATATATTTAATACGTATTTGTACACATATGGTGACACTAATCTTAAGTTATCCATTCCCCCCACCTTTCATTTTACTTAAGCTTAGTTTGTTTTCTAAGTGTGTGAGTGTCTTTCTTTGTGGAAATATGTTCATTTGTGTCAGCTGTTAGATAACGCCTATAGGTGATGTCATACGGTATGCCTTTTGCTTTCCGACTTAACTCATGTTCTGTGATGATCTCTAGGCTCATCTCGGGTGCCTCAAAGAGCAGTGTTTCCTTGTTTTCCATGGCTAATAGTCCACTGTGTCCACGGACCAGCTCTTCTTATCCATTCATCTGTTGATGGACATTTGGGTTGCTTCGGTGTCTTGGCTACTGTGAAAACTCGTGGAGTGCAGCTCTTGCAGCCCGTCTTCTCAGGTGAGAGGCTCGGCTGTGGGTGTTCTGGATGGAAGGGTGGCTCAATTTTTAATTGAAAACGCAGCTCCTTTCTGTTCTCATTATTGGCTGTTACAACTAGACATGTCCTCCGCAGACAGAGGGAACAGAGTTCTCTAAAACCCCTTCAGCATTTATTGTTTGTAGTCTTTTGGCTGACGGTAGTTAACTTGGGTGAGCTGAAAGCTTTTTGTAGCTTAGAGGAGTCTGATCATTCCTGAGGTTGAGCTTTTCTCCATTTTGCTTTTTTGATAAAGAGTGAGTAAAACTTACCTCTTCATACTATCTCTTTGACACATTTGCCTGCTTTGAATTTTTTTCACCACTGCCGAGCTCAGGACATTTTTTTTTTTTTTTTGAGGGCAGGTGTCTTTTAGAGGCCGGAGTCCTTGTGAATGTTAAGTGACCCATAGCTATCCGTTTAAAGCCGCTCTTGCGGGCAACGGCCACAAGGCGGCAGCATTTCTCCATTTCCAACTCTGGGTTTTCCTGCAACAGAGGCTTCCTGGAAATTGTGTTAGTAGGCTGCAAATGAGAGTGCAGTGTGTCAGGGCAAACCCCCAAGAGCTTATATCTCCTTACTTCTTGTGTGTTTTTTAAAATTTAATTGTTATCTAGTATCACAGCCAATTGGATAAAAATGTGGTGTGTGTTCTAGGTGTACTGCATCTGGTTCATCATATGTATGTGTCAATCTATTCATCTTTGGATCCTTTCCCGTGTAGGTTATTACAGAGTGTTGAGTCGACCTCTCTTGGTATTCCTTAGGTATTTTGTGATTATATATTTCATATGTATCAGTACATGTCTGTAAACCCCCATATCCAAATTCATACATTCCTTACACCTTTCCACTTGGTTAAGCATAGTTGGTTTTCTGCATCTATGCACGGCCTTCTCTTGGAAATGACTTCATGGGTATCAATGTTGAAGTAACAGCTATAAGTGATGTCATAGGATATTTCTATTTCGGTTTCTTTCGTACTTCCTTTTGGGTGGGTATCTCTAGATCCTTCTACGGTGGTGCCAGAGGCACCTGTTGCATGCTCTTCCGTGGCTCATGTTCCATTGTGCACATGGGCCCCCTTCTTCTTGGTGCATTGTTCTGTTGATGGACATTTGGGTTTCTTCCAAGTCTTGGCTATGGTACATGTTGCTGCAGTGCAGGATGGCCAGCCTGTGTCTTTTTGATTTTGGTCTACTCGGGAGATAGGCCCATCAGTGGGCCTACCCGATTACAGGTTAGCTCAATTTTTACCTTTCAACGCACCTCCACGGTGTTCTCACTACTAGCTGTTACCAGGTTACGTCCCAGCGGCCGCTAGAGGGCACAGAGTTCTCTAAAACACCTTGAGCATTTATTCTTTGTAGACTCTGTGGCTGATGATCATTCTGACGACGGTGGGTGAACGTTTCTGTCGACTGGATTTGCATGGCTTTATTAATTCCTGATGTTGAGCATTTTTCCATGCCCTTTTATTTATCACAAGAGAAAGAAAGAAAGAGAAGACAAAATGTGCACAAAATATGCCTCTTGAAATTGTCGTTTTGAAATGTGCACGTCTTTTGAGTTGTTTTCCTCGATGGACGACCCAAGAATCGTTTTTGAGGGCAGGTGTCATTTATAGGCCTGCAATGATTTTGAATATCAAGTGACCATTAGCACTGGGTTTAAAGCTGCTGTTTTGAGAAACGGCCACAAGGCGGCAGCAGGTCTCCTTTACCAAACCTGGTTACTCGGGCAACAGAGCCTCCGTGGAAGTCGTATTCTAGGTTGTCAATTAGAATGGACTGTGCCAGGAAAAAGCCCCTTATGTTTGTGCCTCACGACTGACTTGTTCGTTTTTTAATTCAATGTTTATTGTTTCTCACAGCAAGTTTGATTACAATGTTTTGCTTGTTGTGGGTGTGAAAGATGTGGCTCTTTTACACATAAACATGTATCTAGTCTTCTTTGGATCCTTTTCCCATGTAGCTTATGACACAATGTTGAGTACTCTTCTCTTGGTATTCCGTAGGCCTTTGGTGATTTTGTATTTCACCTGTGTTTGTATCTCTCTCTTAAACCCAATTTCCTAATGTACACAATTCTCACACCTGTCCATGGGTGAACCATAAATCTGTTTATTGCATCTGTGATTGCCTTTCTCTGTGGAAATATCTTCAGTGATATCAATTTTTAGGGAACACCTATAAGTGATATCGTAGGCTATGTATCTTTCGCTCTGTGACTTACTGCAAGGTGCGTGATGAACTCTAGCCTCACCGATGGTGCTGTTGATGGCATTGTTTCCTTTTGTTCCTTGGCTAATATTCCATCTGTTCAGGTCCCTGTTCTTCTTTGTCCACTCATCTGTTGATGGACTTTCTGCTTGCTTCCATGTCCTGGCTATTGTAATACTCCTGCAATGCAGATTTGCCTGCCTGTGTCTTTCCACTTCTGTCTTCTTTCTTAGGTTATAGGCCCACGAGTGGGCCTGCTGGATCATATCGTAACTCAGTGTTTACCTTGTAAAGGCACCTCCATTCTGTTCCCATTAGTGCCTCTTACCAGGTGAAGTCCTGTGGCAAGCATTGCCCTCTGAGGAAGGCGCCACTAAGACCCTCCTAAGCCTCAGGGCCCGACTGTACTCTCCTTGGTATGCATCCTGGACTTTATGGTATGAACATACAAAAGGAGATGGCCTTTGGCCAAATCGCTCCAGGGACCTGCTCAGTTACTGGGAGTCCCTGGTTGTTCCCTAAAGCTAGGAAAAGCAACCCTGGAGGGGAAATTGGTGCCTTTGAGGGAGAAGCCGAGCAGCCAACCAACCAGCTGATGCTGATAAGGTGTGACTAAGCCGAGAAGCCAACCAACCAGCTGATGCCGATAAGGCGTGACGAAGCAAAGTCCCTGCTTTAGGGGTATATATACGGCTAGGCTTTGTTATTAAACTTGCCTTGCAAGCGTCAGTTGCTTGTGCCCTTCTGATCCCATACCTTGGTGCGTTCAGTTCCCTACCCCCTCTCGTCGGTTGTTGCTACACTTTGAGGACCCGCCGCGGCTGGCGGCAAAGTCCCACTTAACCTAGAGGGTATGCACTTCTCCACAACCCCTTCAGCATGAATTGTTGGTAGTCTTGTTGCTGATGGTTCTTCTGACTGGTGTGAGCCGATACCTCTGTGGTTGGATTTGCATGCGTCTCATAAAGCCTTGAAATTGAGCTTTCAGGGATGTCCTTTTTTTCTTCAAACTGTGTGTGTAGCTTACCTCATCACATTCTTTTCTTGAAGTATGTGCCGCCTTTTGAAATATTTTGGCCACTACCTCCCTCAAGACATTTTGAGGGCAGGTTTCATTGACAGCCCTCCAGGACTTGTGCACACAAAGTGACCATTAGCACGGGTTTTCAAGCTGCCGTTGCAGGTAACGGCCAGAGGGCTGCAGCATTTCTGCGTTTCCCACTCTGGTAACTAGTGAAACAGACCTTCCTGCCAGTGGTGTTCCTCGGTTATCAATGACGGTGGGATGTGTCTGGAGAAACCCCCCAAAGCTGATGTCTCCTTACTTATATCTGTTTTTAAAATGGAATTTCTACTTTTCACTGGAGTACTCTTCCATTGTGTCCATGGACCACTGCTCCTTTCTGCATTCCTCTGTGGCTGGGCATTTTCATTGCTTCCAAGTGTTGGCTATGGTAAACATTGCTGGATTGCAGGATTGCCAGCCCGTGTCTTTTTGATTCTCATCCTCTCAGGTGATAGACCCAGCAGTGGCTATGCTTGATTGAACGGTCGCTCAATGTTGACCCTTTCCAGGCAACTCCACTGTGTTTTCCTTAGGGGCTCTTACCACGTCCCACTTAGAACCGAGGGTACGTATTTCTTCACCACCCCGTCAGCATTTCTTGTTTGCAGAAGTTTTGCTGCTGGCCATGCTGAGTCGGCTGACATGATAGGTTTTTGTAACGTGTATTTTCGTGTCTAATAATTCCTAAGGTTCAGCATTTTTCCACGCCTTTTTTTATTCTGTTAAACAAAAACAGAAAAAAAAAAACCGTGAGTACAATAAACCTCTCGAAATTGTCTTCTTGGAAGGTTGCCCTCTTTCGACTTTTTTGGTCGATTTTCGACCCCAGGATTTTGTTTTGGAGGGCAGGTGTCATTTACAAGCCTGCAATGGGTGTGAATATTGAGTGACCATTAGCACTGACTTTAAAGCTGCTGCTGTGGGAAACGGCCACAAGGCGTCAGCATTGCTACATTCCCACATCTGGTTACTAGGGCAGCAGAGCCTTCTGGAAGTCCTGTTCCCAGGTTGTCAATTAGAATGGAATGTGCCAGGAAAAAACCCCAGAAGTGTATGTCACATTACTTCTTGTTCGCTCTTTTAATTTGTTTAAATCGGGGTAATGATTAGAATACTGTTGGTCCTATATGTACAGAATCTGGTTCATTTGTACGTTTTATATGTATATATATATACATATATATATATATATATATTCTTGTACAGATCCTCTTCCCATGTAAATTATTGCAGAGTGTTCTGGTGACCTCCCTTGCTATATGGTCGGTCTGTTTGATATATATATTTAATACGTATTTGTACACATATGGTGACACTAATCTTAAGTTATCCATTCCCCCCACCTTTCATTTTACTTAAGCTTAGTTTGTTTTCTAAGTGTGTGAGTGTCTTTCTTTGTGGAAATATGTTCATTTGTGTCAGCTGTTAGATAACGCCTATAGGTGATGTCATACGGTATGCCTTTTGCTTTCCGACTTAACTCATGTTCTGTGATGATCTCTAGGCTCATCTCGGGTGCCTCAAAGAGCAGTGTTTCCTTGTTTTCCATGGCTAATAGTCCACTGTGTCCACGGACCAGCTCTTCTTATCCATTCATCTGTTGATGGACATTTGGGTTGCTTCGGTGTCTTGGCTACTGTGAAAACTCGTGGAGTGCAGCTCTTGCAGCCCGTCTTCTCAGGTGAGAGGCTCGGCTGTGGGTGTTCTGGATGGAAGGGTGGCTCAATTTTTAATTGAAAACGCAGCTCCTTTCTGTTCTCATTATTGGCTGTTACAACTAGACATGTCCTCCGCAGACAGAGGGAACAGAGTTCTCTAAAACCCCTTCAGCATTTATTGTTTGTAGTCTTTTGGCTGACGGTAGTTAACTTGGGTGAGCTGAAAGCTTTTTGTAGGTTAGAGGAGTCTGATGATTCCTGATGTTGAGCTTTTCTCCATTTTCCTTTTTTTGATAAAGAGTGAGTAAAACTTACCTCTATCATACTATCTCTTTGACACATTTGCCTGCTTTGAATTTTTTTGGCCACGGCCGAGCTCAGGACATTTTTTTTTTTTGAGGGCAGGTGTCTTTTAGAGGCCTGAGTCCTTATGAATGTTAAGTGACCCATAGCTATGCGTTTGAAGCCGCTCTTGCGGGAAACGGCCACAAGGCGGCAGCATTTCTCCATTTCCAACTCTGGGTTTTCCTGCAACAGAGGCTTCCTGGAAATTGTGTCAGTAGGCTGCAAATGAGAGTGCAGTGTGTCAGGGCAAACCCCCAAGAGCTTATATCTCCTTACTTCTTGTGTGTTTTTTAAAATTTAATTGTTATCTAGTATCACAGCCAATTGGATAAAAATGTGGTGTGTGTTCTAGGTGTACTGCATCTGGTTCATCATATGTATGTGTCAATCTATTCATCTTTGGATCCTTTCCCGTGTAGGTTATTACAGAGTGTTGAGTCGACCTCTCTTGGTATTCCTTAGGTATTTTGTGATTATATATTTCATATGTATCAGTACATGTCTGTAAACCCCCATATCCAAATTCATACATTCCTTACACCTTTCCACTTGGTTAAGCATAGTTGGTTTTCTGCATCTATGCACGGCCTTCTCTTGGAAATGACTTCATGGGTATCAATGTTGAAGTAACAGCTATAAGTGATGTCATAGGATATTTCTATTTCGGTTTCTTTCGTACTTCCTTTTGGGTGGGTATCTCTAGATCCTTCTACGGTGGTGCCAGCGGCACTGTTGCATGCTCTTCGTGGCTCATGTTCCATTGTGCACATGGGCCCCCTTCTTCTTGGTGCATTGTTCTGTTGATGGACATTTGGGTTTCTTCCAAGTCTTGGCGATGGTACATGTTGCTGCAGTGCAGGATGGCCAGCCTGTGTCTTTTTGATTTTGGTCTACTCGGGAGATAGGCCCATCAGTGGGCCTACCCGATTACAGGTTAGCTCAATTTTTACCTTTCAGTGCACCTCCACGGTGTTCTCACTACTAGCTGTTCCCAGGTTACGTCCCAGCGGCCGCTAGAGGGCACAGAGTTCTCTAAAACACCTTGAGCATTTATTCTTTGTAGACTCTGTGGCTGATGATCATTCTGACGACGGTGGGTGAACGTTTCTGTCGACTGGATTTGCATGGCTTTATTAATTCCTGATGTTGAGCATTTTTCCATGCCCTTTTATTTATCACAAGAGAAAGAAAGAAAGAGAAGACAAAATGTGCGCAAAATATGCCTCTTGAAATTGTCGTTTTGAGTGTGCACATCTTTTGAGTTTTTTTCCTCGATTGACGACCCAAGAATCGTTTTGAGGGCAGGTGTCATTTATAGGCCTGCAATGATTTGAATATCAAGTGACCATTAGCACTGGGTTTAAAGCTGCTGTTTGAGAAACGGCCACAAGGCGGCAGCAGGTCTCCTTTACCAAACCTGGTTACTCGGGCAACAGAGCTCCGTGGAAGTCGTATTCTCGGTTGTCAATTAGAATGGACTGTGCCAGGAAAAAGCCCCTTATGTTTGTGCTCACGACTGACTTGTTCGTTTTTTAATTCAATGTTTATTGTTTCTCACAGCAAGTTTGATTACAATGTTTTGCTTGTTGTAGGTGTGAAAGATGTGGCTCTTTTACACATAAACACGTATCTAGTCTTCTTTGGATCCTTTTCCCATGTAGCTTATGACACAATGTTGAGTACTCTTCTCTTGGTATTCCGTAGGCCTTTGGTGATTTGTATTTCACGTGTGTTTGTATCTCTCTCTTAAACCCAATTTCCTAATGTACACAATTCTCACACCTGTCCATGGGTGAACCATAAATCTGTTTATTGCATCTGTGATTGCCTTTCTCTGTGGAAATATCTTCAGTGATATCATTTTTAGGGAACACCTATAAGTGATATCGTAGGCTATGTATCTTTCGCTCTGTGACTTACTGCAAGGTGCGTGATGAACTCTAGCCTCACCGATGGTGCTGTTGATGTGCATTGTTTCCTTTTGTTCCTTGGCTAATATTCCATCTGTTCAGGTCCCTGTTCTTCTTTGTCCACTCATCTGTTGATGGACTTTCTGCTTGCTTCCATGTCCTGGCTATTGTAATACTCCTGCAATGCAGATTTGCCTGCCTGTGTCTTTCCACTTCTGTCTTCTTTCTTAGGTTATAGGCCACGAGTGGGCCTGCTGGATCATATCGTAACTCAGTGTTTACCTTGTAAAGGCACCTCCATTCTGTTCCCATTAGTGCCTCTTACCAGGTGAAGTCCTGTGGCGAGCATTGCCCTCTGAGGAAGGCGCCACTAAGACCCCTCCTAAGCCTCAGGGCCCGACTGTACTCTCCTTGGTATGCATCCTGGACTTTATGGTATGAACATACAAAAGGAGATGGCCTTTGGCAAATCGCTCCAGGGACCTGCTCAGTTACTGGGAGTCCCTGGTTGTTCCCTAAAGCTAGGAAAAGCAACCCTGGAGGGAAATTGGTGCCTTTGAGGAGAAGCCGAGCAGCCAACCAACCAGCTGATGCTGATAAGGTGTGACTAAGCCGAGAAGCCAACAACCAGCTGATGCCGATAAGGCGTGACGAAGCAAAGTCCCTGCTTTAGGGGTATATATACGGCTAGGCTTTGTTATTAAACTTGCCTTGCAAGCGTCAGTGCTTGTGCCCTTCTGATCCATACCTTGGTGCGTTCAGTTCCCTACCCCTCTCGTCGGTTGTTGCTACACTTTGAGGACCCGCCGCGGCTGGCGGCAAAGTCCCACTTAACCTAGAGGGTATGCACTCTCCACAACACCTTCAGCATGAATGTTGGTAGTCTTGTTGCTGATGGTTCTTCTGACTGGTGTGAGAGCCGATACCTCTGTGTTGGATTTGCATGCGTCTCATAAGCCTTGAAATTGAGCTTTCAGGGATGTCCTTTTTTTCTCAAACTGTGTGTGTAGCTTACCTCATCACATTCTTTTCTTGAAGTATGTGCCGCCTTTTGAAATATTTTGGCCACTACCTCCCTCAAGACATTTTGAGGGCAGGTTTCATTGACAGCCCTCCAGGACTTGTGCACACGAAGTGACCATTAGCACGGGTTTTCAAGCTGCCGTTGCAGGTAACGGCCAGAGGGCTGCAGCATTTCTGCGTTTCCCACTCTGGTAACTAGTGAAACAGACCTTCCTGCCAGTGGTGTTCCTCGGTTATCAATGACGGTGGGATGTGTCTGGAGAAACCCCCCAAAGCTGATGTCTCCTTACTTATATCTGTTTTAAAATGGAATTTCTACTTTTCACTGGAGTACTCTTCCATTGTGTCCATGGACCACTGCTCCTTTCTGCATTCCTCTGTGGCTGGGCATTTTCATTGCTTCCAAGTGTTGGCTATGTAAACATTGCTGGATTGCAGGATTGCCAGCCGTGTCTTTTGATTCTCATCCTCTCAGGTGATAGACCCAGCAGTGGCTATGCTTGATTGAACGGTCGCTCAATGTTGACCTTTCCAGGCAACTCCCACTGTGTTTTCCTTAGGGGCTCTACCACGTCCCACTTAGAACCGAGGGTACGCATTTCTTCACCACCCCGTCAGCATTTCTTGTTTGCAGAAGTTTTGCTGCTGGCCATGCTGAGTCGTGTGACATGATAGGTTTTTGATAACGTGTATTTTCGTGTCTAATAATTCCTAAGGTTCAGCATTTTCCACGCCTTTTTTTATTCTGTTAAACAAAAACAG